>NC_041708.1:3939312-4285978 GCF_900700375.1 Denticeps clupeoides | reverse complement strand
AGTGCCGCGTTTAACGACTGTTGTTGTGGAATGCGAGCAGTACGATAAAGGAGAGTCATCCCGTCACTGGGTGGTAGTGGCCTAGCGGGTAAGACACTCGCCTACGAACCAGAAGACCGCAAAGTCACAGGGTCAAACCCCACTTGTTGTGTCCCTGAGCAAGACTCTTAACCCTGAGTGTCTCCAGGGGGACTGTCCCTAAAACTACTGACTGAGTCGAGAAAATTCCAATAACTAAACCAAATACACATCTTATTATTATATGAACAGGTGACAAAGTACTTTGTGAATTGAATATAAATGCTGTTCCTTCCATATTGCAATGGACTAAGTCTATAGCAATATGACAACACATGTTTTTTGCATGTTATTCGTCTGGAATAAAACCCTACACTAGCATATTCCATTACAACAAAACAGAAAATTTACGTAGGTCGAATTAATTTGAATATTTTAATGACTTTCAGAGAAGATGCGCCTCAACCGTGTGATGGGCAATCCTGGAGTTTGGCTCTCTCTACTGGTACTGCTTTGTAATGAAATTAATAAAACTTAATGAACGTGGCACAGATTTTAAGGATGTTGATTTGATGTTAACATCCCATCAACAAAGACGGTCAAAGCTGAAGAGTAGGAGGTGTAGGGACTGACGTAAAAAATAAAAGCTCCAAGTGATTAGGCTCTTTGAGCAGTTGCATGACTGAGGCACGTCCTGTCAGTGAAAAATGTCTTTTTTTCTCAGGGCACATCAGTCTCCAGCTTGTCTCCATGATTACCATTCTCAAATGTTCCTTTCGACTTGCCACAGGCTGTTTTTAAATTCTCGGCATGGCGGTGAGGAAAACAATTTTGCGACGTGAGGCTTAGTGAAAGAGAAAACTCACAATGCCTATAACCTGGGGCTGATGTGGGATTCCTCCAATCAGTTTATCTGTACGCCATTATCTACACCCCATCCACACACGTTTGGTAACAATTTAGGAATTACTCATCCATTTACTTTACTGACAACAGGGAAATGGGCAACCATGTTAAAGGGCAACAGGCCAATGGCAATTCATTCCACATCCACAGCCAAAGACGGAAACATTAATTTCGAATTTTATAGTGGTTTTTATTTTGGATTTTATTTTTTTAAAGCTACTTAGATTTATTGGATCCATAAAAATCATTCTTCGTAATTTGTAATATTAAAAGTTAAGTACGGACCAAACACATGGGGTAACATAAGGCCATAATTGTCTTAAATAGGCTACAGTGAAAATTTTTGCAGATAGTGTGAGAAATTGTACAATGTACACATGTTCAATAGAAATGACAATTCACTTTGGCTGATGTAAAAGATAGTTTGCCTGAAATCCTGAATGCTGCCTAGCGGGTAAATATTTGTTGTAGTGTCACAGATTTAAGAATTGAATTTTTGTAAGGAATAATTTTTACATCACACTGTGGGATGTTAGACACATACTTTGTGTTTTTTTTAATTTTTTTTATTCTTTTATCCTGACCATAATTCTGCACCTCATTCCCCCAGGGGGCAGTGGTGGCCTAGCAGATAAGGAAACTGACCCAGAATCAGAATGTTGCCACTGAGGTGCCACTGAGCAAGGCACCATCCTCACACCATCTCCTGTCATAGCTGCCCACTGCTCACCAAGGATGATGGTTAAATGCAGAGGACACATTTTGTTGTGTGCTGTGTGCCGTGTGCTGTGCTGCAGTGTTTCACAATGACAATCACTTTTACTTTCCTTTTTTTTCATACAGAGTCGTGACAAGACCGGCCAAAAGTCTTGACCATGGCTCCTCCCTCTCCCCTTTCCGGTGCTTGATTGAACTCCAGCATCGCAAAAAACAATTATATTATACCTGAAGGGAATTATGTGTAGCTCATAATTTCATGCCAGTTCTATGGACCATATAAACCATTTTTTTTAATACGAGAAAAATGGGAACTTGACACTTAAGATTTATTGCTTACACAAAGCTTAAGATACATTGTGGGCACTGACATGAGGTTGAGAAATGATTGCTTTGAAAGTTGTACGTTTAACCCTTCATAATCATTATCACAGTGTAATGCAGGAAAATGTTTACCTGATATGTGACTCATAAACAAATGCCAAACGCCAGTATATCTAAAACACATTCACAGAATATTGTGCAAGTTATTATTGTAAGTGAACTGTTCACATTTTTTGTGAACTGTACTTTTTGATACTGCATCCTATCTTGTTTGTAGAAGATGTAGAATTTCCTTATTTATCTATTTTACCATCAAACTCTCAAGAACTCATAATGCCATTTTTTGCTCTCCCATCCACTACAGTTTCCTGGCTTTAGCAAAGAACACTCCCGACACGTCGTCCACCCCCACCCTCATGTCGGGGGGAAGGGTGTAGACGCTGAGCTGGACCAGGGCGAACCCTGTGGCCTTCAAGCTGTTGCACACCTGGGCCTCGTCCAGCGGCACCACGGGGATCTGCAGGCCCGGCCCCCCGAGGTAGAAGCTCTCCCCCAGGGCTCCGATGAGCAGGAGGTGCCCACCAAGTCGGAGCAATGTGGAGATGTTCCCCAGTGCTCGGTTGAAAGAGGCTACGTCTGGACTGACGCTCTCCAGGCAGAAGCAGGACACGAGGCAGTCGGCTCCTGTGGGTGGCAGAGCCCCAGAAGCCAGGGGCTGCTGGCGGTGAACATCAATCGGTAGGACATCTGTCACTGCAGAGCGAAGCCGTGAGGCTTTGTCACTGGCTGCTGATGAGCTGATGAAAATTAAAATATATAGATTTAGCAAACAACAGAAGCAGGCAGGTTTTTGGAAGGTTTTGTATTCTGAAATGCCAAATAAACCTAAAAAAGTGAAAGTAATTGTTCTTGTCACTTTGCTGCACAGCGCAACACACGGTGACACAAACAAATATGTCCTCTGCATTTAAACCATCACCCTTGGTGAACAGTGGGTAACCATGAAAGGCATCTGGGGAGCAGCGTGTGTGGACGTTCATCTGATTTGATCCCACAACCCTTCAGTTACGTGTCCGCTTCCTTACCCGCTAGGCCACCACTGCCCAGGCCACCACAGCATAGATGGGGCTTCTCACCTCCTCCCCTCCAGCTGACAGACGTACTCCAGGTACGGTGTCCAGTCCAGGCTGCCGCTCCCCCCGCCCAGCCACGTCTTCAGCTCTTTTCGGTTCACCTCCAGGAAGTCAGTCAGGATCACACGTCTGAACACCTCGCAGCCGCTCATCACCTGGTACAGGGTGGGACCGGTACCGATGTCCACGAGGAGATCCCCATCAATGTCACCTGAGACCCGGTACAGAGGGCAGGAGGAACCAGGGCAGACAGAACGAACCTTTTTATACCGTTATAAACTTGCTGAGGCGTCTGAACCTACATACACACCTTCTGTGAAGGCTTTGTGAAGGCAGCTGAGCTTCCAGGGTACAATGCTGTCAGAACGCTGGAAGTCGGCGCGGGGTGGAGTGTAGTTGTACTGGAGATACGCTGCGGGATCGAAGCCCTGGTAACGCACAGCCATGGCAACCACCCCATTGTCGATGTCCGCAGTTTTCTTCTCACTCTCTTTCTCCATCCTCTTTTTTTCTTGTATATTTCTTCCAACGTGGGTCTATCTGTGTCAAGGAGCGAATGAAATGCTGTAGCTGTATTTATATGTGTATGCGAGGATGTGGGTGGACGCTTGTACATGAAACTGATTCTATTTAGTATCTTCGTCCTTACAGGTGTTTGCTCAGGCTTTGTGTTCCTTTCTACTCCTGTTTGAGCAAAGTCAGTAGGGATGCTCATCCAGTTTTGAGCACGTCCATCACCGCAGCGCATTAAAAGTAGTTCATATTTAAAAAAACAAACAAAAAACAAAACCCTTTCAGGCAAAAAAAAAAAAAAAAAAACATTTTCAGTGATCTAAAATTTTATTGATGTAAAAACCTAACAAAGGCAAAGCACTTAAAATACTAATATTCAAAACTCTTTTTCACAGGAGTAATGGTACTTTACCTTAATACTGATACCAAAAGCTCCTTCATTCACTATAAATTTGAACATCTTCTTACATGCTGAAGTGCTAGAAATACCCAAGCATCAGGTTAATAAAGTACACAGTATTGTCATTATTCAACAGAACAGCCAGTCTGATCAGTTGGTGCATAGCACATAATAACAATGATTATTTGCCTCTCTTGTTTAGTTTCTCACTGATAAGCCTATGTTTGCTTTAGCAGAAGCTACAGTTTCCTGGCTTTAGCAAAGAACACTCCCGACACGTCGTCCACCCCCACCCTCATGTCGGGGGGAAGGGTGTAGACGCTGAGCTGGACCAGGGCGAACCCTGTGGCCTTCAAGCTGTTGCACACCTGGGCCTCGTCCAGCGGCACCACGGGGATCTGCAGGCCCGGCCCCCCGAGGTAGAAGCTCTCCCCCAGGGCTCCGATGAGCAGGAGGTGCCCACCAAGTCGGAGCAATGTGGAGATGTTCCCCAGTGCTCGGTTGAAAGAGGCTACATCTGGACTGACGCTCTCCAGGCAGAAGCAGGACACGAGGCAGTCGGCTCCTGTGGGTGGCAGAGCCCCAGAAGCCAGGGGCTGCTGGCGGTGAACATCAATCGGTAGGATGTCCGTCACTCTGGAGCGAAGCTGTGAGGCTTTGTCACTGGCTGCTGATGAGCTGATGGAAATGAATAAGAAGAGTTCATGGTGGCAGGGACAGAATTCTACAATACTGAGGATGAGATATTGCTCAAAAGCATAAAAAATAACTAATAATTTTTCCTCCCTGGAATCATGGGCATTGCACAAAGTGTGTAGCATAAATGCTACTTTCATTAACTTTGTCCAAAAAGCTTGTATTAGCAAACAAGGAGAATTGCTGTCATTATAAAATACAGCACAGCACTCGGTGACACAATGAAATGTGTCCTCTGCTTTTTTTGGTGAGCAGTGGGCAGCCATGACAGGCGCCCAGGGACCAGTGTGTGGGGACGGTGCTTTGCTCAGTTTCAATACCAGCGCACGTTCGTCAAACGGGGCACACTTTAAAAAGCACTGCTGTGAGCTGTGTAGGGTGGAGGTAGTCTAGCGGTTAACACACTTACCTATGAAGCAGAAGACCACAAAGTCACAGGTTCAAACCCCACTTACTACCATTGTGTCCCTGAGCGAGAGTGCCTCCAGGCAGACTGTCCCTGTAACTACTGACTGTACGTCGCTTTGGATGAGGGTGTCTAACACCAAAAAATGTAAATGTAATTGACTGGAAGTATCTGAGACCAGGCTGTGATGAAGTTGGTGGTCTACTCTGGGCTTCTCACCTCCTCCCCTCCAGCTGACAGACGTACTCCAGGTACGGTGTCCAGTCCAGGCTGCCGCTCCCCCCGCCCAGCCACGTCTTCAGCTCTTTTCGGTTCACCTCCAGGAAGTCAGTCAGGATCACACGTCTGAACACCTCGCAGCCGCTCATCACCTGGTACAGGGTGGGACCGGAACCGATGTCCACGAGGAGATCCCCATCAATGTCACCTGAGACCCGGTACAGAGGGCAGGAGGAACCAGGGCAGACAAAATGAACCTTTTTATACCGTTATAAACTTGCTGAGACGTCTGAACCCACATACACACCTTCTGTGAAGGCTTTGTGAAGGCAGCTGAGCTTCCAGGGTACAATGCTGTCAGAACGCTGGAAGTCGGCACGGGGTGGAGTGTAGTTGTACTGGAGATACGCTGCGGGATCGAAGCCCTGGTAACGCACAGCCATGGCGACCACCCCATCATCGATGTCCACAGTCTTCTTCTCACTCTCTTTCTCCATCCTCTTCAGTTTTTCTTCTGTCCAGGTGTAACTTGGGTATCTTGTTGTGTGTCTCTATGGGCTGGTACTTATGTTGCAGACGGTATTTATACCTGTGTATTTGAGAGTGTACCTCACAAATGTACCTTTGCTTTGGGGCATCCTTACAGTGTAAGTGAGCGTGTGTGTGTATGTTATCTATCTAGATGGCAATTCCCCTTTGATAGCACTCAGACGGAGTACCCATCCCACCTCAGGCATTGATGCTATCTGGGAAAAGCCCTGATCTGCGGTGCGCCGCTCACTAAAAACTCCTTCTGGGCCTCCTCCTCTCCTCAATCCGTGCATGGCTCCAACATATCTCACCAAATCTCACTAAAGCACCAGCCACTGGCCATTACAGCTCCATTTCCACCGGCTTCTGCCAGAGACGGGCCATTGCAGAAACAAGAGCTTTAATCCAGGCTGCAAGGCCCATTGGGAATATGATGCAAGATTGCAATTGCACGATGTCTCTTCTTTGTTTTACGATTTCTCATACCACAGAATTAGAAAATTACTGAAAACCGCAAGAAATGATTTGCAGTAGACATGATCTTATAACATCAGTATTTCTTGTTTGATTTTAACCTGCTATTTTTGGTCCAATAATAGTAATTATTGCTGCAAATCGCTAACCACCAATCTCCCAAAATCGTGGTAGTGCCACTGAATATTAGTGGTTATTCAGTATGTGGGACCTCAGATTGTAGGGTTAGAACCTTGCCTTTTTTGGCAACAGATCTGCTGACCACCTTACTGACCCATCACCCCCAGAAAGCTTTTCTATGCATTATGGCTTTTTTTTAAGGGATTATAACTTCCAAATACTAAGGGGAAGCATGAAAAATCCAGTTAAAATGGTTTTTATTAAAAAACCAAAGGAAGTAAAAAAGCTCACACACATGATAAAATGAGACACTCTTATATATAATGATGTCCATTCTAAAATAGATGAACAGATGGGACAAGGTCCAGATAAGGCCTGTTCCCTGCAGGTAAGTGCAGACCGTTAGTGGAAAAGATAAGAAAATCCCACCTGAACACACGTATGATCACGAAATGCTCATCCAGTGTCACCATTAAGTAGGACAGCCCAAAATTGAATTGCCCCTTGGTGATATATAAAGTTATTTGACAGTCAGGTAAATGTGGTGTGTGAGTGTGTGAAAGAGCAAGTAGATTAGCAATGAACAAAAGTAAATGAACAAAAGTTAAAATGTGCTTAGGGTAATTTAGGGTTTTTTCCCATAGGAAAAAAATAGTTTTTTTAATACAAATCTAAAAGAAATGTCAAGAAATGCATTACAGCTTACAAACAGACAGGGGAAAAACAAGAACAATATAGGAGTTATTATTTAGGCTACAATACAAAATTAATAAATTATTTACAAAATGAATGCAGAACAAGCTGTCTTTTATAATATTCAATGTGCAGCAAAACATGAATAATAGCTCTTAAATAAATACCACTGGAATATTTGCTTTTGATGTTTAAAATAGACAAATCCATTACCCGAAGTGTAATGTTTTACTACTGGTGGGCACGTTGCAAATATTTGTTTTGTAGGTGTGTTGGTTTGGCTGAGTCTCCTCCTTAATTTAATAATGCAGTGTGTGAAACAGAGGTGGAGTCCTTAAAGATCCTTATCCAGAATTCATAGTCACACAGGCTCTGGGAACTATGCATAAAACTATGCATTTTTTACATATACATTTAATCTACCTCGTTGTTGTTATTGCTATCTTGTTATTATATTTTGCATCATTTGTGAAACACTGCAGCACAGTACAGGGTGGTAGTAGCTTAGTGGGTAACACACTCGCCTGTGAACCAGAAGACCCAGGTTCAAATCCCACTTACTATCATTGTGTCCCTGAGCAAGACACTTAACCCTGAGTGTCTCCAGGGGGGACTGTCCCTGTAACTACTGATTATGGATAAGGGCGTCTGGTAAATGCTGTAAATGTAATTGTAAATCATTTGACCATTCCATGTGAAATTCCTTGTTGTTTTTTTCTTTTAGCAAAGGACGTGTAAATTTAATCAGATTCAGATTTTGATTATGTCTGCCACATAAACAGAGCACATTTATTATTCACTAACTGCTTGTTATTAATACAGTCACTAAAGAAATAAATGCAAAAATAACCTGAGCCCTGAGAGCCGAACATAATGAAATGTATTTTAATATATGGTAATATACCAGAAACGTTCTCTACATCCTCTTTTATTATCCAGTGTAAAAAAACATGGACAAAATGTTCTGGTTTCAGGTCATCTGGAGGGCAATGTGATTGTTTGTCAGTTACATTGCCACCTAGTGGAGTCCAGAATATAGGACTTCATTCACATACAAAATAAATACACAAATTCGCATACAAAATGAATTGCTCAGATCCTTGCATTTAATGAAAAGGCCTATTAAACCATCAGCATTCATTCAGAATCCTCATCATGATGCACACTATCCTTAAAACAAACATAATGTAGATATGTAGACATGTAGATATTTCCTATATGACAAAGGGCTTAAAAATAAATGCTTTATGAGAATGATTTAGTTATATACAAGAGTTAACATAATACAGTTTTTTTTTTTAATATAAAGGTCATCACAGAAACCACAGGTGACGTCAAATCTAAGGTTTTTAAGCAGTTCCTGGTATGCTGATCTTTAGTGGCTAGCACAGTGAGGTGTAACAGCACTCTAGGGCTTAAAAAAACATATTTTCATTAAAATAGTTCATTTTATACATTCATCATTATCATCCCTGTTTATGCCAAATGAATATGTTGCAACAAGCCCAGCTGCTGTTGCCTTGATGTCATTGTTTTTTTTTTAAAGAGGTAAGTTCCTAAAGCAAGCATGTACTTCATGCAAAATACAGATTATCATGTAGTAAGAGCACATCAGTAAGTTAGAAATTGAAATACCTAGGGAACTGATTCCAGAAATACTATTTACTTGAGCTGAAACTAATGAATGTAAACAAAATGTAAGGATTGGTTTGGTTGAAACTAGTTCAGCAAATTAAAATGATAAGGTTAATACTTCTATAGGGGCCATTAGTACACAAGGGGAGTCAATCATAATAGTTTGTATAATGATGCATAATAATTCATTTTGCATTGCCTCAAATACAAAGCGCTTCATACGGACATTGAATGCAGCTCATCTCATCACCCCCCATCCGTGTGCTACACCCATCGGGATGATGTGACATGTTATTAGACAAGTTTGCTTTGGTGGTGCTGCTTTGGCCACTTGGCACCAAATGAACGACTCCTCTTCACACCAAATGAAATGAACACACTGTGTGTGTCTCGCGCTGTCTTTACAGAACTGTGCTTTTTCACTTTTCCTGTCATTCGTTCCCTCTGGGCTCGTCTTCTGTCTCGTCTCCCTCTATTGGCACCCCCTCTCCTGCGTCCTCACCATCCTCTGCATTGTTGTGCCGATCTGATTTTGTCTTTGGAATTTTTGGTTCGTCTGTGGTGACCTCTGACCCGGGCGGCTGTTCAGAAGAACTGGTTTTGTCTTCTGAGTTTGAGTCTAAAAAAACAACAGAAAAACATGAGGACAACATACAAACGTTCTGGTGTTCATTCAAACAATGTCACAGTGTAACAATGTCACATGTGTGAATGTCACAGGCGAAGTGAAAGTGAAGTGACTGTCATTGTGAAACAAAATGTGTCCTTTGCCCCCTGAGGGATGAGATACTTTGCTCAGTGGCACCTCAGCAGTTCGGGATTTGAACCGGAAACCTTCTGATTACGGGTCCGTTTCCTTGCCCGCTAGGCCAACCACTGCCCTGATATAGCAGTAACACTGATATAGTGATATAAAACTTTAAAACGTAATGTTAGACCATCTTGAGGATACCAAGTGTTTGAATTAACCACTGCAGGTGAAAAGACTGACCAGGGGGACTAGGAGGACAGGGGGACAGGGAATTGGAATTGTCCACCATTGGTTTTATTACCTCTGGGGTGCTTTCCCTGTTCGCTCTCCAGCCCCGAGGGACAATCGTCCCCGGCTTCTGCTGACATGCCCAGGTTCTGCATGTGGACCTCGGCCAGCCTCTGTATAGCTGCACATGACAACACACAGGAATCATAACCGCAGTATTATTCTGATCATCAGTGTTCTTCTGAAGCACACAGACATTAAAGGTACACATGAATGTGCACACACAAATCATAATACACTCCTTTTCTTCCAATTTTATATGCTTCTTGCACTGGGTTCTTCAAAATGGCCTCCATCTTCCATCTCTGTAACTACCATCTACCAGGCACGTCAAAACGTTTGACTTGCTATATATATACACATATATGTGTGTGTGTGTGTGTGTGTGTGTATGTGATTTCTATATGCTCA
Organism: Denticeps clupeoides; assembly: GCF_900700375.1. Taxonomy (NCBI): domain Eukaryota; kingdom Metazoa; phylum Chordata; class Actinopteri; order Clupeiformes; family Denticipitidae; genus Denticeps; species Denticeps clupeoides. The sequence continues at coordinate 4,275,743 of NC_041708.1, read as the reverse complement.
GTTGCTTAGAAACGAAATGAAAGTGTTACTCCGGCAGGTGTTGTGTTACGTCTGCAACTGGATCTTTGTGTTGAACTTGACCGGACCGTAGCAGTGCGCCCTGTCCTTGTACTGGACGCACTGTTTTCATCTCCATCATTCATCGCTCTAATTTGCTCCTCAATAGGGGCTTTTCTCCTCGGGCGGCGCTGACTCACTCCTCAGACCTGCTCCCCTCTCCACTACTCGCAGCCCAAGGTCACCATGTTCCCGCCAGCCTCGCTGTGCCTCATGATTTATGAAATCTGATCCGGTTTAAGGGCACTCTGCAGCGTGAAACGTGCATTTTTTTGTACATTACATGAGATTGTTTCGCGGCTCTTGTCGACTGCTGGGTTCCGTGCTTTGTGGTCCGGCTGGTCTGTCATTCACAACGTCTCCAGCGCGATCGCAGTCCGCCAGCGTCCTTCAAGGACACATGAATCCCGGGCATGTTCCATACAATTTAATCCAGTCACGTTCATCCTTCGTTATTCACAGATTTGTAGGGCGTCCTGGAGAGGCTGAGAGCCGTGCTACCGATCATGTCACAGCAGTTCTCAGCATGAATGGCAGCCCCCTTTCACATGAACAGCATGATGGGAAAAGGCTTTACCTCTTCAAAGGGATAGTAGATGTGTGTGTGAGTGTGTGTGATTTACTTTTACTAGAACATTTAATGTCATTTGATTAAATAAGGTAAACTGTACAATGTGTTCAAAGTAAACCGTAAAATGTGATCAAGGAGAAATCTTTTATGTTTAGGTTGATGATTATGGATGATGGCTCACAAAATCCAGAAATACGGGATCGTACATTATTAGAATATTACATATGATGATCACAAAAGTGACAACACAGAAATGTCCAACTTCTGAAAAGTATCTTCATTTATCATTCATATATATTTGTGTGTGTATGTGTGTGTGTGTGTGTGACTGTGTGAGCATTGTGCCTTACAAACGTGTATGCTGTGCCATAATCCTGAATGATTCCATCGTCCACACTCACTGCACAGCTGTCCTCAACCTTAATCCCCCTCACTAACACACACACACACACACACACACACACACACACACAGAGAGTTAAAAAGCAGTCACACAAGGGAATAATGGATGGAGTGACACAGACTGGCCTGTTTTATCCCTCAAATCCTCTCATCCCACCCACAGACAGACATGTCACAGACGCGAGAGAGACGGAGTGACAGGAAATGACATTGGTAAGGGGTTTATGTCAACTGGCCACGGATGGAACGGAGATGTCCACAGACCAACTTCCACTCAGAATTGACCCAGCATCCACCGTCCCACTCGACCATCTGTGTGAGTCGACGGACAAGGCCGGCTTTTCTCACCTGTCAGAGACGGCGGTTGGTAAACCATGTCGTTCTGCCTTTTGGATTTCAGAAGCCCGTTTTCGCCAAGTGGCCACTGCAAGCAGAGCGGCAAGGAATGTTTCACACAGGACAAAAGACAGAAATACGTTTCTGATGTGTTCTAGTTTACCCGGGGCATCAGAATAGAATGAGAGCAGAGAGAAGTACACCAAGCACTGCAGTGTGTAGGGTGTAGTGTGTGTGGTGTTCACTGGGCTTTATACAGTTTTGGAAAAATACTGTATTAGTATTTAGATTTGGAGGAAAAAAATAATCTCACATTCAGTGAGAGGCCTGAAACTAATGGTGGCAATGAAAATTATGTATTTACACAGTAAATGCACATGTAAAGCATGTCTCTGGTTCATTTTGTTCTGTTCATTTTGTCTTTTGCACTTAGTTCAGTTGATGAGTTCATCAGTTACTTGTAATATATATTGGTACGTAACAGAGCTGGGGTCCTTTATCAGTATAAACACTCTAATTAATCTCAACATGAACATCACTTACGATATTCTGCCAGCCACTCTGCATTTGTGTCAGTGAAGCAGACATGTGGCCCTGTTGGCACCTACACCACTTTGTGTGTGTTTTGTGACTAATGTAATGCAATAGTACAGAATTCTGATTATTTATCAGTGTTAAATATTAAGGGGTGAGAACAAAATGGACATAACATAACTATTAAACACACAGAAGCAGTTTGGTGGCAAAAAATGTGTTGTTAAAATTTAATAAACACCGTCATCTGTGTGTTTAATAAAAAATATGGTCATTTTTTTGTTTTTGCACTACAGTAAAGTTGCCAAAACTTTGCTTATATTCTGTTCCACCCCGACCCTGGATGTCGACCATGTGGACAGAATGCCGATTTCTGTATTGAGAGATATGTGTGTTGTATGAAGAAAGCAGGGTGGAGTGTGGACAGTCTGAATTGACTACAGTCCCTGACAAAAGTCTTGTCGCTTATCTATTTTGTAAAAACACCTGCTATTAACCTGACTTTTAATTAAAAGTCTAACAATGGGTGTTATAAATAGCTCATATGAAAAGCTAAAACCCTACCAAATTAATGAAATGAATTAGTTTCACTGATTTTTTTTTTTTTAGCATTTAATCAAAACAGAAAGGTCTAATTTTGGCAAGACAAAAGTTTTGTTGCTGTCAGGATTGGCGACACCTGGTGACACAGGGGCTGGGTGTAAAAGGCACTGTGGAGCAGCCGGTCGGGGCTGCGACATTCTTTTGTGAACCCTGCAACCTTTGTGTTGAGTCGTTTTCAGTTCTGGCAATCGCCACACGCCTGTGGGTTTGCTTTCATTCTCCCATTTTGTTTCCCCAGTTTTTTTTTTTAATTATTTTTAATAAATCAGAATGTCCCGCCCCCACGATCCTCTCGCCGCCAGCTCGCAGACGTGACAGTCGCCTATACAGAAATTGAACAAATTTGCTGGAAATACTAAAATATGTCAGCAAATGAAGTAGTACATACAAGATATTTAATATCTTGTATGACTTCCATGAGCTTGAAGGACTACATCCGTGCGGTTTGGCAAGGATTCATACAATTTATTGATGAAGTCATCAGGAATAGCGAAGAAAGCAGTCTTGCATGCCTCCCAGAGTTCATCAATATGGTTCATCTTCTGGTTTCATCTTCCATGCTTCCTCTTTCATCCTACCCCACACATGCTCAATGATGTTCATGTCTGGTGACTGGGCTGGCCAATCCTGGAGCATCTTGATCTTCTTCGCCGTGAGGAACTTTGATGTGGAGATGGAAGTATGTGATGGAGCACCATCCTGCTGCAGAATTTGGCCTCTTTTATGGTTGGGAATATAAAAGGTAGCTAAGATTTCTTGGTATTTCAGACTATTGATGTTGCCTTCCACCCTGCAGATCTCTCACACACCCCCATACTGGATGCAACCCCAGACCATGATTTTTACGCCACAGTTTACTTTACTTTACTTTATTTTGCAGACGCTTTTATCCAAAGCGACTTACAGGAGGAAGACACCAGCCACAGAACTTTTCACACTCTTTTCTGGGTGAATCTCAGATCCATGCGGGCTCCAGTAGGTTTCCTGCAATATTTGTGCCGACTGTGGTGTAACTCAACAGAAGATTCATGTGAAAAATCCACCAGTGTCCATCCTTTTAGCAGGCTGTGGGCCTTGGCAAATGCCACATGGTTTTTTAAATTGTCTTTTGTTTAGTGCTGGCTTCTGGGCACCGATTCCACCATGGAGGCAGAGGTCTAGTTGCAGTTGATGTGAAGGTCTAGTGTACTGCGGTTCTTTTAATACACACCTGAGACCTAATTCATCCATTATTATTCACAGGTGAAGTCATATGACAAGGTGACAACACTCATGTCTTTGCAAAAATGAACTCAATGGGCTTTACCAAGCTTTGAATATTAGAATACTTTTTGACAGTTTCGTTTTGCACTGAAACATTATTACAAAAGCTGTTGGAAATAAAATGAGACATTTCTTGTAAACAATCTTGATTCAAGATATATTTCAGCAGCACTTCAGGTCAATTTGAATACAAGCGACAAGACTTTTGTCAGGGACTGTAGTGGGTTGTAAATTGCACGTGCTCAGAGCCTCATGGGCAGTGTGGAAAAAAGCTGCTATGTGCTGTGCTGTATTTATTGTCACCTGATGTGCCGGATTTTCCTCATCTGGTGACGGGTGGTCTGACACCCTGAACAGTGTGGCAGGCGTTGGCCTCCTGCGACGGATCTGAAACAGATTAGAACATGTCAACGAGTGAAACCCTCAATGTCCACACACTGCTCCCTGGGCGCCTGTCATGGCACTTGCCAAGGTGATACAAAGGACACATTTCATTGTGTGCACCGTGTGCAGTACTGCAGTGTTTCACAATCACTTCACTTTCACTTATGGTTGTAAGTGACATTTTAGGCCAAACTGATCAGCTCTTTCTTGTGGCCATAAAATAGGAATTACACCAAAACCTAAACACTGAAACAATCAACTCCTCAACTCACTCCTCGTTTGTTAATCAGTTAAAGTATGAAACATTTTTGTAAAGAAATGAAAAAGAAATGACCAACATACAATGTAAAATATGGTCATTCTTGCTTTCTGCCCTCCTGTTAAGGTGGAAAGATGTCCATTACACCTGTATGGTTCTCACCTCTTAATATACTTATTTACCGAATTTGCCATTCTTATGGTTGCTCAGGAGAAAATGGTGTCATTTTGGTCACATAAATTCATGTTTGGGCCCTTTGAGCGCAATTCTCAAACTCTCAATCTTTCTACTCTTTATTCCAGTACACAGATTCCATGGCAACGTATCACAAATCATCCGCCCACACACGTACACACACACACACACACACATATGCATGAACATCTCAGCAGTACAGTTTGTGAGGAATGTTGAGATGATTCATTGACGGAGTGGGTTTTGGAAGCTTGTTCATGAGTAGGATCAGGCAGCCTCCACTCACAGCAGCAGGTTGGATTTAACCACGATTAAAAACATGGTGTTTGTTGAGGATGGACCATATTGTATCTTTCACACCGTCACTTTATCTCAAGAGCATGGATGGATCGTATTCTGTCTTCAGTTCTTCCTGGAACGATGGCAGTGGTTGGCTAGTAGCCTTCAAAGATGTGGAAGATAGAACCTCAATGTCCATGAGCTGAAGAAAGCTAATCCTATAGTCCCTGGCTTCTAACCTAACTGTGCCATTCCTCTATTGAGGAATGGTTAAGAGTTTCTTTGGAATCAGATATTGATAAAAATATTTTTTTATTGTCTATGGATATGGTACTTATGAATGAACACAAGAAAGTTAACCAAGGTTGCTCATAGAGAATTGAACTAATAATTAAAAATTGCCAAGTTTAGATTAGTTCTAATTATCCAAATTCTATTCTATATGAATTAATTAAGTCTTGAATTTTAACTAAAAATTTCAAGTCATCGGATGGTTATTTTTTCTGTGTTGCTGTAACCCAATTGGAGAGAGAGCTGGTGAAGTGGTCAGCATGTGAGGGATTATCCAGAGATTGGGCACTGTGGAGTATTTGCCAAATTTGATTTTGCTGAAGGATGCCCCAGTACAGTCCGAATAAAACATGTTTAATAAAGAGAGCAAATGCACACTTCTACTTCCTATCGCATGTGTCCTTCTGTGCTTTACTGATACAAATGAATACAATAAAAGACTCTATTACTGTGTGTGTGTGTGTGTGTGTGTGTGTGTGTGTGTGCGTGTGTGTTAAAAACCAGCATTTGCCTGGGATTAGGTCCAGGACCAGGCTGGACAAAGCTGTTAGTTTGTTCGGTGGACACGATCCCCTCGCAGCAGCAACTCACCTACTTTATTTCACCATGGTTCAAATTTCACTCTGAACTGATTTTAGAGGCTGTTTGGCTGAATCCGGAATTAATTTTTATTATTTAGCTAAATTCACTTTGAGTTTCTCGCTTTTAGTGTTTTTTTTTTTCATTTCGTTTATTACAGTGACACATTGAGTTCATGTAGTTTTACTGTTACACAGCAGATTGTCTATAAATATGTATGCCACAGGGAAAAACGGCCATTGAAGGACAATGACAAGTTCCTGACAGTTTACAGAGCAGAGGAAAAAAGTGCCATTCAGCTGCACCACTACTGAGGGGCAAACTCGGTATTGAGTCCAGTGGTGGCTTTTAGAAAAACAGAAAATTAACCAGCTATACATTATACCGACTGTGAGTACTGTGAATAATCTGCATTTAAGTGTAGTTTAAAAATACAATTTACCATGATCTCATTTACCATGACCGAAATGTCATGTGACATTTGTACTGTTCCTTTGAGGCTCAGAAATCTTTACCACAGACTCACACTATAACTGGTGCATGTGCACTGGAACACCATCCAAATACAAAGTATAGGAGAACCTTCAGGTGCAGAATTCTGCACCCAAAGCCCTCCCACAAGGCAGAGGTTACAGCTCCGCTCAGGAAATTCACCCGGAAACAGAATTGCCATATAAATTCAGTTTCGTCCCTAAAAAGTGAACCATTTAACAGAAGAACACCACAAGAAAAACAATAAACTTTCAGATTAGCTTCAGAGCTAAGGGATGGCATGCATTGATAAAAATAAATATTGTTCTTCTCATCTTTTATATTGTATTTATAGAATAAAATTAAATGTTGAAAATTGCATAGTTTAAAAAATTGCATGTTTGACGGAGAGCAAAATTTACTTGTATATACTAAATGACTGAAAACCCATACATTGTATTTTTGCTATAATTTTATCTTTTAAAGTAGTGTGTTTATGTGTGATGCACAAGAATGGTGCTTTGGCGTATTGTAGTGGTTAGACCTAATCTCAAAACTGATTTGCACCCCACCAAAAAGTAATTTTTACTTGCTGCCCCTGATGGTGTCCAAGGGAATGTGCCAGGGAAGGCCGCCAAAACAAGCTGCCGGGGCAAAGTTTGCTCCTCTGGGTTAGATGTGTGTGCTGCCAGTACGAAACTCGGTCCCGCATTATCATCTGCATCATGTGTTTAGTTACACCACATTTTACCAAATTAGACTGTGACTGTGGCAAACATGGTTCTTACCCAGAATCCATCTGGGTGCCCTAACCTTAGAGCCTCTTTTATAGACAGATAAATACATATGTCTATAGAGTTTGCAGAAATAAACAATTGGAAAACAAAAAGTGGCTACCAGCGAGTTATCTGTATCTTGGAGAGGAGGAACTAACTACCCACCTAGCCCTTTTTTTAAATCTCTGTCAATGAAATTTAGTCATCTTTTAATCAATAAGGATTGAACCCAAGGTAATGATTGACAGGTTTCATGCACCTCATTTTGGACTATTTAATACCTTAACAGACTTTAATAAAAGTTGGGTAGCTAAATATCTATTAGGTACCCAGTAGAGTGGGGTGCCTCAATTTTTACCCAGAATATGCAATTCAACACCACCCAATCTGGCAACGTTGAGCACAGGGTCTGGTCTCCTCCTGTTTTACTCACTAATGTGATCTCTATTAGAATCCCTCCCCATCCACTACCTAACCAAGCATGCGGATCGATTATCTGTGTTTTTATTCAAGACCTCCATCTGGTGAACTATTGAATCTGGTTGACGCAAAAAAGGTCTTACAAAGTGTAATGGAAATATCTCCATCTCACTTTCATTATTGGAGACAGCAGCTGCTTTCCGGCAGATAAACCGCTTTCTTTCAGAGTGGACCATTCTCTCTCCCACTCAAAAAACTCTGTTATGTAACGTGGTACAGCAAACTGATGGAGGTCACTCTAGAAAAGGAAAAAAACTGTAGGGAATGTAAAGCCCTCATTTTTAAAATGGGAAAACTTCTGACTTTTGGGATTGGCCTAATGGACTTAATATTAATATTATGGAAATGGTCTGGAAGTAATTTGATCTTTATAGATTTTCTATGCATACAAATAATTATAAGTGCATTCATATATATATAAAACACATTGAATGTAAAATATATGTAAACAGGAAAGGCAGAGCATTTGCTTTCACACACATACACACACACACACACACGCACCATCTCTACTTGTCGAGGGTCCAGCTGCATTGGCATCACTGAAGGGACTGAAAAATGGATCCTCTTCCTCTCCTTGGCATCGTCCTCCCCGACCAAGAGTGTCTCTGTGGGAACGTCCGCGTCGTGCATCGCTGTCATATATGGAAGTTTCAGGGACACACACACACACACACACACACACACACACTCTTCTCTGGAGTCCGAGACCTCGGTCAGCCCGGGGTTTTATTTCCCTGGAAGGTCCCCCTTCCCCCACCGTCCCGTCTTCTGCTCTCACCCCGCCTCCTTCAGGTATCTGCTGCCTTGGCTGCTTCTCTCTCTCTTTCTCAGCTGTAACCTGTGCAGTGTGAGAGGAAAAGCGGGCTGGACCGAGCGAATGGGAGAATGTGCCGGGAGGGGTGGCAGCCAAGGGAGGGGCCAGGGGTGTGACAGTGAGTGCCACTCAAAATAAAACATAATCCCCCACAGCAGCGGAGAGCGGCGTGTGCATGCATGCGCTTCAGGGAATTTTGACATTATTCTTTTTTTTTTTTCTGTTTCCGGCACTGATCCACATTGGTGAAGTAGTTATCACTTCTTCCCAGAAATAGCCTGTTTTAAACAGATGATCATCAGCTTAACACACACACACACACACTGGGAGCAGTGGGGCCATTCGCAGGTTTATAGGTCAGAGATCAGGGTTATCCGGCATCTGACTTCGCACTTACTAGTGAAGGTTGCAGACAACTGACACTAAAACGAGCGACCAGAAGCCCGTGCACAGGGATGCACATGACATCCTGACAGAGGAAGAACATAGTTTTACACGTAATGCACAATACGTGTCATAAAGTAAGAGTGGGAGGTCTTAAAAAAGGCAGGTTACTATGGTAATTCTTGTACGGTTGATCCATCTGCTGCGCTACATTATCAGCAAAACATAATAAGATGGCAAAACACACAAACTTTGACATCTGTGGTATGGCCCTCATTTTTCAGATCTTCGTTAAAAAACAGAAAAGGATGCAGCCTTATGTCAGCCTTTCATCTGAGATGATTGGGACACCAACATGGGGGCTACACAGTTGTGCAGACATGAAATTGACCTAAATAGGTTGCCACCTAGGGTAAAAAAAAAAACACCCATCCACACAGTTCTCTTACACACACGACAGGAGTATAAATCACTTTTTTTTAAAAATTGCAGAATGTTCTCTTTTGTTCTGCTGATCCACAATAGGCTTTCTCTGGAGAATAAACCCTTGTGCTAACGCTCGCAGTGTCACTGATCCACCGGCAGAGCTGAAAGGAGACTGGGAGAGGGAGGAAGAGAGGGTAGATGATATGGCACGGCTGTGAGGAATAAGCTTCTGCTGAACAAGACCACTGAAGCCAGTTTAAGACAAAGAGGCTGCACAGAAACCAGCTGAGGGGGCACTCAGCTGTCTTCAGGGTCACGTTATATTACATCCAGGTATCTGGACAAAGTAATGAGGTCGGTGGAGGGGTGATCCACAAACCCACCCCACCCACCCACAGAGATCTAAGGTTATGGAAAACAGGAAGGAACAAAAAATTTTCTTAATCCGTTTTAACAATAAAAACAGCACCAAAAATGACCCCCAATACACAATTTCAAGGATGTCATTGTAATTATTATTTAAAACCATTTTATGTTGTTTAGTTGACAAAGATACTCATAATGAAGTGCAGGTCGAATATCTGGTTCAGGTACATGCTTGGCCAAAAATTACATCATCCGCTGTCAGATTTCTTGTTGTTTATTGGTCAACCTTGCAACACACCAAGATGGGCAGCAGATGTCGCTCTTGTAAAGGCCCTCAAATTGGACCCCACAAGGTCTTCACGCTGATATAGTCTCAGTACAACATTGCTATTGTCTATTGTAACGTGATACCGTGGTCTGGTCTGAATTGATACGTCGTTTTCTATAACTCAGAGAATCTGCACATATGTTACATGCAATCTTCAGGGTTTGATTTTATTTATAGTGATTGCTCAACTGAAACTAAAAATGCTATGCCGACGACACACAACTCATTTCTCTTTTCCTCCCTCTGATCTACATGCTGCTTCCAAAATCTCTGCATGTCTAACCAACATCTCATCTTGGATGGAAGCCCATCACCTCAAACTCAATCCCACCAAAACTGAACTAATATTCATTTCAGCAGATTCTTCACCACATCAGGATCTTGCAGACTCTTCTCTGTCTTGGCCCCTCGGTGGTGGAATGAACTTCGAGGTCAGAACAGCTCATGACCTCGAGGTCAGAACAGCTCAGTCACTGAGTATCTTCAAACGACAGCTCAAGACCTTCTTCTTTAGAGAATATTTAGATTCACTTGTAACCTTCATATTGTCAAACTTGTGTACAGAATCTACAACAAGAGTGAATAAAAAGATTGTATTCATGGTTGGGGGTCCTAATGAACCAGAACTGATCACTTCATCGATGGTAACTTGAAAGCACGTTGTAAGTCGCTCTGGATAAGGGCGTCTGCCAAATGCTTTAAATGTAAAGGAAATGTAATGAAAAAATGTATTTTGTTAAAATACTGCACCATGAACTGTAAAGGTTAATATGGAAAATGACTGGAATGTGATCCCACACGAACAGGCATGTCATATTTGACTCATTATGTGACAATGAACAGATTCCAGTGCAGATCATTTCCCCGTGAGTGTGTGACGTGACGGATGGGTGTTTTTTTTTTACTGTGTGTTTCAGTAAAAGGTGTCAGAATTGCTAAGTGGCTACATGCTCCTCACACCCTCCCACTCTTTCTGTTAGCACCACTTTTCACATATATTCCCAATTTATCTTCCTCATTTGTGCCACTAGTAGCATCACTGGCCACTAATCTGCATCATGGTTGGATGTCCAACAGCCAATCAGATGGCACTGTACCCCCTATTCTCTGGAAAGCATGCAGGGCACAGACTACAGGCGTGGCAGTCAACTAGAGGACAGGAAAATTATGTAAAATAGTCCCACCCTCTAGTGTGTTCTGGTCTGTGCTAACCACCCTCCCTGTTCAGGATATACTATAAATTACAATGCTGTCAGAGTCAGTCTGAATATGAATAAATGAATGCTGACTACAACGAATGTGTGTTTTTTTATTTTTTTTTTTACTTTACGAGGAGTAAGCTAACAAGTTTCTCATTGACACACCACAAATAGGGTTTTATTAAATAAACCAACTGGTTTCATGAATAAAGTTCATAATAAGTATTGTGTTGCCCAAAGCATTGCAGTACACTATGTATTGCACAGTAATAATGTGCTGTGTTTAAATACACTATATATTCTGACATGGACTGTAAGAATATGTCAACGTGGGCAATTAAAAGCACTAAAAGTATTCTGAATAGAGTAAGATGTGTTTGTTGTGACAAGTTCTATAATGTATGTATAATGTAAATTGCACATTGTGGCTTCGCAATGACAATTGTTAAGGCAGGGTGCACAGTGACTACCTCCTCCAGAAATGTCACGTTTAAGTGAAAGTGATTGTCATTGTGATACTCAGCACACGCTCACTCCTTGGTGAGCAGTGGGCAGCCATGACAGGCGCCCGGGGAGCAGCGTGTGGGGACGGCGCTTTTTGCTCAATGGCACCTCAGTGGCACCTCAGTGGCACCTTGGCAGTTCAGGATTTGAACCGGCAACCTTCTTTTAAAAATACACAGAAGGATTCATTTACCAAACTGCTCCACCAGCCGCAGATAGACAGAAATGTCCATAAACATGCATGCAAAAAAACCCAAAAAGCTGCAAAAAAAAAAACTGAAAAAAAAAACGCATCCTGTGTAAAATACTGTGGTAAAAAACCGTGGTGAAACGGGGACTTTTGGGTCCTTCGGCTTGCCATACTGATGCTCCTGCGGGCCCGTCAAGTGCCCCGAAATGCTCACCTCATAATGAAGGATAGAATTCTCTAAGCTTTTTAAAATAATAAATATCGTTTATAAAAGTCTACGCGGCTTCCGCAATACATAAAAAAAAATGCGTTCTGGCGCAATTAATCTTTCTGCTCTTGTGCCTTTGCATCTCTTTTGTTTGTTTGTGCGTCCGTGTGAGTGTGTGAGTGTGTGTGTGTGTGTGTGTGTGTGTGTGTAGCAGCGACAGATGGCGGGCTCCTCCTCCCTCGGGAAGCCGATCTCTGCGAATGCGGGCGCGTGTCAATCACCCGCTCTCGTGTGATGGCTCCTGCCAGTGACGTGCCCACCATCTGCCCTGGCATCGGAGCTGGTACGGCCCCGCGCGCGCCGCCACGCCGTCACAACCGGAGCGGGAGCGCGTGCGGCTGCGGGTGCGGGATCCGGCGCGCCGCGACTCCGAAGCGCGCGGATGCGGCGGTGGGTGATGTGAACGGGTCCGTCCAGAGTCCGCGCGGAGGTGAGTTCTCCCGATCGATCGATCGATCGATCGATCAATCAATCAATCAACCAATCAGTCTTTATTCAGATGGCGCTCTTGTACTTGACAGCGTTAATATTAGGACGGCGTTTTGCCCTTTAATCGGTCTGTCGTGTTGAAAGGGGTTCGTAAAATGACGCTTTGAAACATTAATATCACATACGATCTGACGTTGTTGACGTCGTTTATGCGGTACTGTAAACGATCATTAAACTCAGCGAGGTGGAGACGGGCGTTTTTTTTACTCGTTTCGCGTCGACATGTGGACGCCCGTGGCGGCGAATTTAGCGGCGAAAACCAGCGTGTCGTGTCAGACGCTGGCGGTAATTGACGGGCTGGGACTGGGGGAGATGGCTGGCGTGACGCCTCAAACTTTATGGTAATTAAAATAATAACCATATTAACGTAGATCGTGGCGCAGCGGCGATAAAAAAAAATCGATCTGGGGAGCGTGTGAACCGGAGTGAATAAATGGCGAGGAAACTCGTTTATTACCAACAAAGTACATGTCTGGGTCGAGTTTAAATCGAGTGAACAGTTCGTAACGTCCGGTGGGGTTACGTGTCGGTAACGGTGCCGATCCTCTCCATCTGCGCGCACCGAGATTCGCGTGTAAATATCGGAGGCGCGGACGTCCCGGGAAAAAAAAGGTGCGATTTCTTAATGTTTTTTCTTCATTATTGTTATCAGTAACGAGATCGATCGCCGTTACCGTCGCCGTCTGATCTGCGCGCTTTTATTAACGCGTTTCGGAACGGGAGGCTCCGCCAGACTCCTGTGCTGGAATGCCGCCAGGATTGGGGGGGTCACCCGCTGCCCAAACGGCCCCACGGGGCCCATGATGAGGTCACAGCGCGGGGACCGAGCGCGTGGACGGGGGGGGGGGGTGTCCCGCTCCTCATAATTACACCGCAGGACTGAATGGAATTACTGGTTTGTGGCACAAAAAAAAAAAAAAAAAAACAGTCCCGGGCCTGCAGTATTTTAACAACGACAATAATAAAAAATAATAAAGTATTTGGAATCTGCGCTGTAAAAGGGTGTCAGAAGGGTGTAACTGATGAAAATTAACTGTTTTATTTACCCCTTTTTTTAACCTATATTTTTCATCTATTACATTATACATTTGTCTGCATCTTAGCTTCGTTATGCAATTAAGCCAAAATTTGCATAGATTACAAAAGCAGCCACAAAATTCCTGATACTCCCTTTATTACTAATAATCAGCCGGTGTTTGGTCCCATTTTGGCAAGAAAAACGTCCCCCTCCGGTGTTCTGGGGCCTGCAGCGGTCCACCTCGTTTCTGATGGCTTCCATTTCCGTTCCGTTTGACGCAGATGCAGATGCAGATGTTCGATTTTGCAGTTGTCCTTTCTCCACGCGACCATAACCGATTTTCCCATTTGTTCGTAACCTTTGGATGGTGTTTTGCCCAAAAATTCACTACGCACTCAGTCAACCTGTGGTTCAGCGTTTTCGGCAGTGTGCTGATGGGAAACGTCTCTGATGGCGCCGTCCGGTTCGTGTAAATAATTCATTCGGTGCAAAGGAGGAGGTGACATTGGGGTCGGCGACGGCGGCGGCATTAATATGCCGGGGGCTGCGGCGGCCAGCAGGGCTTTTTCAGCGGGCGCCTGATCCCTGCCCCTCACTAATCTCCAGCTCGTTTTGGAGGTCGTTGCCGTAATTCATTAACAACTCTGGCCAGCACACGCCGCTGGACTTCCCGGTTTCATGCGTGTTCTTGTGTGTCCATCGTCTGCGCTCCAGGGTCGCCATGCTGACGAGACTATTCAACGAGCAGTCTCTGCTGCCGGACGTCCACAAGTTCCCGGCCTGGGTGGAGGACAGCGGCAGCGAGGACTCCAAAACCCGAGAGGAGGAGCAGGACGGCTGTCCGCTGGGAGAGGAGGACCTGGAGGAGGACGTGAAGGGGGACGGCAGCAGGGCCCAGTCTGACGTAGCCGGGGAGGAGGAGGAGGAGGACGACGAGATGGACGACGACGAGTGTGGGGACGACGCGGACGGAGACAGGCCCAGGAAGCGGGGGCCCAAGAAGAGGAAGATGACCCCCGCCCGCGTGGAGCGCTCCAAAATGCGGCGCATGAAGGCCAACGCCCGGGAGCGCACGCGCATGCACGACCTGAACTCGGCACTGGACAACCTGCGCAAGGTGGTGCCGTGCTACTCCAAAACCCAGAAACTGTCCAAGATCGAGACCCTGCGGCTGGCCAAGAACTACATCTGGGCGCTGTCGGAGATCTTACGCAACGGCAAGAGGCCGGACGTGGTCTCCTACGTACAGACGCTGTGCAAGGGCCTCTCCCAGCCCACCACCAACCTGGTGGCCGGGTGCCTCCACCTCAGCTCCCGGAACTTTCTGACCGAGCCGTGCCAGGACGGCGGCCGCTTCCACATGGCCAACCCGTCCTTCTCCGTCCACGGCTACCCGTACCCGCGCTGCCAGCCGCCGTCCGGCGCCCACGGCCTGCAGGGCCACTACTCCTACGAGGGGCCGTACCCGGGCGGGGGCTCCCCGGACTACGCCAGCCCGGACTACGAGGGGCGCCACAGCCCCCCGGTGTGCGTCAACGGCAACTTCTCCCTGCGGCAGCAGCCGGCCTCGCCGGACGCGGAGAGGGGGTACGGCTACTCGGCGCACTACGCCGGCCTGTCCGGAGCGCGCAGCTCGGCGGTGCACCATCACCTGGCGTACGGCGCGACGGGAGCGCGCGGCGGCGGCGGAGGCGGAGGCGGCGGCGCGCACTCGGAGAACGCGCCGCCGTTCCACGACGCGCAGCTGCGTCACGAGCGCGCGCCCGGATACGACGAACTGAACGCTTTTTTCCACAACTGAGGCAATCCACGAACGGATGGACTGATCTGTAAAGGAGAAAAGCTGTTTTAATCAATACTAATAATAATAATAATAAAAACACTGATTAAATGTAACGAAACGATCATGGAAAGAAAGAAATAAAATGAATACTGTACTGCCATGCATTATTTTTATGGGCTTCGTCTGTGACACGAAAGGAACAATGATAATAAATGAATAAAATAAATGTACATCAAAATGCCTGTGAATATCTTGTGAAACTGGATCACAGTAAAAAGACATCAAACGAAGGTAGATTACATGGATCAAAATATCCTGTAATATACCTCGTGTGGTTATCATTAACATTGCCGCTACTAATAATAATATTAATATTGGTTTAAGTTGCCAATACGTACCGGCAAAAAATCAAGAAAACAAAAAAAGTCCTCTAACCGAATTGTTAAAGTTATTGTGTAACTTTTATTTTGGATTGTACACTTTGGTACTTTTTCGATGACAAAAGGAAAGCGAATTTAAAATGTTCATCCACAATTTTACCATCTCTAGTTATTTTATAGAGAAATGACTTGGGGGAAATTCGTTCACTGACACGCGAAGCAAATGATAAGTGTGTGCAGGAGCGAGACATGCCGCGCTTGTGAAATATAATAAACCACGACATCTTCCAAATTCGTCTGTATTCATATTCCCGTTTCATGCAAAACATGGAATTCTGTGTGGACGAAACGAATGACGAGTTAAAACATAAAAAAAAAACAGAAATCTAACAGACGATAAAAGTAATTTGTTAAAAAAAAAAAACATTTATTAATATACATAAATATTGAGTTATATGGGCCTGTAACAAATATGCGATGCGGTGAGTATGTAGTGTTATAACGCGGATAGAAAGACCCCCGGCGGAGCGGCCAGCGGGTCCCAGATGGTCCCTCTGAGGAAGGGACCGTGGCGACCATCAGATTTTTAATGTGAAAATGTCGAGTTATTTTCTAGATGATTAGAAACAGACATGTCAGTATAAAAAGCGTGTTTTATACAAATAAAGTTATTATAATTTTTTTTTCGTATTAAAAACGGTGGGTGATTCCTGAAATATTATTTCGGCGGGGTGGGGCTCCGCTGGCACCGGCCGCCCCGCTAAACGTCCCCGCGCCGGCGCGCGGCGCGTGCCAGGCCGGTTCACCGGGCCAGAGCCGCGCGGAGGGGCGGAGCCGGTGGGTCCGCGCTAATTCCGCGCCATCTGTTCATTACGCTTCGTTCTGTGAAAACGCTCTACTGTACAAACACATCATGGTAACAATGCAAAAATTCAACACATAAACTGCCGCAGAGACCAAAATAAAAAAAAAATTAATATCACCCGATTAAAGGCTTTTATATCATAAAAGTACATTTCGAACCTACGCGACGTGTGATCACATGACGATTAACTTCTAACACCCACTGTGGGATTTTTGGGATTATTATTGCTTTCATGATCTTTGTTGATAATTAATAACTCCAGTAATAATAAAGTATGATAAAGTAAATTATAAGTATGTTCTCGCTCATCATGGGTATAAACGTGTTCAGAATATGGGATGTTTGTATGATTATAATCTGCACCGGGCCTGGATTTGTCTGATATATGTGTGTGTGCAAGAATTAAAAAAAAAAAAAAACATTTTCATAAATTAAAAAAATTGATAATTAAGCGCATTGAGAATTGGCCATCTGCATGTTTTTTTTTTGTTGCATAAACCACGGATAATCTGTAAAATTATAACCCGCCGATTACGTTTTATACCAGATGAAAAAAAAGTTGGAACGGCGACTGAGTCCTGTGGGAGAGAAAACACACACGCACACACACACACACACACACACACAGTATTCATGCCAGATGAGTACTAGTGCGAGAAGTTCTCGAGTCCACTTGTTGAGCTCGAACGGAGCGTTAACCAGAGGACGAGGAGACGCCCATTATCACGGATCACGAGATCATTATTAGTACGTGAAATTGAGATGAACTCGGTGTGTAAATGGCGAGAACTGACGATTTGTAGTGCGTTCGAGTCTCATTACAAGTCTTTACATTATACAATTGCGCCCCTTATCCAGAGCGACTGGTCAGTAATGACAGGGACAGTCCCCCTGGAGACACTCAAGGTCAAGTGTCTTGCTCTGGGACACGAGCAAGTGGGGTTCATAGGTGAGTGTTTACTATGTATAAATGTATTCAAATGTATCTAAAGTGAAAGTGATTTTTTTGTGTTTGCAACACACAGCAGACGTGGTGACACAACAATATGAGCAGTGGGCAGCAATGACAGGCGCCCGGGGAGCAGTGTGTGGGGACCTCGAGTGGGCCAGGCCGCCTCTGGTTCCCCGTCACGTATGTAATGCATCCACACCGGGGAGGATAGAGGAGAAATGGGAAGGTGGCGGCCTGTGCTCATACCGGAGTCTGTGTTAGTGGTGTGTGGGCAGGCGGCGGGGACGAACGGGGCTCCCGGTGAGTACCAGCGGAGTAGAATTCGTGGGGAGGTGAGGGTGGCACCCACCCTGCCGAGCCACTTCGGATTCCTCAGCATCTGCTCGCATAAGTGGCGAGGGGAGGAAGCGGTGAAGGTAATCGATGTGTGTGGGTGTGCATGCATGTGCATGTTTGAGCATGTGTGTTTGTGCTACGCTGTGTGTGTGTGTGTATGGTGGTTCAAGGGGGGGGGGGGTCTACTGCAGGTCTGTACAGATGGCGTGTGTGTCGGGGGCGGCTATGCCCGAGCCTGCCATGGCCACAAAAGCAGCAGTAATTGGGCGCCATATTGCCCAGTTTGCAGTGCTCTGGGGCAGCCAGCCTCCCAGCTGGACCTGTCAGATGGAATCGCATCCAGCTCAGCGCCCCGCCCAGCGCCGACTTGATCGGGGTCTTTTATTATTATTTATTATTATTATCATCATCACATTCCAGGCTTCTCTCTCCCCTACGTCCCTCTACTCTCATGAGGGTGAAGCATTTCAAATAATTTTAACGTCTTAAAGTTGATATTCAGTTGTGCTTCTACTCTCAACGTTTTCATAAATAGTCATTGTCAAAGTCTGAAATAATGACTTCATGTGAATCTGGCTGGTTTTAGTGCTACACTGAAATAACTGCATGGGGTTTTCTAATAATGAAGTGACGGACCTGGGTTAACGAATACAGAATTCCTATGGAACACAAGACGGATTATTACTGATTAATATGCAAATATTCCATCTTTAACAGACACTAAACAAAATAGATATATTTTATATATAATATAATATTTTATATACACACACACATATGAAGTGTGAAAGTGATTGTCATTATGATACACTGCAGCACAGCACATGGTGACACAACAAAATGTGTGCTCTACTTTTAACCATCTCAACCATCTCATAACCTTCTCAGTGGCACCTTTGCGTATCGGGATTCGAACCAGCAACCTTCTGATTATGGGGCCGTTTTCTTAACCACTAGGCCACCACTGCCCCAATATATAAGTATGTATGTATACACACAATATATAGACAATTAACAGACAAGGCCTAGACCTGCCTTCCATGTATTATTCCACACAGTAACTACAGAAACAACATGCGAACACTGAATAATTAAGAACTGCTGCTGATTCCTGGGGGGTTGGGTTTCACACCTGGATTATTCTACCCGGTTCTCTAGCGTCTGTGTCCAATATGAAGTGGACATGTTCATTTATGGTCACGGTGCCATTCAATGCCCTGCTGAACCCCTGTGGTCAAATGTTCCCCATGTTCTCCTCCATGTTTGCCGTGAGGGAGTCAGGCAGTGGTGGCCTAAATTGGTGAGGAATCAGCCTCGTAACCGAAGGACTGCGGGCTCGGGTCCCGAACCGCCAAGGTGCCACTGAGGTCCCCTTCATCACGGTACTGTCCCCAGACCCTCATGACTGCACACTGCTCAGTAAGGGTGACGTGTTAAACACAGAGGACACATTTCATTGTTTGTCCCCGTGTGCTGTGCTTGTTGTGACCAAATGACAAAAACAACCACTTTCACAAATCAGCTTGTCTCGTATGTCTTGTCTTTGATGCATCTCTCGTTTTTCCTCTATGTTGGTTTAGTTTCGTTGTTTGCAATAGTGCAATAGTTGTGCCTATCTGACAGTTTTTCTTCATTACATGTCTATTAACATAATTGTAAAATAGTCAGGAGGTGGAAGTTGAAGGCACAATGATTTGACTAAAAAGCCATTTCTTTTCGATTGCATTAAAAAGACCAAAGCAGTAAATGCATTTCCTTGTAAAATTAAATTCCACGCCCTTAACAGCAATTCAAATTTTCCTTTAATTAGCTTTACAGATTTTTCATCAGTAGATTAGATTTACTATCAAAGAGCCTCATTCAAAATTGTTTGTTTTAGCAATTGCCTGAATTCACGCTTATCTGTAATTCACTGTGATATAAACGGTGTCGCCGTCGGTGCAGCTACTGTCTGTGGGGTTTTTTTTTTTCCGTTTTAATGGAATGTGGCTACGTTTCGCCCGTCAGGAGGGCCAGGCGAGGGACGGGCACGCAGCCTGCCTCGGCCCTGGCACCGGCCGCCAGACTGGGCGCACGCCTCCAAGAAGACATCCACCCAACACAACATGGCAGCCTAAACATAACAGGAGCGAGAGCGCTCCAGAGCAGAGCCCAGCCAGGGAGCAGGTTACATCAGAGGAGGCGGGATGAACTCCCGGTCGCCGGGAAGGTGCCAAGCAGAGGAACGCGGGACGCGGTGCGCAGCACTGGTGGGTCTAGAGCATGCGGAACAATGTGGGCGCTGCAACTTATTAACGTAATGAATAATGAATAACAGAAAATACACAAAACCTATGCGGCTACTCATAAATACTGTAGTATATTCTATGCATTTTTTATGTAATGTGTTTGTATATTTCCTCTGTAAACTGGGTGGAGGATGCTGTCTGAGTGGGTTATTGTGGGTGTTGACATATATGTGTATATTTGTACATGGTGGTAGCAGCCTAGTGGGTAACACCCTCGCTTATGAACCAGAAGACCCAGGTTCAAAACCCACTTTCTACCATTGTGTCCCTGAGCAAGATACTTAACCCTGAGTGTCTCAAGGGGGACTGTCCCGGTAAGTCGCTCTGGATAAGGGCATCGGCTGAATGTTATAAACGTAAATGTTTTTGTGGGCAAAGACGAGGATTTATACATGCGCCCACACACACACACACACACACACACACACACCCGGAAGCATGTTCTGGAATTTCACTGGGGGGGAAGATTTTGCTTCCAGCTCTCAATATGTCCAGCCGGGTGCAAGCTGGGTTGGGTCAGGGTGCTGCTGTGGGCAAGATGGGTGGGCCCTGATTGGAAGAATTGTAAAACAGGCATAGACTTTTAATATACAACAAATGTGGTCATTGATTACACCGTTTGGAGTCTGTTTGTATTAAACACCACAATAAATATACCCATATTTAAGATTTCCTTTTAAATAAATCATGTTTTCCATGATATCCTGACCCAGTATATGTATAAATAAAGGCACCAATGTTGTTTGAAGTGACAGTGTACAGTGTGTACTCACTCCAGCAGGGGTGAAACAGACTTCTTTATTAAAATATAGGTTCATCTCAGGTACGTTACCAATAAAAACAAAATAATCATTTAAGTTTAATCACTATTTAATCAAAAGTTAATCATTAACATTGTTTAAACTGTATATCAAAATATTGACCTAAACCTTTTCCTTAAAATAAAAGTAAAGTTACTGTATTCAAGATAGAAAAGGGTGGGGCTTATGTGGGATTGACATCACATTCAGAATAACCATTTATCTTTACAGCAGTTAGCAGACGCCCTTCTCCAGTGCGACAGTCCACCTGGATACACTGAAGGGGCTTTCATTGTGAAACACTGCAGCACAGCACACGGTGCCACTGCATTTAACCCATCATTCTGAAAGCTGCCTGGGGACCAGTGTGTGGGGACCTCACTCAAGGGAACCTCAGCAGTACCTTGGTGTCCTGGGATTTGAACCCACAACCTTCCAAGTTGCAGTATTACAGAGCTCCACAAATACATGCACCATTAATCAGTTATTACTTTTAACATGCTCACAGTCTGGCAGCTTCATCTAGTGGTGATTCCTTGTATGACACTTCGCGCATGGTCTGTTAAGCTATAAAATATTTCCTTCTGAGAAAATACTGATATGATTTATTATCAGATATTTTGCATCAGATGGCAGAAGCATGGAAGAGAGGCAGGGAGAAGAGGCCGGACTTCAGCAATGATCCAGTTCTGCAGATCCCGGAACAATGGGCTTCGGCAGCAAACAGAAAGCTGCAAACAATAAACATTGAAATCGTCTCCGCTCAGATTCTAACACTGATATGGTCTGGACATTGCCATGGCAACAGGAATACCCATGCACTCCCAAGTGCTTTAGCAGCTAACAGCTAATATCGATGTGCACACATGCACGAGCACACACACACACACACACACACGTACAATTTTTTGGGTTATATTTCCTGCGCCTGGACACACTGGACGTTGTTCGTAGATGTAAACAAGGGACGATGTGCAGAATTAAGTCGGTTTAAGCTGGAAAATGTGCGGCAGACAGTCGGTGACACGGGGAGTTAAATTGCAACCCGCAGGTTCCCGCCGTTTCCTTGGTTTCCACGCTTTCCAGCGAGCCGAAGACAGACGAGGTGAGGTTGGCACGTGAGACTGGCACAGGCAACGCATGGTGCCAGGGGGATGAAGTGCCACATGGCTCATGGTGCCCAGGCCAGCTTGGGGGGGGGGGGTCTGGGATGCGGCGGGGGGTGCGGGGCGCCGCATCTTAAATTCCACAACATCTGTTCGGTAGAAGATGCAGCACGGAGACTGGTAGTGGTGGGTCTTTAATTGCTGGGCTTTTTTTTTTCTCGCTGAAGAGATTGGTGCTATCAGATCCACCTTTCCCTCCTGCACAAATCACATTACACCCCATACGCCGGCACGGGCGCCCAAATTAATCCTTTAAACAGCGAGTGAATTAATGCAATAAAGAAAATTGGGTTCGTTGCAGCAATTATGAGGATATGAGGGTTATTAGAGGGCGTTGTGGAGGAGCGAGAACCTCCTCGCAGCCTTCGTGTGTCGTGTAATGTGGTAGAAGTACAGTGTGTACTTGCGGTGTGTTGTGTGCTGTCAGACTCCCCAACAACAGCAGTGACAGCTTCAGGAGAAAAAGAGTAAATGAGGAAAAACTGCAGTGGATGAAACTCAGCTGGATCCATTAGAGCTCAGACAGAGAAAGAGGAGCTTTGGACCGGACACACACACACACACACACACTCACACACAGGCCCACATATGCATACATGCACACACACAAAGAAACAAATAAACTCTGACATGCACATAAACTCAGAAACACACACACACACAAACACACACACACACACACACACACACTAATGCCTGCTGCCACAGTAGGGAGAACACCCCCCCTAACCCCCCCCCCTGCCCATTTTATCCCCATAACCCCTCCCCCTCACCACCCCTCCCATGCTAGCCCCCAGTAGTCAGTGTGGCGAGCCATCTGGTGCCCCCCATCCTCCACCCCTCCTCAGACACCTACCCACAATGCACCTCTTCCTTCTGCCTCTGAGCCCCAAACAAACAGGAGGCTTTCACTCAGATCACTTCATCCCTCAACCTTCACACTCACACACACACACACACACTCACAGAAAAAAAAAAAACATGACCTGCAAACTCACAAAGACCCTGTCACAAACCTACACCCACACACATACGCACATGCACATACTCTATGATCTGCCCACACACACACCTACTAATTTACACACCTAATGTTCGCACATACACTAATTACAACGGAGCAGAAAACAGCTGTCTTATAATGCTATGCACGATAGGATCTCCTGAAACATGAGAAAAGTTGATGAGGAAGAGACGGGGGGGGGGAGGGAGAGAGGGACGAGAAGAGAAGAGCGATCGTCTCCATTCATCTTGCCGTGATGTGCAGGGTGAGCACTGACAGCCCATCAGTCAGCGGAACCGACATTAACTTTCTGGACCCGAACCAAAATTCTCTCGGTGTCTCTCCTGCTCTCCCTCATCTGTCTCTCCAGACTTGCTTCACAGCGGACCATGTGTCTCCTCAGAGATGCTGCATGTCATGGAGTACAGAAAGAAAGAAACAAGGACGGGGGAACAGGTTGCCACATTTCCGTCTCACCCGTAGCGACTCCCATTCACTAAACGCGGGGTCAGTGACACTTTACTCCAGGTCATCTGTAAAAAAAACAAAAAAACAATATGATTTGACTACGTCAATCAATCAGACTCCAGTTGTCAAGACGTGTCTGACTGGATTTATTGGGTTGTGCAGTGTAGTTGTCATCTCTAAACTACGATTGCGATAGTTTTGTCACACAACGCGTGTCCCCTGCTTTTAACCCATCACCCTTACTGAGCAGCCATGACAGGCGCCGTGGGAGCAGTGTGTGGGGATGGTACTTTGCTCACTGGCACCTCAGCGGCACCTTGGTGGGTCGAGATTTGAACCTGCAACCCTTTGGTTACGAGATGGCATCTTTGGCCCAGCAGTATTGACCATGGAGATGCCAGCAATTGATCCCGAGTTGTCATACATCTAAAGCACGTGCTTTACCACTGAGTAATATTTTTTATAAGATGACCAACCCCGCAAATCTCCAAGGTTGTGAGTTCGAGTCCCAGCTCGGACCTTGTCAGTGTCAGAGTTTGTGTGCTCTCCTTGTGTTCCCTCTGGGTTCTCCAGTTTCCTCCTGTCATCCAGTGGCATGTACACTAGGTGAAATGGGAGAATTTTGACATGTCTGAGTGAATGGTGTGTGTGTGTGTGTGTCACCAACAAAAGCACCTAATCAGAGGCAAATTGGGCTGACGATGGATGGAGACTTTCTGTCCCCATAGCTGCCAACTCATTTCTCTGCCCATAGTCGTTTGTTTTTGAAAGTCTGTTTTTGACAATTTTGTGACATTTCATTTCTCGCATATCTTTTCCAGACTGTCTGGGTATGAAAGGTCATGTGTGACCCCCCTCCCCTTCCCTTTGGCCAATATATTATGAAACCTTACAACCCAGTCATAAGTCAAAAAGTGTATTGCGATCCAAGTGTCCATTTCACATTTTCTGGTGTTTTTCCTCATGCAAAATGTAAATCTTTGGCATCCACAAAATCTTTGCACGAAAAATCGAAAATGACAAGCGAGTCTGTCACCACTGCAAGAGTGGTGAGAAGTTTCACAAGAACACCAATTCCATTCTAACAATATCTTTGGCAATTTTGTTTGCTTCGCTTGTCAGTAAAAGCAAACAACGGGATTATGGGATTATGTCTCATACTGTGGTGGCAGTTGACCTTGCGAACCATCAAAGTGCCACTGAGGTCCCATTGAGCAAAGCACCGTCCCCACACACTGCTCCCCGGGCTCCTGTCATGGCTGCGCACTGCTCACCAAGGGTGATGGTTAAAAGCAGAGGACACATTTCATCCTGTCACCGTGTGCTGTGCTGCAGTGTTTCACAATGACAATCGCGTCAATTTCACTAATATTTGCATTA
The DNA here is from genome assembly GCF_900700375.1 of Denticeps clupeoides. NCBI lineage: Eukaryota > Metazoa > Chordata > Actinopteri > Clupeiformes > Denticipitidae > Denticeps > Denticeps clupeoides. The sequence continues at coordinate 4,250,853 of NC_041708.1, read as the reverse complement.
AAATCATAATTGCGTGTTAAGGGGGTTTTGGAACGTGCGATAGAGAACCTGCAGCCGCACCAGCTTTTCTAGAACTGACCCCCCCTTCCACCCAGTTTTCAAACAGTGGACAATCACCAGAACAGAGAGAGAGAGAGAGAGAGAGAGAGAGAGAGAGATGCTGAGTGAGATGTCAGCAGCTGTGGCCCTAATTCCTCTTACACACACACTGCTGTTCTCTGATTAAGCGCTCTGGCCTTTCATTTAGACCTGACACCAGCTAATGTTCTATATCTCAATCACTTACACACACACACACCCTTACAGACATATACATACATTTACACCCACACGGAGAAATATAGAAACTCTTGTAATATTGATTACTGATGGATCTTGTGTGTTTGTCGATGGTGAATATTGCTGCTGCTGGTGTGTGTGTGTGTGTGTGCGTGCGCGTACGTGTGTTGTGTTGGAATATTTGCTGTGACATTATTGAACTTTTGACTAGAATTGTGCACTTGATGTGTGTTTGCTGGAATGCGCAACTGGCGCGTCTGAACATGAGCGGAGCCAGGATTACGCATCTGGGTAAAATCGGCCAATCAGAGTGTGAAGATCGGAATTATGTTGTGGCGACATAATTCTGATATGTGAGTGTGTGAGTGAGTGGGGATCACCTGCTATGAGTTCCACTGGCATGGCATATGTGTGTGTGTATGTGTATGGGTGTGTGTGTGTGTGTGTGTGTGTGTGTTATTACCATGACTAAATCCAAAAACCACCAGGGAAAATGTCACCACGACGATGACTTGGATAAGCAGGTGTGTGCAGGTGCATATGTGTCTGATGGCAGCAGATAAAAGCAGGAAAAACAGAATGGAGAGGAGCCAGCAGATTCCCAGTAGAAAAATGAATGGAGAGAGGGAAGGACAGGCAGCATGAAGAGAAATGTTATAGCCTATTTAAATGTGTTTATTACTAGTTTATTACTGACTGATTATGCCAAAAAAACCCTGGAAGGATTTACAAAGTGGCCATTAGCACCTTTATATGATTGACTGACAGGCCCTGTCCTGAATTTTTCTCATTTCATTCCCCAGAGATCATACAGAGATTTACCTGATTGACACCTGAGCTCCGCCCGAAGAAATGTCAAACAAACCAAGCACCTGTTTTTTCCTGGATTTACAGAAACAATCTGCTGTTGGAGAATGGCCGGTAACTATCCACCCAGCCTGTTTTGCTGGTGTGTAAATATTCCAGATGATAAAACTTCAGTGTCCGTAGGCATTACCATCTCATTTGTGCAGAACAAATTTCGCCTTGACATCACAACCGACACCACAAAGGGATTTCTTCAAATTTGCCACACAAACAATCAGTATGGATCAGTACTGATGAAATGGAACGTTTGCCGAGACTCCATTATCCAAGCAACGAGTTCGAGGTCACGCGGTCTTTCCAACAGAGGTCAGTCTCTGTGTGGAAGTCTTCATCATATTCACGTGCACGGGGACCAGACCATCTTCTGGATCTTCTGGATCTTCTGGGATAACCTTCATCGGCTGCGAAGCGATGACAGATCACATCGCTTCAATGCGCAGTGACACAGTTTCGTTTGAAAGTGAATGAATGAACTGCATGTGGGAAGGAGGCGGACTAGGTCTCAATTTAAACCTATGCGGGATGATTGGGTGTCTCCCCGTAAGTTTGAGTGGCGGGGGGTCAGGTACCAGTCATGTCTGCGTGTGTTTATGTTTATCCCTGTTAGAATGAATTTCTCTTGCTCCGCCTCACGATTTTTTTTTTTTTGGCGCTCCCGCCGCGTTCGGCTTCGCCGTTCTGTGCTCCTCTGTTCCCTTTTAGGCAGAGTTGGTGTGAATTCTGTATGCAAATGAGAGGGTTATTACCCCACTGCTCATCAAGCTGTGCGTGGTAGACATTAATAGGCTGATGAATATGCATGTGAATTTGTTAATTAAGTTAATTATTCTGCTGAAAACGCATTCGTCTTCCAAGGACATCTTCCCCAGGATTCCAACCTGCTCAACTCATTAGTCATGCGATATTCTGTACGGCGCGAGAGAAGGGAGGGTACGAGATGCAGAGATGCTAGGAGAGAGGGGGAAAAGATGAAGGAAAGAGTGATGACGCTGGAACAGGAAGAGAAAGTCTGCACGGGGAAACACACACACGCACACACACACTCACTCTTCATACAGACCAAAAAAGTAGTGCACAGAGACTTTACATTTACAACCTCTGGACTTTTAGAGAAAGTAAAAGCTGCTCGATTTCCCTCCGATATCCAGTTGCTCGCGCTCGCCTGCTAGCTTTCCGGTTGTTTCTCCCTAATTGCTTATTAAAATCCTCTTAAATGAACTTTCCGTGCCAACTTTCTAACACATTAATTAATTGTTGTAGCCAATTAAGTGCCTCTGTGCAAATGAGTTTCAGCACAAATAGTCCTTTAGGACCGCCCATAACACCCCACACACACACACACACACACACACACACACACAGACCCCTCAGCCCCACACCCACACACAGCCCACCTCGCAGCCTGCCAGCTTGCTCTCCCAGCAGCCACTGCTCCCGTAAAGAGACTGGGTGCAGGGGAAACCAGTGCAGCTGAGGAAGAGGGCGAACGGGACCGAGGCATAAATTATTCCATAGTTAAATAATATAATTTATTTCTATCATTTGGAATCATACTTTTATTTACATAATTTTTTTTAATTGACATTTTACTGAAATTTTGCCTTTGGTTATTTAAAAAGAATTTTTTACATTTATTTTTGGTATTTTTTTTTTATGTCACTGTTTTATATCACCTTTTATTGCTACTTTGCATTAAATGTGATGTATAAATAACATCTGGATAATTTATTGATCTCTACTGCCATACAAACCCAATACCCAATAACTCCTGTCATGAAATCACAATGGACAAATCCACAAATTCACGTTTCAGTTGAAAACAAAAATTCACTGAGCATTACAACATTATTAAATGATTACTCTCCAGCACATGAATACAGTACATGGGCACTTAATCATTATCATCAGAATGACCTTTTTGATTGGTTGTGTTTGCTGTAATTATTGATTATGCTCTTATTATTGGGGATATTTAATGTAACAATTCTTATGAATAGGATTTTTTTGGTTGGAATTCCGTAGTAAAGCACCGACGCTCAGCTGGCCCGCGGTGAAGAGCGCCACACAGTAGGGAAAAACGCGGGAACAAAAAATGGCGGCGGGCCGATGGCCGTGCCCACCAGACGCAGGGTGGAAGGGATGCTCCCGGGAATGAGGAGGCTTGTTTACCGCCAGCAACTGCCCGTCTCTCCCAGCCCACGGCGCAGAGGGGAATCTCTGCTGGCATGGCAGGTGAAGTAGCCCCTGATTGATGGCATGGCTTCAGCCCAGGCTCTGCCTGTGTGCCCGTGTGCCGTGCCCCGTCTTCTGCACCCCCTTCACCCAGTGCTCTCATTTCATGCACTCTCATTTCAAGACGCTTGTGGCATCTTTTTTTTTTTTTTGCCCCGTGTTGTGTTATCATAATCATGTACATAATACATTTTTACACATACAAGAGGTGACAGGCTGAAAAAGAATAGACTAACAACCATTATTGTGCTGTCCTGGTCACATGATTAAGTTCCCAGTTGACCCAGTGTTTTGATCCCTGGCAGAGGCAGTCAGGTTTTCATTTGGCCCGGTACTAGTTCTGGCGCTTCGTTCAAGCCCATGATGCATGATGCTCAGCATGATAACAAGGGTCCCAGGCCCTTTGGAGAAAATACATCCCCGCAACGTCATGCAACCTCCAATATAATTTGAATTTGGGATTCTTTGGATTTTTTTTTCTTTACACCAAACAATACACCAAACACTTTTTTTTTTACTGGCAGGCCTTACAAAAATGTTATTGGCATGGCAGTGGCGTCTGATGGTGATTTTGGCGATTTAGTCACCACACAAATTTAGTTTTTCTTGTAAATCATCAAAAGTGATCTTAGGGGGGTTGTTTTGCATCTATTAACGTCCTCCTTGTTGAACAAGTTTGTACCAGTTCCAGTTGATGTCGACTGTTTTATTGAATCCCAGTATAAATTAGCATTTTCAGGATTTTTCTGACACACTTTAACACACTTCTCCCCCATTGTCTTATTTTTCCCATGTTGGGAAAAGTGAGGAATAAGTGAAGTCATTTGACCTCTATGTTCATTTGGAATCTTGGAAACTCTGACACATGTATTTAAATCTGTTTATCACACCTCACGTATGTTTCATTTGCTATTATTTCCATGGAGTGACACATATCATTGTAACACATATTTCTTGATAAGGGATTTCTTTACATCAGAACAAATGTGTTTCAAATAAAGATTGGATTTCTTTCCCTCTAAACCCTCTAAAAAGGAAGGACTTTGAATTATAGTTCATAATATATATGGTAGTAGTTATATCTCCTACCATATATATTAGCATGATCTGTGCCTTCAAAATATCAATTTAATATAATATACATCTAAAAAAATCTAAGTTACATACATAAATCATAAGTTTGATTTTATAAATATAGGTGTTTTGTTTATGATTTTGTCACCTGTTATCACTCGATAATGACTTCATGGCCCCAGTGAAAGATTAGCGCTCTGACGCCCCCTGTGGACCATTTAAAGAAATGTTTTTTCATTGAAATTTTATTATACTGCTTGAGAGATTGGTAGACTTATTTACTTTTATTTCCTTTTTATACTAATGAAATCAGTATGATTTGATATATTACTATATAGTTTTGCAATGTGCTGTATTATTTTTGTACATGCAGCATGAAATTTGTATTGTACTATTTACAGCATTTATCAAACGCCCTTCTCCAGAGCAACTTACAATCAGTAGTTACAGGGACAGTCCCCCCATGGAGCAATTTAGGGTTAAGTGTCTTGCTCAGGGACACAATGGCAGTAAGTGGGATTTGAACCTGGGTCTTCTGGTTCATAGGCGAGTGTGTTACCGTCTAGGCTACAACCACCCATAAACTGTATTACCCCTATACTGTACTGTACTGTATAGATTCCTACTGCTGTACATTAACAAACCTTCCACAACAAAACTAGTGAATTTGGAACATCCTGCAGCATCATTTGTACAGACATGTCTTCTCCTCTTCTCCAGTGGCGGTTCAGGGCGAGTCCAGGGCGGGTTTGTAACAGTTCCAGTTGATGCAGTTCCTGTTTGGTTATCGCCCAGTAAAAATGGGAAATTTAATTCCCTTATATTATGGATGCATGTCTCCATTGTTTCTGGGACTGTTCCACCTGTACCCAACATGGACACTGCTGGGGGAGTTTATAACTACTTTATAAACTGAAGTGATTCATCATTTTGAAGTAGATAGCAAAGAAAATATCATGTAAAAAAATATTTCTTTTCAGCGTCTTGGTTTAGCGTTCTCAGGGAAAAAGTGAAAACTTGTATGTGATCTGCCCAATACTTTAGGCATCATAGTTTTAGAATAGCATGTGTGAAATCATCCTCTATAGCACCCATGAAGATGGTACTTGAAGTTGTGGTAATCCGAGGAGGAGAAAGAGGAGAAGGAGAAGGAAGTGACTAAAGTTTATGCGAGCTGCAGGAACCTTGTTAGACAGGACGTGGCTCTGTTGTTTTCTGCTTTGACTTTTCCTCTCCTCCTAAATGGGGTGTGGCGAACGCTCCGGTCCAGCTGGTGGCCTTGATCCTGAGCCTCCTGGGCTTTTTGAACGCCTCAACTTTAATGGTGAAGCATGACTATTCCCAGATGACCATGCTTGGTAACTAATGCAAATCCTACAACCCTTTAAATGATGCAAATGTACACATTTTTATAAATTCATCGGTATTCATGGGCTGGAGTTGGCACATTACAGCTCTTTAAAATGTTAAATACATGTGAACTGTTAATACAAAACTAGTCAACATTTAAGAATAGCTTTTCTTGGTTTGACTTTGGTGAGGTTAGAGGGACAGACTTTTAGATAAAAAAATGAAAACATTCAAATTTCGTGTTTAAGCTTTTTTATGAACTGTCCTAATCTAGCTTAGCCAGTTAGCTAAAATGGCCACACACTGTCATGCCACAGAAAGCGCAGGAGGCGCAGGTGCTCGACAACTTTGTAAAAAATGGAACGTAAAAACGGCACAAGGGTCAAGTGAAAATGCACACGATATTCTTGACGTGGCAGGACTAAACAGAGCAAGCCAGAGCAAGAACAATGCTTGGCTCAGACACTTCATGGTGTTCGGCTAAAGGAGACACACTGGATATAAACTGACAAAACACGTCTGGGGCGGTGGTGGCTTAGTGGGTAACACACTCGCCTATGAACCAGAAGACCCAGGTTCAAACCCCACTTACTACCATTGTGTCCCTGAGGAAGACACTTAACCCTGAGTGTCTCCGAGGGGGGACTGTCTGTAAGGCGCTCTGGATAAGGGTGCCTGGTAAATGCTGCAAATGTAAATGTAAGTCTTGTACGACAGGGTATTTTCGCCACCTGGTGGGCATGTTGTCACGTGCTTTCACCATACACAAAAAAGAGGGAGGGTTCATTAGTCTAGATACGTGTACATGGAAAATATTTTTGGAAAATAAATATGACCCAGATGTTGTTCAAGACAGCTTCATGATAATCAGTGTGCTTATGGTTTTTACAGTGGTCCACTTTACACAAATATTGTGTTGCATTGAGCAAAATCTATTTAAATGGTAATTGATGAAAATACATTTACATTCCATGCCTTGTAAATCATATCACAGTCTCTACACTGGCAGTCGACGCCAAAAGAAGATGACATAGGAGCAGTGGTCAACAAAATGACAAATAGATTTTTTGTAAATCTGATTACAAGACAAACACATTCAGGCCAACAAAATCAATTGTGTTATTAAAACATGTATCATAGATACAGGAAATTTTGCCACAAAAATCCCACTGAAAAGCAGTATTATCTATCTAACGTAATTTATTAACAATTTCATAATAAAGACAAAAACAATTATAATAAAATGAATAATAAAATAATAAACTGAAAAAAATTAAGAAACACTTGTCAGAATGGCAGAATTATTATACCAATTTTGAAACCATTGCTGTTACAGCTAGGATTGTATGTACATACCTCACAAATTTACTGCTCACTGAATCCTACATTCCATCAATACAAAAAAATCACATGTACATAAGTATTCTGTATTTTACAGAAGTATTCTGTAATGTTATGTATAAAACAAATAAAACACTTACCCCACTCCTGAATAGCCTACAGGCCTATAACTGACTGCTGATTAAAGACTAAGAATAAATATATTCACTCATGAATATATTCACTCATATTCACACAAAACTGTGGGTTACAGAAATCGTGCGTACTTCTGCGTACATCGCGGTCAAAGTTTAGCTCTGTTAAATTTCTGTAAAAAAAACATAAAATCTGTTTCTTACTGTAGTTCTGTATTGTCCTATTGTCTTCAGGGAAAAAGAAAGAAATTCAGATCATCTACCTTAAATAATGGAAATTATGGAATAGCGCTGATCCAGAGAGGAGGCTGATCCTTCATCTGTCTCCATGACTTTGGCAAAATGGTACAGAAAGAAAGAGGGAAAGGTCAATGGCAGAATCTACAGCATTTGTAGTGGATTACTCCGGATGTCATTCCTGACCCATCCCTCCCCATTTACTCCGGCTTGGGACCAGCACAGAGAAGTACACATGCATCTCCAGTGAATGGGTTACAAATATTGCTATATATTGTTACATTTTAATATTATTATATTATATTTATACACATAATTTAAGCAATTATACAGCTGTGAAAAAGATCCCTAGGAACTAATAAGATAATGTTGTTATAATAATAATAATGTAATAATGTTGTTGGGGTTACACCCTAACTGCATTTGTTCCCCCTCACTGTGATGAGGATGAGAACCTGGAAGGCAGTGAGGGTGAAGTCACAGAGGCATCCAGCGTGGTTTTGGCCACCAAAAAAATCACTGAGGATGCGCCTTGGCGCAGGTGCCGTCCACCTCGCTGTCTGGATGGCAGAATGCAGTTCTCAATTCTTTTATAAAAAAAAAAAAAATTACACAATTTTAGTAAGTGGGGTTTAGATGGCTAAGGTAAGCCGACCATCATGTTGGCACCTGTCAGGTCCTTCATATTTACATGTAATTGCAGGTGTCCTCTGCACGAGGTCATCTACAAAGGCATTTATGGAGGAAATCTACAAAGACATTCATGCACAGGGAGTGGGACATTGTTCTGGAATGTCACTGAAAATCTATTGGATGATTTGAAGCAGGCTGTCTGTGCTCAGCAGCCATCAAATTGAACTGAACTGGAGAGATTTTATATTGAAGCGGTCAAAAATATCTCCATCCAGAATCCAGACATTCGTATAGGAGGCGTCTAGTATATTTTTAAAAGGAGGATTAACTAAGTATTGATGTCAATGCTCTGTTGGGTGGCCAAATGTATGCATCTGTCTAGTTTATTTATGATGTGTAGGGAATATAGATGCACAGAGCGAACCCTACAGCAGACCATTTGATGCGACAGCGTAATGTGACTCATCCATAAATTAGCGTCAAAGCTATACATGCATGTAGTTATGAAGGAGAATAACCTGCACATTCCTGTCTTGTCTGTTTTAAGTTTCAAGGGGGTTTTCCAAACTTTTTCATATGACTGCAAATTAAGGAACAGAACAAGAAAGAAAGATGATCATATGTAATGTGGGTGAGATTTGTCAGTCATCGTGTGCCTCTGATATCAGTGCACTTCCAACACAAAAAACAAAGTTAGTAGTAATCCAAAAACTTTTTATTTGTAGTGCAAAATATTTATTTTTGCTTTATTGTTTTACAATAAAATATCTAATCTGTGGATTTTATATTTTATTGTGGAGGATAACATGCAAAGGCATCTTATGAAAGTGCATGAAAGTGTATGGCATTTTCTTTGGGAGTAACAGTTCATTCAACAGTTCTCTGAGCAGGAGGCGAACAGCATGATCACGGTGTCCTGTTATGTTTTTGTTCTCTTATAAGAGTCTGAATTGTTTGAATATTCAAACTTAACACTAAAGTAAAAAAGACCTGCAGCAATAATAATGTGGACATTTATTTTAAAGGCTGTTCATTCACAATTTACAATACTGCTTCAGTTTCACCTTCTGTTAAGTTACTTTTAGTAATTTTATATTTATAATCAGTGATTTGTTTGATTCCTAATAATTCACAATGGTAAGATTTCGTTTTATATGCATTTAGTTACCCACACAAACATGTCAACGTCTGTACCGCAATTCTGTCGCATGTCGATGACGTTTACAAACCACGCCCCCTGCGTCTCAGCTGGTCTGCGGACAGCTAGTCCTCCCCGCACCGGCGCGCTACTAACCCGAGTCTGACCGGGGATCAGTTTGAACTCTCGGGCGAGACGCTTCGCGACGCTCGCGGGCTGCGCGCCTGTGCCGAGCCCAGGGAGAGTTGGGAAGATGGCGGCGGTGTCGGCGGTATCGATGCAGAGTGGTAGCCCCGCCGCAGAGCCCCCGGTCTCGGTCCAGACCGGGGCGACGCCCTGTCTCGGAGACCGAGCAAAAGCGGAGGACGGGACGGGTACGCGGTTGTCTCCTGCCTTCTCTCTTCATCTCGGAAGGCATTAGCCTAGCCGCGGGCTAGCGGCTACTGTAAACAAGCAGCTCCTCGTCGCCTAACTGGTGATGTCATTTTTGGGACCTGCAGACCCCTCGCTTTCACATTAATAAACGGTGCTGAGGGTAATGCTGACTTGTGGCTGCACGATCTGCTGCTTTTTTGTGCACGTCTGGACATAGTGCTGCTGCGTAGTGGTCTAAAATGATTTCGGCAAGCTTCTGCATCACATTCTTTATATGTAGCCTGCAATATTTCAGGGAATGCATCACACGAATTAAATGATGAATTGAATTGACCAAGATTGCATTTGAGACTTAGGAGGACTTTGTCAGTATTGGCATCATTTTGGGTGTAGCTTGCTGCACCTTGTAAGCTTCGTTGTTGTTGATTCTAACGGCCAGTGCACAGTGCCTGTATTACATTTCGAGAAGGTGTGATTTCAGAGGCAGAGAAGCAAAGTCGCGTGACAGCGTTGCAGGAGAGGCTCCACGCAAAGCACAGCGCCAGCCGGCCGTGGCAGGAGACCTGCAAGGTGGTGAGACAGGCCATGGTGAGGGCAACTGTGACGCGGAGAGAGGCCGTAAAGTGCCGTGCTGCTTCCCTGCTGGCTCCTTGTTTGATCACTCTGTCTTGGTTCTTAGGAGAAGCGCGGCATGGTGAACAGTGCAGGACACCAGCTTCTCCTCACCTGCCTGGAGACCCTGCAGAGGGCGTTGAAAGGTGTGGTCTGGGTGGCAATAGCAAATTACCACATGATCATGGAGTATTAATAGACACTTTATAAAGCATTATAAAGGTTTTTCCTCTTCTCTCGTATAGTCACCTCCTTGTCCTCCATGACTGATCGGTTAGAATCAATTGCCCGGCAGAACATGTAAGTGTCTCTTGGTCTCCTCTTCTCTCTTCGGCTGTTTTTGTTGCTAACTGTACCTCCTCTGATTGTTCAGGCTGAAATCCCACCTAAGTCCCTCTGGAACGGAGTGCTACATCACCTCGGATCTGTTCTACGTAGAAGTGCAGCTGGATAACATTGGCCAGCTTATGGACGTGATCGTTGCCCACCATGGAGAAAACCCAGCGGTGAGTTAAATTATCAAAGCCAAGTTATGACGACTTTACCAAATCGAACATCTAGAAAAGCTGTGAATGATAAACACTTGGTTTTCCTCCAGATCACAGTAGTAATGTTACTAGGCTACGGCAGTTGTGCACATCCATATATTGATTACTTCGAACCAAAATAGCGTTAAAATGGATAAAGCTGAACTATGCTGACTGGGAGACCACGGTTCAGGATATACTTGTCTTTGAATCTGATTTTGTGGGTAAATGGAGCAAATGGACCTATTCATAAATCCCTTCACTGAGACTGAGAGTTCTGGAATGTTACTGAATAGTAAATAGTAAATAGTAACATTACTACTGTGATTTGAAGGAAAACCAAGTGTTTATCATTCATTGCTTTTCTAGATGTTCGATTTGGTAAAGTCGTTATAACTTGGCACTTGTGACACTAGTTTTAATGTGTGTGTGTGTGTGTGTGTGTGTTAGGGCAAGTGAAGGTTTATTATGCTGAACACTTTCTTATCATTCACTCATATTAATGAGCATCTTATCAAGCAGCTTTTGATGATGACAATACTGAACAAAGCAGCCATGAATTATGTTTCTTGGATTGGATTATTTAAAATGTCTCCCTCTTAGGGACTGGTAGTGTATTTTCTGGTTGTATGAATTATTAAACAAGGGCAAAATGTCTGTACATAATTAAAGACAATGGTAGATTTTATATACACCTAGCCATAATAAAGAATTTTTATTTGACTGCTGACTTTCTTTTTATTTACCCTTCAGAGCTGCACAGAACTGATCCAGCACCTCAGGTGAGTCCATATTCACAGCTTTCTTTACTTCGTGTGGTTTCTGCCATGTATGAAATGAGTCCAGTTTTTAATGGATTATGATTCGTTCTTCTTTCTTATTGTGCAGAGAGAAAAACTTTGAGGAGTTCTCCAAGCACCTTAAAGGCTTGGTCAACTTGTACAAGCTTCCTGGAGACAAGTGCGTTCACATCAGTGGACTTTCAGGCAAATTAGAAATCTTTGTTTGTTTAACTTATGTCCGTTTTCTATCCCTTTCTGTTTTAGTAAGCTGAAGTCAAATATGTACATGTCACTGCAGTCACTTGAGAAGGATCTCATTAAAATGATGCACATGTTCAGGTGTGTATGCCTGTGATATAAGTTATTAAAGTAAAATTAAAGCAAAATTCGTCAGTGATCACTGTCCATTTTTTCTGGCCTTCTCTTTGCTGATAGCAAGACTTTGTGTGTGTATTTCCTGTTTTAAAATCCAGGTTAGCCACTAATGCTAACACGGTGGACACCATCCTGCATGGCAGTGTAGGCCTGTTATCGGCCCGTAGCGGAGGTCACCTGCTGTCCCTTCAGTGCTATGTGTCTCCATACGACGTGTTTGGGGAGGGACCGGGAGCGCAGATGAATTTCACCGACTTCACCAGTAAGGAGTCCGGGGACTCAAGATTAGTGGCTGTTACTTTTTTGCACTAATATGATGCACCATTGTGTGTGTGCTTTTTTATTATTGTGAACAGGTGAACAACTGAATTATGATATATTGTACTCACAATTCGGTGAGGATAGAAAATAAGGATAGGATAGGATGATAATTTCAACAATTTGGGTCAAAGTGTACGTGACAAGGTCTGTCTCGTCCGTCTCACTTGTGCATTTTCTGTTTCCACAGTCCCTCGTTCCCTAGGCGTGAGTGTGTCCGTGACTGTGGAGGGAACCCCTACAGTTCATAAACTCCCAATCACCCAACTCATCACCGGTTCACACCCGGTAGACAATAAAGGGTGAGGCATCCACCCTAACTTGTTCACTTGTTTCACCATATGCATTGATCTGTTACAGTGTTTTCTTGCTTTGGTCTTCATGTCTTGGAATTTTGCAGAGCTTGTTTTTCCAAATTTAAATATTTCACTTCTCCCTCTCTCTGCACATTTTTGTTCAATTCTGTTTGGCAGAACTCCTTCCTTCTCTTCCATCTCCAACTCTAACTCTGTGGATCTGCCAGCTTGCTTCTTCCTGAAGGTGAATCGACCAATGCCATTCTCCTTATCGTTCATCCAGAGGTTGGGCAATGCCGCAGGTATGAAAAGAATGTATTGACATTTTTTTTCTGTTCATCAATCAAAAACTTTATCAACAGTCTAATGACTGTTTTCATATTCATACTCTGTTGCAGTTGCTTAATATATAAACTAAAGGCGTTTTTACACCTTTAACTGGTCCATTTGGTTGATTTGGACCAAAACGTGTGAAAGTACCCTAAGACTATATACACATCAGACTATATACCAGTTTGTTACATTTCCTGCATTTATCAGACGCCCTTATCCAGAGCTACTTACAATCAGTAGTTACAGGGACATTCCCCTCTGGAGGTTTAAGTGTCTTGCTCAGGGACACAATGGTATTAAGTGCCTTGAACCTGGGTCTTCTGGTTCATAGGCGAGTGTCTTACCCACTAGGCTACTTACCATCCTGTTTGTATCTTGTTTGTATGGCTTTTTGCACTCAGGTATCCCAGTGTTTGACTCGGCACCCCCGCTGGCACCACTCTACCAGCTCATAGTTCAGAGTCAACTGCAAGATGAAGCAGCCACTGCTCCCGAGGCAGCTCACAACATGCGCTTTTATGCGGTAAGAGTTTACCCCACTGCATGATTAGGCTTGATTAAAAAAATGGAGTATTCAGTCTACTGAAAATCATTCTAAATATTAAGGATGTTATAAATACATACTAAAGAATTTTTTTCTCTTAACTGACAGTCATTGCCTGGGCAGCAGCACTGTTATTTCCTGAATGGTGATGCCCCAGTGCAGGATGGGCACTACCTTCAGGGGGCGTTGGTGTTCAGAATTCCCTTCAGACATCCAGCACAGGTGCCAATCCTGCTAGATATCATCCGCCACCAAGCTGCGTATAATACGCTCATTGGCAGCTGTGTCAAACGAACACTAATCAGAGAAGGTGAGAAGGTCTCTTGTGGGGGTTTGTTGCTAAGAGATGAAAAATCTTGCCCTGAACCTTGATCCAGATAAGGGAGTGTTTTTGTTTCCTCTCTCTTTCTTGTCTCTCCATTTGCTCTGTTTCGCGCCAGTTGAAGTGCACCATTAGTCTAGAGCAGCAGTCACCCTGCTCTGCCTGAGGCTCTGTGATAATTTAGACTAATTGTTTTTGTGATGGGGGTCATTACAAGTGAACCATGCTGATGTGTTTCCAGACACCCCAGGGCTGCTGCAGTTTGAGGTGTGCCCGCTGACGGACACCAGTTTCAGCGTCTCCTTCCAGCACCCAGTGAATGAGTCCCTGGTTTGTGGTGAGAATCTGACTCCTGACATTCACTTCATTCATTTCACTCTTCGCTTAGCTCAGGGCAGTGGTGGCCTAGCACAGAAGGTTGCCGGTTCAAATCCCGATCCGCCGAGGTGCCACTGAGCAAAGCACAGTCCCCACACACTGACCTTATTTCACGTTTTCTGTTCCATTCCAGTGGTTATGGACGTGATTGATTCAAGGCAGGTCTCCTGTAAGCTCTATAAGGGCTTGTCAGATGCACTCATCTGCACTGATGAATTTATCACTAAAGTGGTGCAAAGGTATGTAAAATTACAAAAGCTGTTAAAAATGTTCTGGTTTCCCTAGAGCTGGGCGATATTGCGAAATCATTTATCTGTCCCTTTGCCATGATGCTCCATTGAACCGAAAACAGCTGTCAGTCTTTGGACCTTGAGAAGTTATATAAAAGCCAGCCCATACTGAAATCTGATTGGGTTGTTTAGTAAAATTAGCCAGTCTGGATGCTCTTTTTCAAAATAACAAAAAACACTGAATTACTAGCGTGATATGAAAAGTAATGATGCATCCAAATAATTTTTTTTTTTTTCTCTTTTACCCTCTCACTGCTGGCAATCACGCCATCCCCCTTTCTCGTTTGCCCTGCCTGAAGTTTTGCTTAAGTTTTTGACACAAACCTCTTATGTGGGTGGGGCTTCCTGTCATAGTATTTCAGTAAGGTATATTTTATTACATTTTGCGGGGATCAGGGAGCTACTATCAATTCAGGGAGGTTGACATGTCCAGCAGCCACATGTTTCCATTAAAAAGTAGTGCAAGTACGCACAAACATGCTAATATCTGCAGTTTTATTGTGATGGAGAAAAATGGTCTAAGCTGATAACTGAGATCAAGCTTAAATTTATCATGATCGCCCAGCCCTAGGTTTCACTGATAATGCTCTCTAATGCAGTTAGAACTAAGCAAACGTATCTCAGGTGGAGTCTTCCCATCACATCTCTTGTTTCCAGGTGCATGTCAATCCCTGTAACAATGCGTGGCATTCGGCGCAAGGCAGAGACCATTCAGGCAGACACACCTGCCCTGTCACTCATTGCAGAAACTGTGGAGATCATGGTGAAGAAAAACTTGCCCCCTACTGGAAGTCCGGGGTATGGAATGGGTTCTGGTGCTGATGCGGCCAGTCACATGGGCCTCGCTGGCATTGGGGGTGGGAATACTCCCACCGGTGCCAGCAGTGGTGGTGCAGGTGTTGGGGGAGGCGGCTCATTTGCTGGACCCATCACTTCATTGTTTGGGATGACCCGCAGTGTGGGGGCCCCTGGAGTGGACAGCATGGGGCCAGCTCCTGGCGGTCAGCCACAGCAGCAGGGCCACGGCACAGATGATTTCAGCAAGGTCACGCAGAACCCCATCCTCACCAGTTTGCTCCAAATAACAGGCAATGTGGGCTCCAGCCCCACCCCGCAGAATACCTCTGGAGGCGCACTGCCCCACCAAACCCCACCTCCAACTTCCTCTCCAGCAAGTAATACCAAGAACCATCCCATGCTGATGAACTTGCTGAAGGACAACCCAACACAGGACTTCGCAGCCCTGTATGCCAGTAGCCCTCTGGAACGGCAGAACTCGTCAGGCTCCCCCCGCACAGACAGTATGGGCCAGCCCTGCCCCAGTGGTGCCAGCAGTAAGGGCAAAAAAAAGCGTGCCAGGTCAGAGAAAGGGCCACTGGTAGGCCCTGGAGGCCCCATGAAGTCACAGCCAGGCTCTGGGACAATACCTCCACATCACCTTGCGCATCACCCGGCCGAAGATGACTTTCATCGTGAGTTGTTCTCCATGGACACGTGCGTGGACTCATCCCAAAACACCATTTTTGATGTCAACCTGCCGGGAGATGGCTTGGACACGCCACACAGCATCACGCCCGCCCCTAGTCAGTGTGGTACTCCACCTCCTGGCCCAACACTGTCATACCACCCTCAGTCTCACATGCCCCCTCAGTCGCAGGCCCCCCCACCAGGTTCAGTAATGACGCGTGTAGCGCGACTTTCTAGTACCGACAGCATTGGCCCTGACATCAACGATATCCTGTCTGACATTCCAGAGCAGGCACCCAAAGTAGCCGGCAGCAGTCATACCCAGCACCACATGGGTGGGGAGGAGGGCGGACCCTTGGGCACTCCCCCCAGAGACTCATCCAGCTCAGGCCAGGGTAGCGGCGTCTTTGACTCCGATCTGTTCAACACCAACAGCAACGAGAACCCGTTCACCGATGCAGCCGACCTCATCGCGGAGGCTGCCACTGCAGCAACCCCCAACAGCGACTCTTCTTCTACCAACTTCTTCTCCGACACTGTGGACTTCAACCCTGAGCTGCTGCCGGGGCAAGGGAGCTTCCCACAGAATTATTTTGATGACAGTTCCCCCAGTCCTGAGGCAGACCTGGACCTGAAGGGATTTGGGGGCAGCAGCCAGCAGAACACCCCATCAGGAACTCCTCAGAACCCCACCCCACATGGCCAGAACACGCCAGACGCTTCAGTCAAGGATCCGTTCGACATGAACCTAGTCTTTGGGGGGAGCGGTGGAGGGGGCAAGCCACACTTGGTACCTGCACCGGATTTAGGGGAACCCCACCCCTCCCTCTCAGGCGGGAGTCAGAGCCCACTAATGATGGGCGTGGCTGGGGGGGGTGGGGAATTTAAAGGCAGTGACGCCAAAGCCAAACAACAGCAGATGATCCGAGGGAAGGACGAGCTCAGTAGCGGCTCCGGTGCAACCGTGGGCATGACAGTAACAAGTGGCTCGGAGGGCAAACAGCAGAAACGAAGCCGCACCCCTTCCAGCGAAGGCAAGTCCAAAGACAAGCCTCCAAAACGCAAGAAGCTGGACCCTGATGGGAAGTCCCCATCACACAGTTCCGGTGGACGTCCCTACACCCCTCCGAGCGGAAGTGCTGGTTCTGGTGGGTCAGTGGGAGGTGGTTCAAAATCTCCTGGAAGTTCTGGGAGGTCACAGACGCCACCTGGTGGTGCCACTCCTCCCATTCCCAAAATTACCATCCAGATCCCCAAAGGAACAATAACCGGGGGGAAAACCTCTTCCCATGGGGGATACACCTCCAGCAGTTCCTCTGGTGGGGGTAGTGGGGGTATGGGCAGCACAAGCAGTAGCAAAAGTCACCACTCCCACTCCTCCTCTTCCTCAGGGAAAATGAAGAGCGGCAAGATGGAGGGCTCCATGGGCCAGGGTAGCACATCAAAGCCAAGCAGTGGGGGGAGCAATAGTGGGAATGTGCCATCCCAGTCCAAAACCTCCTCCCAGGGAATGGGTGTGGGTAAACCAGGCTCTTCCCCCATCACCAAGCATGGAATGTCTGGTTCTGGAAGTGGCAGCGGTGGAACAGGAAGTGGGAGTAAAATGAAACCCCAAGGAGGAAAGCCCCCTGGCTCCCTCATGAATCCCACTATAAAGCCAAACATCTCCCCCTCTCACTCCCGCTCCGGTGGCTCAGAAAAGCTTTCGTCACCCATGAAGCACCAGCAGGGACAGGTGCCAGGTACCCCTCCCTCATCGAAAGCAAAGTCCCCTATCGGCTCTGGGGGAGGAGGTTCGGGGGGATCGAAGTCTTCTTCTAGCAGCAGCATGGGTTCCCAGAAGCAGATGGGGGGAGCTTCATCTTCGGGCTCTTCTTCGTCATCTTCCTCTACAGGCTCCTCTTCTTCTGTATCTGTTCCTTATTCATCAGGTGGCCAGGCACAATATGGGGGGAGTGGAAGCGGTGTTGGGGGGAGTGGAGGAGGGGGCGGGAATAACCCCAACTCCAAGGGCAAGTCCCCTAGTCGAAACAAGAAGCCTTCGTTGACTGCCGTCATTGACAAGCTGAAGAGCGTCGGCTCGGGAGGGGGTGGAGGCGAGGACGGCCCTGAGGGGGGAAGCGGAGGCGGTGGGGGAGGGGCCCCAGGTGGGGGAGTGTCTACAAACATGGTGCCCGCGCCGTCCAAGCATGGCATGTCCTCTCAGGCAGGAGAGTATCCAAGCAAACGAGACAAGGTGGATAAGGAGGGCAAGCCCAAGGTTCCGATGTCAGGCAGCGGTGGAGACAAGAAGCCTGATAAGAGCGCAAGTGCGAGCACCGGAGTCGCCAAAATCATCATCAGCAAACCTGACGGAGGATCGCCAAGCATCAAGGCCAAGGTCACGTTACAAAAGCCTGGTGAGGGCTCGGGGGACGCCTCCATGCGCTCGCAGCACTCGGGTCTGAAAGCCTCACCCCTCTTCAGCGGCTCGACCCCCAAACACGACCGGAGCTCGCCAAGTCATGGCCGTTCGCCCGGGTACACGCCGCTGAACCCCGACAGCGAAAGCGAGTCCGGCAGCAGCTCGGTGGCAGAGAAGTCGCACCAGAACAGCCCGAGTTCGGACGACGACCAGGCGTCGCGGCCGTCTCACCAGCCCTCGCAGGACTACCTGAGTTCCATGTCAGTCAGCTTCGGGGAGAAGCACAAGAAGCACAAGAAGGAGAAAAAGAAGCAGAAGGACCGGGAGCGAGAGAGGGAGCGCGACCGAGAGCGCGACAAGGAGAAGAAGAAATCGTCCATGTCTTGTACGCCTTCTTCACACCCCATGAAGACGGACAGCTGGTCCCATCGCTCGCCCATCTCGGCCTCCGAACCGACACTCTCACTGCTCGGCTCAGAGAGAACGTCTAGACCCAGTCCGGTGTACATGCGCTCCGAGGACGACGATCTCATGGACTCGGCGCTCACCGGGAACCTCGAGCCCTTCAAGTGAAGCTCCGCCTGTCTCCGCCCATCCTACAGAATTAAACCGGACTCATGTCCCTGTAAGCCATGTTTACTATAAAGAATGAACCCTTTTTTTTTTTTTTTTTTTAATCATTTTCTAAGTATGTTTGAGGTGGAATGAATCCTGTCTGCATATTTTAAGCAGAAAGGAAGTGTTAGATGCTCTTCTGTGGTCTTTCCTAATCTGCACTGTGAAACCAATCAGGAGGAAGCTGCAGTTGTTGAGTCGTGACTTGTGGGTGAGTGAAAAGATTAGACTGGGAAATTTTTATTTTCATAGTTGCATTTCTATTGACTGTAACAGCGTAGCAAACAATATGACCGATTAATGTGGTTTCTTCCAAAAAGTTTTATTTGATGTCAAAAGCTTTCTCTTTTTGGTGATTTGTGTGCAAATTTTGGATATAATCAGAAGTTTACTGCAAAAAAATATTGCTGACAAAATCTGAAAAAAGCCATACATTTTAATCCATATTTATTCAATTTAAATTTTTCTTGTAACAGCTGAATGTATGATTGGGCCATGTATGGCTTTTCTATGCGTATGGGTTTTTAAAAAAATTCCTTTTACAAATAATTCCATTATTTTCATTTCATTCATTTTTTAAATTTTGAACTTGAAATTTAAAATAATCTGACACGTGGACCTTTAAACGTGGAACTTTTTAAGAGGGAAGTATTTTCTGCTTCCCTTATATTGTTTTTGATCAATTATCTTTCATTGTCTTCACTGTTACAGTGGGCAGATCTGTTTGGGAAGAATTAAGGCATTCACTGTTTCACAAAACAAACATTTTTGAGATAAAAATAAGTATTTGGAATGAAAGATAATTTGGTTCCAGGTTGAACGACACAGATCTGATTTAGAAGAAATGGTTTATCAATGAGTGGCAGAATTGGAAAAAATGAACCGTATCAAACCAAATACAATAATTAATAAGTGCATGTCAAGGTATTTCAAAAACAAAGCAATGTATTAGACTTTTTTTCTCAACATCTAAATGTTGTACAGTGTTAAAATGCCTTAAACATTTTAGTTTATGTTTTAGGACAAATTATGTTTTTAGACTTTTAAAATGTAGCATAGATGGGGTTAGTAGTCTTTTTTTTTTTTTTTTTTTTCTTAAATCACTTCTTGTTTCATTTTTTTCCTGTTCAAATTAATTTTGCAGGATTGAAATAAAACATTACTTTTTTCCTGTGTCTGGCAATGATTTTTTTTCCCTTCATGTTTCAAACAGCAGGTGGAGGCATTGTGTTGGAGAGGTTCTGCGCGGAAAAGGCGGGTGCGCCAAGAATATAGCTGCAGTAAACAATCGCAGGGTTACAGTTACCGTAAAACGTCACATCTTGGGGTTTAGATAGTCAAACTTTGGGTTTACTTTACTCTGTTCCATAGTCTGCAACGTTTAGGGTTTTGAAACTGAGATTTTAGCACCTACTCTTGGCTCGAAGTTACATCAGGTCCACATGCCCATAGGTTCTGCTGCAGCCTTACGTTGTGCCACACTCAGCGTAATGGTTCATGCAGGGGCAAGAGAGAACATTAATTAAATTAGACACCCTAGAACTTTCTGACGGTGAAAAGGTTCTGTGTTGACCTACAGAGCTAACAGGCTGGACCAGGAGGTCCTCCGGCTTCAATTTATTATTTTTTTTTTTGTTAGCCAGTCGCCCCTCTGCCGCCCTAGTTCGGAGGAGACAGTGTTAACGGTGATGCTGCATTTGACTGCAGTGCCCTGGTGCAGTGCTGGCACCACCCCGAGTCTGCTGTCCTGAAGTTCTACGTTGTATATACGAGTTTTTAAGCACCTTGTAAATAAAATGCTTTTCTTTCAGGTGCTGATTCAGGTGTGTTTGTGTGGTGGTGTATGTGTGTGTGTGTGTGTGTGTGTGTATAATGTAGACCAGGGATTGACAACTTCGGTATTTAGACCCAGATTCCACTGAAGAGAAAGCATCGGGAGCTGCAAATTCTTTTTGTAAAATGACAATAACACGGCATATATTATTATTACTTTTATGATACGCAGAGAAAATATTTCTTGAAATCTCTTTTAGAAATCTCATTTTAGAACTTTAAAGCACCGTTGTTATTATTTATTTTTTTACTAGCATGAATGTGCATAGTGTGCATGAATAGCGATGACGTGACGAAAGTTTATTCGCCCAGACATGTTCAAGGAAAGGAGAAGATCTGGTCATCCTAACTTCTACACAACTTACTTACCAGCTGAGTGTCTGCATATGCACATCAAACACGAAATAATGCCATCAACAGATAAAAATACTAATAATACGTTTAAATGATTTATTTTCCAAAGCCACAGACCCCTGATTTAGACAAAGGTCATCCAGTGAGGTCAGGGTTAACCTTCCTACCCTCAGATATTTCTGAATTTGCTTTAAGTAAACTACGTCACGTGCATGTCTCAAAAAACCCTCTGCTCTCTTCTCCCCCGCCAGCGACCTTTTCAAACTGCTGATCCTTCCTTTTTTTTTTTTTTTTTCTCCCTCACATTTCATCCCTTTGTCCAGGGAGGCATTCTGGCTCTCAGCCATTACTGACCCTTAGTATTTAATTCTTCTTAACATTTCCTTTCTTTCTTGCCCATCTCCTTTCACCCTTTTCCCCTCGTTTTATGTGTTCCTCACCTGTCCTTTGGCACTCTTTTGTATACTACCCCCCCCCCTCCTCCCCTTGGCCGTGGACTCATCCCTTTCCTGGCCCAGTGAGAGCAGCTTTGCCTCAGGGTGGATGAGCAGTAGCCTTCATCTTGTCTGCTGGAGCGCTGATAAGAAGATCTGCAGCACCAGACCTGTATTCCTTCCAGTTCTCATTCTCTCTCTCTCTCATTCTCACTTTTTAAAATGATTTGCAGTATTTATTTAAGATCTGACGTGGACTTACGCGCTGCCACTTTTTTGGGGGCTGCTGTTACTGTGTGGGTTGCGCGGCTGCTCCCGTCAGGACCAATCAGGTTGCGCGAGCAGTCCAATTCTGAGGATGACCGGTGACAATCTACATTTACATTTACAGCATTTATCAGACGCCCTTATCCAGAGCGACTCACAATCAATAGTTACAGGGACAGTCCCCCCCTGGAGCAACTTAAGGTTAAGTGTGTTGCTCAGTGACACAATGGTACTAAGTGGGATTTGAACCTGGAGCTTCTGGTTCACAGGCGAGCGTCTTAACCACTAGGCTACTACCCTAGGTCTATCTAGAATTCACGCAGCGATACGATTGGAGCAGAGCGCCTCTCAGGGCAAGTGTGCAATGAGCAAAAGGAAAGATCTGCACATTGCATAACAATGAGCAGAAAGGGCTTGATCATTTGCCTGCATGGTTGTCATGGGGATGCAGCATGCCGAGCAATTCGGTTCATCTCAGGCCATTAGGTGGGATGTGTAGAATTTTTCTGTTTCCCATGATTTCCCCAGGGAAAGGTGTATGAGTCAGGGTTCTAAGCGTGCTTGATGCTTGCGAGCGTGTTCGGTGTGAAAGTAACACTCCCTCGTCTGGCTCACGAGAGCGATAAGAGAGCGCTGGTAGAGTCATTTACCCCATAGTTAAGCTTTGTGGTGCAAAATCAGCTTTAGGGGGGCATAAAATAGCCTGGATTCCTGCTGGCTTTGGAAAACATTTTAGTCTTTAAGGATGCACGCAAAAAAGGAACAAAACAGGGCAAGCGAACAGACAAAGAGGGAGAACTGGACGCACCACCGGCCCATCACATAGGAACCAAAGATACGCTGCAGGACTTTAGGTGCATTCGGAACGCAAAGCCTCTGCTTCTGCAATTTCTGGGGGAAAGAAAAAATAAATAAACAAGGCAGATTTGCTGACCATTTCATTTTCATAAATCTTTAGTGGGGCATAAAAAAAATAGGCAGAACAGATGGGGAGATTATGATAATAGTTTTAAACCATTTCATGCCAAGAGGTTCTATTGTGTCTGAGACCCATTGAATGTTTTTTTGAAGTCAAGTACTACATTGCCATGTAAATGCAAAGCTCAAATCATTTGATAACTGCATAAAAAGGATGAATGCAGAAGAATCTGTTTGTAGTCTGATGCAAATGTAAGGAAAGCAACCTAAGTGACACCATGTGCAAGGGATAGGCAACTGCATAGGTATTACACAATAAAGTCTATAATACATACACAGTCCTCTACATGAAAGGAAATCTGCATTGATGTGACATTGCAGTGACCCGTTTTCACCCCACGCTGTGACCAACTGGTGAGGCTGAATTTAAAAATGTGTACTTTTGACATGAGAAAACTACATGCTCACATTTCCTAACACTAGATAGCTGAATAACACAAGAGTTTGCCTAATTCTGTTAATGTAACCTAATGTATGTGTGAGTGATATACATTTTTATATTTACACACACACACACACACACACATACTCTTCCTGGATCATATCTGCAGTTACATAGATGCTTCATGGCTGAAGCATCAGTGCTCAAATGAAAAAAAGTCATTTACAGTATATGTAACATTAGCAATTGTGTGTTATTTGATCAAAATCACTGATATGTTTCGTTTAGACGATGTTTAAATCAAAATGCAACTCTACCTTTAAATCAACTGGTCCGAAGTGCTGGAGTAAAAACCTCTGGAGACAACAAGGGGCCTTCCATACTAGTTGTTCACAAACACAACGGCTTCATCTAGTGGAGCTTCCATGGTATGGCAAAATTTAAAAGAACTGAAAAAGCGATGCGTTACTGTACTTCTACTGGCGAAGTTAAACGCTTAATCCTGTGTGTGGGAATTTTCTCTATTGTTTAAAAATGCTGTGGTGGTATGATGATTTTTTTTCTCCTACATTTACATAGTAAATAAATGTCCAACATATAACGTGTCTAACACAAAATATCAATATTTGATCATATTGTGGGATACACACCTCATGTCTATTAATATCTGCACAGAAATGTGATATTTATTGATTATTATGGGCAGATTTGAGTCCATCCAACATTTACAGCTGTATAATATGTATGTGTATTGTTTCGATGAGTAATTCCAGATTCTTACGCATTTGTGATAAGGGGCAGTGGTGGCCTAGCGGTTAAGGAAGTGGCCCCGTAATCAGAAGGTTGCCGGTTCGAATCCCGGTCCGCCAAGATTCCACTGAAGTGCCACTGAGCAAAGCACCGTCCCCACACACTGCGGGCGCCTGTCATGGCTGCCCACTGTTCACTCAGGGTGATGGGTTAAATGCAGAGGACAAATTTCACTGTGTGCACCGTGTGCTGTGCTGCTGTGTATCACACGTGACAATCACTTCACTTTCACTTCACTTTTAAGACTGTATTGATCTTAAGATTCGCAGTTGTTCCCCATCAACTCACACTAGTAGTCATTACTCTCCTCTTTCATGTGGTGTAGTACTCTGCGAGATGTACGTTACACACCCCGTGGAAGTAGGGCATCAGGTCCCAGGTGTGCGGCCGGGGACGACACAAAAACACACTTCGAAGCTGTAAATAAAGAATTACCTCACTTCACTGATGTCTGGGGTACGGGTGCTGTTTCATGAAAGAGATTTGTCTTTTTTTTTCTGCCCCGTGTGATTTATTTCCTTTTATGTGTCGTCGTGTGAAGCAGCCAACGGGGCCTTTTGTTTACATCCTGTCGTCCAATCTGCTTTTTCTTTTCTTTCTTTTTTTTTGGATAAACCGTTGACTCGGTCCATTATAGGTCAGACAAAGTGTCAGTAAAGCTTTTAGTTTTTGAGCTCTGACAGTAGATGTGCTGCCAGTGAGGAATTGCAGAAGATTAAAAAAAAAAAACAGACAGTTTGCAGATGTGTGAAGATCCGGGTCTGTTTGCAGGGGAACGGGTGATGAAAAAAAGAAATAAACAAAGGGTGATAAGCTAGTGGAGGGCTCACACGGAGAAGGGAAAAAAGAAGTCGGCGAGAGTTTGGTGCGACGTAGACGTAAAAATAGGCAGGCAGAAAGGACAGCGGGAGGGAGCGAGAGGGAAGGGGGGGAGAGGCGGGAGGTGTAGATATGGGGGTGGGGGTGGGGGGGGGTTTGAAGGATTGGGAGAGAGGGGGAACGACAGTGCTATGCTAATTCTGCAGGGAAGAGGATGAAGTGCTTTCAAAGGCTGCTTATGTTTTTCTCCCAGACTCGGGCCCTAATCTCCCTGCGTGCTGCACTGACACCTCACACACACACACACACACACACACACACCACAGCACATCAAATGACTCAGAACTTCACAGGCCTCCGGGCCGTCGCCTCTAACACAGCCGCAAAGTCGGGCCTTAGCGAACCTGAACCACTGACAGAGGCAGGATAAGAGCGGGGGGACATTAAAGGAAAAGGAGAGGAAGCAGAGCGAGCGAGAAGGGAGCTGAATTGGCTGAAAAGACACAGCGACAACATTGGGATTGTGGGTAATAGCGTGTACTCTCTTGTCTACTACCCTGTTCTACTCTGAACAGCGTTGGGCTGCTGGTTCCGCGAAGCCCTTAAGGCCACGACGAGGCCAAGTTGCAGCTCAACGTGGCCAACGGCCGTTTCTAACGAACCCTGACCCTGGCAACGGTGTCTACATGTCTACTACACTGAAAAAAGTCCAACGTAGCTGCTCTTCGTTTAATGTGTTAATCACAAACTGTCTAATTTCATGCTTCTAAGTATTTTTCTTTTACTTTACTATGATCTACTGACAGCAGGTGAGCAGCCTTGATCAGAAATATTAGGTGTGACAGATCACATCAATTTTTTGTAAGTTTAGTGTTCTCTTTGTTTCAGTGTGGTTCTCCCTGGATATGGAGGCAATCTGCGATCATTTCCATTTACACTCGGTAGGGAATGTAACAGTCCCAGAGGCCACTGTGGCAGCGGATTATGACTCCTTTTGGAGATAATTATTGTTTTAACGCTACTGCGAGCCTACAATATGGAGAAACGTGTCATTTATATGATTTGGCAGCACCGTGAACAGATCGAGATAAAACGGGGGAATATTGCTGCATTCTCCGTTGTATCACGATAATGATAGTCCTCTTCCCCTCTTCTCTTCTGTCGCTTCTAAACATAGCTCTGCGACGCCGAGCTGCATATTTCACAGACAGCGCGGCGCAGGGGAGGCGTGCAGATGTTCTGTGGGCTAACGACGTACATGAACACATCTGTAAAAAACATGGGAGGGGGGAAATATCACGACGCTTGCATTTAATTTTCACGTTGCCGTCACGCCCTCACATCATCCGCCACTCTCGCCGCTCGTTCGGTTGGCGCTGACGTCACGCGTGCACCTGTGCGCCGGCCCCGCCCACTGAGCGGTGACGTCACGCCGCTCTCGCGTGGCGCCGCGCAAGATTCGGGGGACGAGGCACCGGGCGCGCGCGGCGGAATCAAAGTTTTCGGTGGCGGCGCGCGTGCGCGCGGCAGCGGAGACACGAGACGCATCGAGATTATAATATATATATATATATATATATTATATATATATATAGAAAGAGAGAGAGCGAAGAAATCAGCGCGCTTGTTAATTTTTAATACGTTTTTTTTTTTGCGTGACGAAACTGGATAGTGGGTTTATTATTATTTTTTTGAATATTCGCCAGCTCGAGACTGCTGCCGTAATCGGATTTATAGAAAGCCAGACGGCAAGTCGCGCACCCTGACTCCCGAGAGTTTAAAAATCGATATTTATTCATACACACTCACACACATTTTTTTTTTCTTCCAATTGCTGAGGGAATACGTTCGGTGACCGAATTTGTTTGTTGGTGGGGCGGAGGAGTTGAGAATGACGGAAAACAACGAGAAGGAGAACGAGCCGCAGAACCGGGACCTGCAGCGGTCCACGGTCCCGGCGCAGCCGGAATCGAAGGTGAGCATCGCCGCTGGAGGAGTGTCTCTGTCTCCGTGCATTGGTTATGCATTTGACGTTAAGAGTGTATTTAGATAGATAGATAGATAGATAGATAGATAGATAGATAGATAGATAGATAGATAGATAGATAGATAGATAGATAGATAGATAGATAGATAGATTGATTTAGACGTGTCTCACAGACGAGGTCTTTTTTAATTATAGGCTAGTTACATTTACAGCATTTACCAGACGCCCTTATCCAGAGAGACTTACAATCAGTAGTTACAGGGACAGTCCCCCCCAGGAGACACTCAGGGTTAAGTGTCTTGCTCAGGGACACAATGGTAGTAAGTGGGATTTCTGGTTAATAGGCACCCACCCTAATTAGTAATATTAAAAAAATATTAATATGGAAAAATGTAATTTTAATCGCAGTAGCCAAGGGCCTGTGGTACACTGAAGTGGCGGTTATTGAAAAAGTGTAATTAACACCGTGAAGCGTGCAGCGAGGGCAGTAAAAAAAAACCAAAGGTCTTGTAATGAATCATCCACACAGCAGTGAATCACTCTCTGCTGCTGCTGACTCTTTAATGTCACCGTGCGGTGTCATGAATAACAACACAAAAAAAAACACTTTTGTGGGGTTGGTGTGTTGCTTTTGGGGGGGGGGGGGGGGGACCGCCTAGTTTCTCATCCACACACAATTTAAACCATGAAAGCCCCCAGGACGAACACACTCCTCTGGATGGTCGTGTAGTTCAATGAGCTGAGATCTGAAATCTGTGTGCTCAGAGGGACCAGAGATGTGTCCAGATGTCTTCTCCAGGGACCCAGCGCTGTTCTGGCCAGTGTGTCCAGTGTGGTTCTGGTACTTAGCAGCTAGGACACCAGAACCAAGTATTTATTTGTGAATGGCACATGTGAGTGAGTGCCAAAAAGTCTGTGCAACAAAAAGATCAGCAGCCATGGAAATGTGAAAATATATAAATATGTTGCGGTAAACTTCTGGTGTCCTGCAGGATGATCTTGGACTTCTACCCCTTTGTACACCCGTGGGGCAAATTGAACGTAGAGGTACAGCAACATACTTTATATACTGATATTGCACGTTGTACTGGTATAATATTAGCTCCTGTATTATTCTGTTTTAAAAAATTATATATTTTTACTATAATTTACTTTAATGCAGTTGATACTGAAGGGTCTTCTGCCGCCATCGCAAACCTGATAGATAAACCTGACCCCGTGCCGTTCGCAGCCGACCTAAAAGCTTCAGATGAGCGAATGCTGAATAATGTAAATGTAATTAGTTCTCATGTCGGGATCACGGATCAGCACTTTCGCAGATGAAAAACGGCAGAATATTAACTTCATTTCCCAGAGGTATTAAATCAGTGCGTGGGTTCGAACGATACTCCAGCTGCTGGGCAGGATGGATGGTCCCCGTCCGGTGGGTTAACAGTTGCTTTCTTTGACCTGGAGCTGGACTGAAACTCACGCCGGTGATGTTCGGTGTGTGTGTGTGTGTGTGTGTGTGTGTGTTTGTGTGTGTTGTTCGCCTGGAGATTTGATGGGGATCTAACAGGTGGAGGGTGTTTTTTTGGGGGGGTTCTGCAGTGGTTATAGCTCGGTTTTGCTGGCATCGGCGTACCCGCCTCTGTTTTGCCTGTAATTCAGACTGTTGTCAGAGGAATGCGTGCGCGCGTGTGTGTGTGTGTGTGTGTGTGTGTGCGAGAGAAAGACAATCTCAGTCCTCTCCTCACGTCAGAGGAAGCTTGACCATGACCTATCAGTTTTAAGAAAGGAAGTCTTTTCATATTTACCTTTCTTACGTGTGTGTGTTTGATGGGATTGTCCGTGTGTGTACGTGTGTAAGTGTGCGGACTAATGAATACTCATTCTGTGCGTGCAGCCGTGGACCTTGGATGCGACTCATGTCAGAGTTATTAATGAGACTCGCCGCCCGCGTCTTTGCGAATTCTGCCTCGTTTCACTCTGCATGAGCGCTTATGCGGAGAAACGCACACAGACACATACACACACACGGGAGTACAGACGCAGGGACCTTGAGCTCTAGAAAAGCATGATGTGTGCTGTGTTGAAAGAG
Organism: Denticeps clupeoides; assembly: GCF_900700375.1. Classification (NCBI taxonomy): domain Eukaryota; kingdom Metazoa; phylum Chordata; class Actinopteri; order Clupeiformes; family Denticipitidae; genus Denticeps; species Denticeps clupeoides. The sequence goes on along the minus strand of NC_041708.1, from coordinate 4,221,986 downwards.
AAAGATACACACACGTTCACATCAGCTCTCCTTGCCTTTACCCCGCAGTGGGCTGCTGGTTTACATCCCTCCAGCTGTGACCAACTGAACATTACCCAAGGATGATAGCAGTGTGTGTGTGTGTGTGTTTGTGTGTGTGTTTTATTGAAATATCTTGTTTAGTTTCAGGATCCATACAAAAATATGTACACATGAAATAATAAATAAATAACCCGGACGTTTGCCTTTGGTTTAGGGCGATAGTTATTTACAAGTGTAGGTGTGTGAGTGTATGAGATAACACACCTCGGTACACAGACGTCCTGGAAGTGAAATCTGTGCTGTAATCATTAATTTATCTGCATCTCCAGGGCTATTTTTGGCTCCCCACTCATCTTCAAACAGCCCCTGAACAAGGCCATGTTGTCTGCACGTGCACATTCACACACACACACACACACACGGCTCTACCTGTCTGTCCGTCCACATTTCTGTCAGACTTTGATAAAGTGGTCTAGAAGTGTTGCGCAGATATTTTTAGTTTCTCCTCAACTTCCTGTCATAACCCCTCCTCCCTTGTGTCTGTTTTCAGGGTTTATTAGTTCCGTTTGGCTCTGTAAATAGCAGCAGGTTGCTTCAGCATGAGGCAGACAGAAAGACTCCTCATCTGCTGCATCAGACATTATATAAAATAACGGGAAGAATTTTCCCCGACGTAATCCGTTCCTTTCCATGCCGTGTCTTCGTCTTCACCAGGTTAGCAGTTACGCCGCCACTCTTGGTAGCGTAACTCCAGCACCTTGGACAGCTCCCCCTCCATTATTCAGTAGCTACATGGTCTGAAGACATGGAATCAGTGTCTTCAGCGATGGGAAGCGTTGGGGAAGTGTGCCTGTCACCGCTCAGCAGTGAGAGCCTGGTCTGGGTTCTACACTCCGTTATGTTCTGACTTGGATTGCGTTTCAGATGCCTTGAGAGCACAACAAGTTAGAATCCTTGAAGTATAAGAAGGTGACTGTGCTAAAATAGATGAAAAAACATTCAGTTGTTCCCCCATCAGAATGCTTGAATTAAACTGCTGACAGCCTGCATGTTGATGTTGGTAGTGGGCGTGGTCACGTTTGGAACGGCCACTGACATAACATGAGTAGAAGGGGTATTAGAAGTGTAGAGAACGGACAAGAAAGGGAGGCGATGGACGCTGCGCTACACCTGGGGGTGTGTCCAGATTGTGGAAGGAGGGTGTGTGGGAGCTGTCAATCATGCCTACAGGCTCCTCCCCATTTTAAACTTTGTTTATAAAAACATCATTAAAGTTCATCTTCTGGGCGTCAGGAATAATTAACACCAAAAATCTGGGCTGGGTGGTTCAGTTCAATGTTAGTTCCATGAAACAGATAACAAGCAAACAGACACTTCTTTGTTTTTTTTCCTGTAAATCCTGAAGATATAAATGCTGTGACGTATGTCAAATACTTGGTGATTCATCTCAGTACTGGTTAAAACACAGGCCCATTAGGTGAACTGGTACCAGTGTTACTCCTGCCTTACTCCTGTAGATTGTAGGGTGGTAGTCGCCTAGTGGGTAACACACTCGCCTATGAACCAGAGGACCCAGGTTTTAAAAAATGGACCAAAAAAATGATCGCAAGGGTTAAAACAAAACCAGTGTTCAGAAACACTCAGGTAGGCCATGAGCTGATCAAGGTGGCGCGGCTGGTACAAACCTGTATGGTTCAGGAGGAGAAGAGTTTCATGTAGCACATGTTTTGCCCCTGGGAACTGATCTCTGTGTTCTCACAGTGCATCTGGACACAGACTCTCACACACGTCAGTAACAATACAAATGTTCAGACACTGCTAGGACATTTTTAGGTTTTCTAGCTCACAGATGGCAAAGGTACGCACACACACACTCTTGCCTCGGTTCATTTCCACTATTGAGACTATGCAATCGCATTATAATATTATATCCAAAATAGAGTCATAATCCACTGTCACAGTGGACGCTGGGACTATTGTATTGCAGGTCACCATTGTCTGCTTGTGTCAAAGTGATGTGGGCACTAGAGGTGGAGGGGGGTTCATTTGGAATAAATGAGTCTGCATCTGCCGAGGAAAATAAAACCCTCACAGCACCGCGTTGCTGGTCATGTGACCGTGACAGGTTGTTTACTCGTCACTTCTCTGTTTTTTTTTTCAGCTGCAGAAGCTGAAGCGCTCGCTCTCCTTCAAGACCATAATGAGGAGCAAGAGTGTTGACAACTTCTTCCAGCGGACTAACTTCGAAGTTCGTCCGCCGCCAGACCTCATTGCCGAGCACCCTCCCACTGTGCAGGAACCCCCCTCCCCACCGCCCTTCCAGGAGTGTCATGTGACGTCTGACCATTCACCCTCGTTGTCGCCGTCCCTCAGCCCAAACCCCTCCCTGGCCTCCCGTTCGCCATCCCTGAGCCCATCGCCATCTCTGTCCTCCAAGGCTCCGCCCCCTCAGAAACTGCACTGTTTCATGGAGCACGCGTTCCGTCGACCGACCCCCTGTCAGCAGTGCAAGCACACCATCGCAGGTAACGTACACACCACTTTCTATAGAGTTACCATAAACTTGCTCATAAACGTTTTGTCAGTCTCTGGTCTCTGGGTGCCTGTTGGTCTCTCCCTAGGGAACTCTAAACAGGGGCTGCGCTGTAAGCTGTGTAAGGTTGCGGCGCATCTGTGGTGCTCATCGGAACTCTCTCAACAGCCCTGCAACGGCAAGGTGAGTCTGCACTGAAGCAGCCCACACTCTGCCTTAATCATGCCCACACATGCCTGACTCCACCTTTAACACACCCATACACTGCAGCTAACTCCACAGTAACCAAATATTCACCTTAACCACACTAATGTATCTTCACTGACTCTGCCTTAACCACGCCCACTCACTGCAGCTAACTTCACAACAACATCACCACCTAAACCACACTAACTTGTCTTCACTGACTCCACCTTAACCACACCCACTCACTGCAGCTAACTTAACAACAACATGACCACCTTAACCACATTTACTCGTCTTCACTGACTCCGCCTTAACCACATCCACTCACTGCAGCTAACTCCACAACAACAACATGACCACCTTAACCACGCTAACTCATCTTCACTGACTCCGCCTTAACCACACCCACTCACTGCAGCTAACTTAACAACAACATGACCACCTTAACCACATTTACTCGTCTTCACTGACTCCACATTAAACACACCCACTCACTGCAGCTAACTCCACAGTAACCAAATATTCACCTTAACCACACTAATGTATCTTCACTGACTCCGCCTTAACCACACCCACTCACTGCAGCTAACTTCACAACAACATCACCACCTAAACCACACTAACTTGTCTTCACTGACTCCACCTTAACCACACCCACTCACTGCAGCTAACTTAACAACAACATGACCACCTTAACCACATTTACTCGTCTTCACTGACTCCACATTAAACACACCCACTCACTGCAGCTAACTCCACAGTAACCAAATACCGACCTTAACCACACTAACTCATCTTCACTGACTCCACCTTAACCAATCCCATACACTGCGCTAACTCCACAACAACAACATGACCACCTTAACCACACTAACTCATCTTCACTGACTCCGCCTTAACCACGCCCACACACTGCAGCTAACTCCACAACATCACCACCTTAACCACGCTAACTCATCTTCACTGACTCCGCCTTAACCACGCCCACACACTGCAGCTAACTCCACAACATGACCACCTTAACCACACTAACTCATCTTCACTGACTCCGCCTTAACCACGCCCACACACTGCAGCTAACTCCACAACATCACCACCTTAACCACGCTAACTCATCTTCACTGACTCCGCCTTAACCACGCCCACACACTGCAGCTAACTCCACAACATCACCACCTTAACCACGCTAACTCATCTTCACTGACTCTGCCTTAACCACGGCCACTCACTGCAGCTAACTCCACAACATCACCACCTTAACCATGCTAACTCATCTTCACTGACTCCGCCTTAACCACGCCCACACACTGCAGCTAACTCCACAACATCACCACCTTAACCACGCTAACTCATCTTCACTGACTCTGCCTTAACCACGGCCACTCACTGCAGCTAACTCCACAACAACAACATGACCACCTTAACCACGCTAACTCATCTTCACTGACTCCGCCTTAACCACGCCCACACACTGCAGCTAACTCCACAACATCACCACCTTAACCACACTAACTCATCTTCACTGACTTCGCCTTAACCACATCCACTCACTGCAGCTAACTCCACAACAACAACATGACCACCTTAACCACACTAACTCATCTTCACTGACTCCGCCTTAACCACGCCCACACACTGCAGCTAACTCCACAACATCACCACCTTGACCATGCTAACTCATCTTCACTGACTTCGCCTTAACCACACCCACTCACTGCAGCTAACTCCACAACAACATGACCACCTTAACCATGCTAACTCATCTTCACTGACTCCGCCTTAACCACACCCACTCACTGCAGCTAACTCCACAACAACATGACCACCTTAACCACACTAACTCATCTTCATTGACTCCGCCTTAACCACGCCCACACACTGCAGCTAACTCCACAACATCACCACCTTAACCTCACAAACTCATGTTCACTGACTCCACTTTAACCACACCCACACACTGCAGCTAACTAAAAAAAAAACCATTCCTATTCTTACCGCATGCTGTTTGGTGAACAGCAAGTGTCACCAGTTAATTAAAACATGTTATTTAAAGCTTGTGAGCAGGATTAGTACAATGTACAACTCAGATCGTCTCTGTAAAAGGCAGCTTCACAAATCCCTTTTGAAGTTGGAATTCTGATGCTGGAAGTGTGAACGCATACAGGTCACATGATCCTCTGTTGTGCTGAATGATGGCATACGTGGGTGTGTTTGTGTGTGCGTGTTAAAGACCTCATTTGCGTGTGTCAAGACTTTTAATGCATGTGTTCAGAATCAAAACGCTGACCGTATTTATGCACATGCTTGAGTTGAGACGCCCATAGCCACACATGCATATGCATATTCAGCACTCTGTTAATAATGCAACTACAAGAGCGAGGAGTGCTGGGGAGTGACTGTGGTTTTAAAAAACAGTCCGATTTCCGTTGGGAGACCGTGCTCAACATCGCTCATCTTAGACAGCGCCAGTCCTGGAAGGGCTGGAATGATGCAGTGTGGGTAATGGTGATGTAATTATGTTCAACTGCACAAACTGGGTCAGCTGTCTTCAAAAAAAAAAAAAGAAGAAGAGGAACGCTCCAGCCACTTAAAAAACAGAAAGGAGGATGTTAAGCAAGAGAGGGAATTAGGTAGGGATTCATGGTGACAGAGAGAGAGCGAGAGAGAGATGCAAAACGAACGAGCGAGACGGATGGTTTTACCAAGGAGCCCCTCTCTTTTTTTTTACCCCCCCTCCCATCACTCTCTTTTGTCTTCTCCTCACTTTCTGAATCCGCTGCTTTTCTCCCTCGTCACAAGCCTGCTGGAAAATCAATATCGCTGCGACCAGCCACTGGAGTTAATACAGTGTGAAATTCCTGGTGCTCCTCATGGGTACGACAGTCCATAGTAAACACACACACACACACACACACACACAGATGCAGAGACTGGGTTTGGTGCTGTTTCCTGATAAAAATGTGTGGTACTGAAATTGCATATGATATGACGATAATGATATTCCTCAAACACCCTGCACACCCTTGTGTTTGGCTTTTTGTGCCCTTTTGCTCAGTAGATTTGTTATTAATAAGTCACACAACAAGCATTCCAAATTAGCATTTTTTTGCACATACAAATTAGCACTTATATGCAGAATAACAACAGTCCGGGTGTGTAAATTAGACATGCAAATGAGCACGCTCATCTTTTTATGGCCAGTTTGGCTCAAAAAGCTGACGGCCAGCGAAGCGCTCGTAATTGCATCATTTACGTTCGCGCTGAAAATGAAAAATGCACAGCTCACGTAAAGTTGTGGTTAAAGATCATCCGGGCTCTGCAGGGGAGCGCGGTAAATTGGATTGCGCGGCGCATTTTTGCTGACGGCCGAACGGCGTCGAAAATCCACGTTGCCGCAGTGTGCCGGGTAAATTAATAGGGAACCTTTTTGGCAGAGTGCAGCAATTTTTAAATGTCAGATGGCTTGCAGTAAAGAAAATAAATTAGGTACTGAACCAGCAATGTTGACCGGATGAGATGAGCCTTTCTATCAAGCCACGTCTTAACCTTTGGCCAGAGTTACACTCAGTGAACTCACCATGGGGTGGTAGTAGCCTAGTGGGTAACACACTCGCCTATGAACCAGAAGACCCAGGTTCAAATCCCACTTACTACCATTGCGTCCCTGAGCAAGACACTTAATCCTAAATTGCTCCTGGGGTACTGTCCCTTGTAACCACTGATTGTAAGTCGCTCTGGATAAGGGCGTCTGATGAATGCCGTAAATTTCATGTAACCATCTGCATTAATAACATGCAGGTACTTTAGCAATTGGACTTTAGCCACTTGAGATTCGTTTGGAATGAATCGTTTTTCTCTTGCACCATCAAACCATCAAACAATCCTTCCCCGGACCAAACTTGATTGTAAAATTGACCAAAACAGTCTAACATCAGCATGCAATATCAGTGCGACACAAGAAAAGAACAGATGGCCCTGTGCTAAAGCACCGTCCCCACACACTGCTCCCCGGGCGCCTCACCAAGGGTGATGGTTAAAAGCAGAGGACACAATCTCTCTGTGTTCACCTGCAGTGTTTCACACTGACGGTCACTACACTTTCACTTTTTCACTTTCACATGTAATTAATGATGAATTTGTATAAAACATTCATAGTAGTTCTATGAATGCCTATTGAGGTCGGGTTTTGGGTTTAAACCTCTATGCTAGAAACCTCCGGTGGTGTAGTAAACGTGTCGTAAACACTCCTGAACATGCTGACATGGCGGAATTGCTCCCCAGGTTGGGACTTCAGATAACTGCATTCCTGACTAAGTGACTAATTTTACGGCTCCACTGATATTAAACCACAGTTTAAATGCTAATGCTTTTTCATGAAGGTAATTTTGACAAACTCTTGATTCATCTTCTGAAATTAAAAAGCTAATCTCTATTGGCAGCAGCTGGTCACATGACATTGGCATTGTAAACAATGTAATAAGCCAAAATGATATTTAATGAGCTCCTCAAAAATGTCATTACCACGAGATATTGTCACTGCCGGTGTTCATCAAACAGCAGGATGAAAGTAACTGTGGTACAGTGAATAATTATTGGTTTCCAGTCACATGGGTGAATGAGCCCACAGTTACACCCATGCACCTCGGTTCCTTCTCAATGTGGATTGATTATGGGGCTCCTCTGGGTGCTCCAGTTTTCTCTCACAGTCCAAAGATGAGCAGCTTATGTGAGCCGCTAGCTTTAAATAGACTGTGATGGACTGGCGCCCGGGTTAAGGGCCGTACCTGCCTTCCAGCTTCCTTGTGACCCGGACCTGGATAACTGGCTTTGGAATGTGGGTGATGGATGAAGGGATGAATGGGTCGATGGATGGATGGGACGGAGGTCTGCCGACAGCTGCAGTCTGTGCAGTGTGATCAGAAGGGCTGACCGGTGATTTTTCTGACACGCGTGGGTGACGAAAGGGGGGTGGGACAGACAAGACAAGTGCTGCAGGACAGGTGAGCTGGAGCGTCTGGACATGATGCAGAGCCACTGCCTGAGGGACAAAGACAAAAAAAAAACAAAAAAACACACACACACACACGTTGTTTCATAACAGCCCACCTTCCATCCTCCTTAAAACTGTCCCCACAGCAGGAAGTTCCCTAAAATAGAATTCCAGTTTATGCACAATTTACGTCAAAGCAGCTCAAATCACAATGACATGGTGACACGGCTATTTATAAACAGCCCTGATCCCTTATTATTCTTCTCCTTCCCTTTTTCTTTTTTTTTCACGCTCCATCTCTCCCTCCACCCGGCAGACTGGAGCCTTCAAACGGAACTTCAGCTCTCCGCTGCTCACTAACGACCTGCTCGGGGTCGTCAAGGAAGCTTCGCCCTCGAGAGGTGAGCGTCCCCAAACCTGCGTTCTTCCACCTGTCATTCGTCACTCCCTCCGTCCCTCATTTTCTTTACGGGAAGATAATAGGGCCGATCCATAGTTGCCATCATGCCACTGGCACTCTGTCTGCACATAGATACCTAGCAGTGTGAACCTTCCATTTTTTTCACATTTGAATTACGATTAAAATTAATATGTGAAAAGCACATATTAACTGATGGAAACATAAACACAATTTAAAAGTTTTCTAGATGGATTCATTTTGAAATCAATTATTTTCAACCTCTCTACATCTCTGATGCCTCATGGGTGTGTGTTTTGGAGGATGCATCCTCCTCTATTGCAGCCCCACCAGGCGCAGATACACCTCAAGATGGAAAATAAACAGTGCATGACTAAACTCATGCAGTGTTCTCCTGATCACACGCAAAGGAACACACACGCTCCAGTGTCAGAGTTAGTGAACGCAGGACAGTTAGTGAACACAGGACACAGGAAACTTCAAAGAAACACACAGAAAAGGGTGTGGTTTTTGTGTGTGTGTGTTCGTGGGTTAACAGATCAGGACAAGCTGGATATAGACCCGGTATACGAGGCACTGCGTTACGGGACGTCACTTGCGCAAATGAGCCGATCCAGCTTTGGCAGCATTTCAGAATCCCCTGGGCACAAGGTAAGGCTGGCATCACACACTACAAAACGAAATCAAATAAGCACATACTCTCTAATGTGTACACTCTATAGTAATGTGGGTACTTCTTGTTCCCCCAGTGATATTAAGCTTGTCGTTCTTTTCAAGATCAGTATGCATTTGAAGTCCAACTAAATTTGGAGACATATGTAAAGCGTTTATTTCATATTTGCATTCTGCAAAATGAGGGTAAAAATCTTCGGCTCTGGCAGTTTGAAGTTGTGTGACATCTGGATTTATACTGAATAATGAAAGCATATTTTTGTGATTACTGACATTTACTTTCATGTAATTGTATTTTTTTAACTAAAAATGTTCATAATGTCTTTCATTCCCATTCAGTTGTGTGTGCTGTTGAAATGTTTACGCATGTAGGATAGCGATGACTATTATGGATGTGGTACAATTGACCTTTGAACTTCAGTTGTGTACAGTATACCATTACTTTTGAGTTTCATTTTTCCCATTTTGTTAACTTTTGTTAAAATGAAAGATTTTGGACCAGGTTAATGTATAGTATGTGTATGTTGTTTTTTTATGAGGAACTTTGGCTGTCCTTGGTGCTGATTGGTTAGATCCTCTACAGGGGGAGATGCAGGGTGGGGAGGAGAGGCTGGAGAGCCAGATCATCAAAGAGGAGGAGACCAGTCCTGAAAAACCAGCACCCTCCACTCCAGCCAGCGAGAAGTCAGAACCGGAGGACAGGGTAAAAGTGTGGAGAAAAAAAAATAAAAAAGTTATTAATGTTTTTTTAGAAACAAAGTCTGCATTTAAAATGCTGACTGCATTACATTATATGTTCAAAAAAACATTATATATTTATGCATTGTTAAAAATATTTTTGGTTACTGAAATGTTTTCTAATAATCTATGAAAAAAAATGAAAATAAAAACAAGAAAAAATAGGCACAAGAATCAAGCAACATTATCTACCAATAAGGTGAGAAAAGTTTAAAAACTAGATGAATTTTTAGACACATACAAATCTAGTCAAGTTATATAATCCTAAATAAAAAAGACTTTTTGCCCTGTTAACATTTCATTTTTTGCATACTCATGTGTGATGAGCTCATTCAACCCTTCATTTTAAACTTTTCCCTTAACTCCCTCGCTCCTCCCTTAGTACTTAATCTCTCCTTTGCCCACTAATGGGTTTCCCTAATCCCCCCTCAAACCCCCTCTCCTTCATCTTCCTTTTCCTCTCTCCCTCTGATGTGCACATCAGTCCTGTCTGCCTTCCTGTTTTATCCCTCCATCATTCCTCCTCTTCCTTGTCCTTCTAATTTTTCAAGGTCTGTTCTGCAGTGCGATCTGACTCTTGCCATCTCTGTCTGTCCCCAGACCCCCCGGCGGATGGAGGTTCATTCTTTACACACATACGTGGCCCTTTACAAGTTTCTCCCTCAGGAGAAGGATGACCTGGAGTTACAGTAAGATAAGATTCCTTCTTTTGTGTGTGTGTGTGTGTGTGTGTGTGTGTGCTGACCGCGCCTCATTGCCGGCATCATTCCACTGCAGTGGAGGCACTCGTTGCCACAGAGAGTGAGAATCCTGCAGAATTCACAGAGGAGAGTCGAAGTCAGCAGAACGTGTCTCTGCAGCACAGGGGGTGAAACCGAGCTGGAGGGGTCATTGACCAATGTCTCAGGGTGTCGCTTACGCTTGAGCAGAGCACCCAAACTTTTTGGAGAAATGGGTGGCATAGAGGCCGCTTGCGCTGCCGTTCTCTGGTATGAAATGGTGACCAGCAGATTAAAAAAGAAAAAGAGCGAGAGAGAGAGAGAGAGATATAGAAACAGTGTGAATGGTGCGGTACTGGCCTCTCAGCCCATCTGGTGTGACAGTAGCGGGGGGCAGGGCTGTCCTTTTGGATATTATAAAAATTACAGACAGCTGCATTAAACATTATACAACACAATACTGCATAATGCATAATTCAGCACACCAACCAACAAAACTGCGCATTGGAGATCAGGATGGAGCCTTGTCTTTTGTCAGTTTCTGGATATTAATCAAATAAAGAGATGCATTTTAGACACAGATTACGTTCTGTCTTAGTATATTATTATGGTAACAGTATGTTCATGTGCTTGATAGCAGCAGGATCTCGTTATGGACACTGAAAATACCAGTTTTTGATGTGAAAGCTCATTAGAATTTTTGTTAATGGGATGCCTCAAAACTTTTGCACAGCATTGTACTACTCACGAAATTTTAACATCAGCTAATTTAATACATTAATTAATTAATAATTAAATACTGTTTAATAATCCTAATTGTAATAATTTTAATGCCTTTCTAGTTTTAATTGTATGTATTCAACTTAAGTGTCCTTTATGTGTAAAGCTGACCTGGCTCCTGAGTCCAAGAATTGCATTACAGGTAACACAGTTGCACTGTTATCTGTGTATGTCAATAAACCTAAACGCGAACTAGGCAGATTAATGCACACCTCAGGACCCCTGGTTTGCCATAGAACAAAGATGAACAGAATGCAGCCGGCTGAGTTATCACAGGAATAAGAGGCGGGTGGCAGGGCGACTGCGTCCCCGTGTATTTATTTGCAGCTCAGATCGTCAGCTTTTTTAATTGCTTGCAGCTGGCAGAGCTGCAGAACTTGTGTCGAGTCACTCTTGTTTGGAGCATGCCCTCCCTAATGAAGATGGTCTGAATGCACCGTTGTGTGGTGAACCTTTTTTCAACTGTGTAGTTACCGCAGTAATTATTCAGTGCCATAGTTAAGGCAACGAATGCAAATGCAGCCTTCCCCTGTGAACACTGAGTACAAATATTTTGTTGCGCTGTTTAGTGGGGCTCACTACTTAATGTGATGCAATAAAAAGGAGCTTGAACCACACAAAATGAAATGCAACAGTATGCTTTTTTATTCTCACTGGGGAAGAATTACTTTAAAGACTTGTACTAAGAAAGTGAAAGTTCTTGCTATTTTGCAATTGCATTGTAAAAATGCCAAAAGAATAGTTTTTAAAAAAGTGAAATCAGGTATTTGAATTGAATTAATGAATATTAGAGGAAAGGAGTCTGTGTTGATGAGGCTTTACTGTGGTTTTCACTCACAGGCCTGGCGACAGAATACAGGTGATGGACGACTCCAATGAGGACTGGTGGAAGGTGCGTTTTTTACATGCTTCTGTCCCAGTTCACTTCACTACAAAAAAGGCGAGGTAGACCTGTCATATACATTGCATTTACATTTACAACATTTATCAGACGCCCTTATCCAGAGCGACTTAAAATCAGTAGTTACAGGGACAGTCCGTCCCTGGAGACACTCAGGGTTAAGTGTCTTGCTCAGGGACACAATGGTAGTAGGTTGGATTTGAAGCGCCTTTGTGTTTCCCTGAGTTCAGGTCCGCCAGCGGATTTTAGAAGTTAGTAAAGGCTTCAGCTTTAATGCCGCGTTGCCAGGCGGAGTGTCTGCGCTGCTGCAGCTGGGAGCTGCAGTCAATGAAAAATTAATGAGCTTTTCCCTAACTAATACAGAAAGGGTTTCATACAAATACAAGATCAGCACACACACACACACACACACACACATTTGTTTCATGTGAGAACACGCTTACACATGCACACACAGGTACAAGTGTATAGCTAAATGAACCAATGGGAGACCGGCATCTGTCTGTGTGTAGGGAAAGAGTAAAGAGAGAGTCGGCTACTTCCCCGCCAACTTCGTCCAGAGAGTCCGTCCCGGAGAGAGAGTGTGGAGGGCCACACAAGGTTTCCACGGCAACAGAGAGAAAGGTCAAATGGCCGTGAAAGAGTCTCAGGTGAGCTGACGTGCAAGACGCCACTTCACACATTAATAACCCCACAACCCACTTACAGTACACATACACACTCTTATAGTTCACGTGCACGCAAGCAAGCACACGGAGGACAGCTTTTTACACCACATTAATGTTTTGAAGTGACATTTCTGAGGTGTTAAATAAACCGTAGCTGCCTATATTACGCAGATTGTTTGTAAAATGTCCCTGTCACCACCTCCACTACTACTCATGTGCACAGTATATCACATTTTTTAGGACACTTTTTCATACATAACCTAATTTTTTTTCATCAGCTTCCACAGAAGTGAAGCCAAAAAAATATATATATATATATATATATATATATATATTATAACTATTATTTTCACAGCAAATTAATATAAATATAATATCGAAGTGCGTTGTAGTACAGTTATGGTAGAAGTAGAAAAATCACACTTCCTTTCCTCAACACAAGAATCAAAATTTCAATAATGATTTTTGGCTAACAGGAACAAAAATTAAATTACAAATCAATTAACGCGGACTTACATAGTCCCCTGTTATGATTGTCTGCTCTGGTTTTTTAAGTCTTGAGGAATGATGACGGACCAGAAATTGACGTGAAAATCTGTTCCAGGTGTGTGTAGGTAAGGAGGATGAGGTTGACGGGTTTCTGAAGGTCACCAGTGGAAAAAAGAGAGGTCTGGTCCCTTCCACATACCTGCAGGAGATATGAAGCTCTCCCCACGCCCCCTGCAGGCCACGGCTGGAGTCGATTCTGAGCCTAACCTCACCTTGCCCCGCCCGCACCCACACGCACTTGTACACACTTCACCTGTGGGCTCCACGTGAGGCCGGCCACGCCTCCTGCTCTAACGCCCGTAACTGTGCCGCACTCGGGGATTAACCAGGATGGACCCAGCCAACCTGGGTCCTGGGTCCTAGGAGAGACTGTAGCAAACCTCTGTAGCGATGTACGGCAATCGCTACGGCTCACATGGCTACACATTAACACCCGACTGAAGTGTTTGTGTGTATTGTTTTATTATTTTTTCGTTTTTTTTTTACTGGGTGGGTGATTGTGGTGTGAAAGAAGGGTGCCGTTTACCACCCTGTGGCGTAGCTTCCCCTTTTGCCCTCCATGTTTTGTCTTTTTCTTATCTACTGCTCTGAATTCAGGAAACCATAAACAATAATCACTGCACTGCACCACAATGTACCACAACACTTCTTTCCTGTAAAACTGTATCACGAGCACAGAGCACGGCCAGGCCCCGTTGCACACCCGTCACTGGTTCCAGCCAATCAGTGCCCTCCGCCGGAGGTCCGCGACCTCAAAAATGAAAACTGTGTACCAAAGATCACCTGTTTCTGCAGCTGAGTAGTCGGAAGCGGGTGGCGTCAGTGATGAAGATCCATGTGACGTCCATGTGATTTCTCCTGTCCTGTGTCTCTGTGTTCTGCAACAAAATCATTTACAACTGTACCTTTCGATTTTTCATTCAATTTTAAATTCAAATGTAATTGTTCATTGTAAATTAAATTAATATAAAGAAGCAGTTACACCAGTTCATTTTTAACTTCTTTGATTGCTCGGTCTGTATGCGGAAATAGATTTGTGACCTTTTTTTTCATTGTGATGTTTAGCTGCACGTATGTATATATATGTGTATATATATATATATATATCGATCCTCTGTCAATAACTCAGCAATAATACGGTATGTTTCACCCCTGTGTGCTTACTTCTAAATAGACATACAAGGGGGGAAAGAAGTATTTGATATTCTGACGATTTTTCACGTACAGAGAATGGAGAGATCTGTACACCTCAGGTACACCTCAACTGTGAGAGACAGTATTTGACAGAAAATTTTAATTTTATGTTTGGTACAGAAATGTTAGATTATTATTAAAAATGTATATTATAATTAATATTTGGTACAGAGGTCAGATGTTTCCTGTAGTTCACACATGGTTCCATACATTTTCTATTGAGTTCAGGTATGGAGACTGGCTAGGCCACTCCAGGATCTTGAATAGCTCCAGTTGCCCTGGCTGTGTGTGTTGGGACATTGTCATGCTGGAAGACCCAGCCATAAGCCATCTTCATTGCTCCTACTAAGGGAAGGAATTTGTTGGCCGAAGTCTTGCGAAACATGGTGCCATCCATCCTCTGCTTAATATGCTGAAGTCGTCCTGCCCCCTTGGCATAAAAGTCCCCCCATGATGTTTCCACCCCCATCCTTCATGGTTCTACTCATCCTTCTTCTGCCTCCAAACATGGCCAGTGGAGTTCATATCAAACAGTTCTATTTTAGTCTCATCTGACCATATGACCTTTTCCCATGCCTCCTCTGGATCAACCAGATGATCTTTAGAAAGCTTCAGATATTCCTAGCTTGAGCAGGATGCAATGATTTTAGTCCATGATGACATAGTGTGTTACTAATGGTAACCTTTGTTACTGTGGTCCCAGCTCTCTTCAGGTCATTCACCAGGTCCTCCCATGATCCTTCACTGTTCTTATGCTCACTGACTCTCCCCAAGGTGCGATCTTGCATGGAGCCCCAGTTTGAGGGAGATTCCCGGTAGCTGTAGCTTCTCGCCAAGCTCTTTATCTGTTGTCCTGTAGCTCATCCCAGTTTTGTGCAGGTCTACAATCCCTGGTGTCTTTGGACAGCTGTTTGGTCTTGCCCATAGTGGAGAGGTTGAAGTCTGATTGATTGAGTGTGTGGACACTGGACAGGTGTCTTTTATACAGGTTACAAGTACAAACTGGTGTAATGAATACAGGAAATGAGTGGAGGATAGGAAGGCTTCTTAATGGTTGGTAGGTGATCAAAGTTGCATTGAAATGCATCCTCTGCTTTGGCTGTGCAGGGGAAAATAGAATAGAATAAAAGATGAAAACGGCTAGTAAAAAAGAGAGCAAGCAAAAATGCAAGCAAATGTTTATGTTAAAGAAGGACAAGACATGGACATCACTAAGTAGTGGCTATAGATACTACTAAAGTGCATTGTGGATATATTGTGCAATGACCAGTGTAGCAGTAGCAGACTGCAGTGTAGTCATGCAATAAAATGTAAAAACAATTTTTAAAACGATTCTGTCTCTCACGTTTGAGGTGTACCTACGATGAAAATGACAGATATCTCCATTATTTGTAAGTGGGAAAAAATCGGCAGAGTATCAGATACTTTTTTTCTCCGCTGTACAGACAGACAATCACGTATTTTTGCTCTGAGCTGCTGAGACTGTGGTGTTCCAGGCCTGCACAGCAGAACCTCGGATAAGAAGCCATCATACCTCTCAGTGACTAAAACCAGGCATTCGTTCATGTGTGTTTCGTGTGGGTTACGGGTAAAATAATGTAGCCATTAAGACTTAGAGTGCAAGTCAAGTCTCTGCGCCTCTGCCTGCTGAATGGGGCGGGGCCCTCGGGAGAATGTACGGTGAAGCTGTAGTAAAAGTGACTGATCACAGGCGATGGCGGTGAGGTGAATAATTCAGCCTTGAACCCTTCAGTGGGCCAAGCGCGGTGAGATAATATACCGGCTGTGGGTGCTGAATATGAAAAGGATGGGTAGGGTGGGGTTCGCGGAGAAGGTTACGCAACGTGCCGACAGCTTCTTTCTGAAAGAGCCGTGTAGTTCCGCGTCGAAATGACATTTTGTTTTTCGAAAGGTCATGTGTCACTTCCCTCTGTCAAGAGTCTTGCCTGTGTCTGATTGTCTTGTTTTCTGTAGCAAGCGGGCATGTGAACACACCCAACCACCTTTTAAATAAAGAACCATGAGTGCACTGGAGTGGTCTGTGCGTCTTTTTTATGTTTAAAATAGTTTGGAAGTATTGAACCCTTCGAGATCTCGGTGTCATTTGTCTATCCTTGGGACGTGACTCCGGCCTTGTGTCCCTGGTGGAAATGATGTTCAAAGGACGCCACAGTAGCTCAGAGATAGAGACCAGACCCGTTCTCCTTCAGTTCTCCTTGTGCTCCCATGGATCTTTTCATGGCAATCTGGGACCAAGCTGTTTCCAACTGTTGTGTCCAGAGTGATTTCATGCAGCCCTGATGAACTGTAATTAAGCAATTAGTTCTTAATTAAAAAAATAGGGAGAGAATTAAGTGGTGGGAAGGGCAAGGGAGTGAAAGGGATTGCAAGGATTGGATGCATTCTGGGAGTCTGAATGATGGGATTGGATCCTGACTAGATCAGATAGTAGAGAATTGAACTGGAGGGTGCTAGTAGGGTGGTAGTTTCCTAGTGGGTAACACACTCACCTATGAACCAGAAGACCCAGTTTCAAATCCCACTTACTAGCATTGTGTCCCTGGGCAAGACACTTAACCCTAAATTGCTCCGGGGGGGACTGTCCCTGTAACTACTGATTGTAAGTCGCTCTGGATAAATCCTGTAAATGAAAATGTAAATGGAGGGATGGGAATGGATCTTATGGATTGAGATGGAATAGGATAGGGTGGGGGCCAGAAGGATTAGGTGCCACCAGGTCGGGCCAGGAAGACGAGATGGGATCGAACTGTGGGGCAGAAGGAAGACGGGAGTGGGATCGAAGCTCCAACTCCAGCTCCAGCTGCTCATTCTCAGATCCAATTACAGCAACACAGAAGGCTGGTTTCATACTAGCATGCGAAATACGGGAACGTTTCAGATGCAAAGTCTGTGCTTTTTCAGATGCTCCATTCTAATGGAAATCCGCGCTTGCTTGCCTTTGTGGCAGATTCTCTGCCTCAGTTCATTTCCATACAACAAACATGAAAAGCGAGGGCGGGATGTCTGCCAGGAGCTTCTCTTTGTGTGTGAGTGTCTGTTGGCACATCATCAAGACAGTCGTGACCCTCTAAGTGAATGTTAATCACTTTTGGATTTAGCGAGAAGCTCTACGCCGGGCATATTTTTAATTTTTTTTGTTACTGATGTGTGACACTTTGACTTCAGCAGTGACAGATTTACTCAACAAATGTCAAACAAAAGCATGATGAGATTTAGATAAAGAAACAACACACACACATTTACACAGACACACAGGTTTTGCAGAAGGCTCTGGCTTAGGCCCAGGCGTCTTGATGGTGAAAGGGGATAATTTATGTTGAGACAGAGGAAACCAAATCAATGCTGTGCTATAAAAAGCATCACTGCAATGCGCCCCAACCAGCAGCTGTGATGAATATTTACCCCGAAAATGGGAATTAATTGTAGGTGGTGGGTGGTGGGGTGGGGTTGATAATGCTAAAAATGGCTCAGGAAGAGACAGGTTGCAGGCTCGTCCAGAAAATAATGACACCTACATGCACATACACACCTGAAATCTCTCCGTAACATCTGTTATTACAGTGTTATCATAAAGGGCCACCATGTTGTATACTCCGCCCAGGTTACATAACCCACATAAGACACACCGCACACACTGCAGGCCAGAAATCAACCTCCACGCCGAACCTGTCCTTCCGGAGGAGACTTGTCAGGCAGATTCTGCTGCGTTCCTCTCCAACCTTGGAAAAGTCAAGGACTATCTACCGCGCTCTGACATGCTTACGAAATAGCGCTGTGACAGCACTGTCTCCAGAAAAAAAAAACACACACAGACAGTGCTTATCATGTACAAGTGAAATCCATTTGCAGCTTTTATATTTACATTGTATTGTATTGTGACGCCTGCCTTTAGTCACACATGAATGTTTTAGGTTTAGGAGTGTGTGTATGGGAAATTTTCTCCATTCTTCCAGAGGAGCACTGATGTTGATTTTGATCTGTATGGGCCTTGCTTTGTGCTCTGGCATTCAGTAATGCTGGAAAAGTAAAACTTTTGACACTCGCACTTGTGCCCAGTCCATCGGCCAGTAACCATATGCACGCAAAAATGAAAGACTGATGGATACAATATAGGATAGAATTAGAGGAATCCAAGATTAAACTACCCCTCTGCGACCAAGTGAGTGAAATCTCAGTTCCGCGTTTGGCACATTAATTCATTTTGCACCAATAGCTGCATGCAGCGGACACGTGATAAACAACAGATACATTTACCAAAATTATGTAATCCTCTCTATTATTCGACACAGTTTACCTTTTCATCCTTGATTTTTCATCAAGAGAATCTTATTATTAACAGTTGAAACTGGAATTGGATATGATTTTGTAATTAAAGTGTAAAAAATAAATTATAAAATGATTTAGAGA
Source organism: Denticeps clupeoides (assembly GCF_900700375.1). Lineage (NCBI taxonomy): Eukaryota > Metazoa > Chordata > Actinopteri > Clupeiformes > Denticipitidae > Denticeps > Denticeps clupeoides. The sequence continues at coordinate 4,203,189 of NC_041708.1, read as the reverse complement.
ATAAACATTGTAAAATTACACAAATTCCAACCCCCACTTACTACCATTATGTCCCTCAACAAGACACTTCCCCAGGAGGACTGTCCCTGTATAAGGGCATCTCATAAATTATGAGAATGAAGTCTAATATGCTTAATCATCAACATGGCAAGCACTGAAGAAATGTAACTGAGGTTCTGTTTCAGGAAGTAAAGAAAAGGTTCATCTGCTTTCATTTCAGGATGTAAGACACCCAGACAAAATTCCGAAAGAGTGAAGAGTCTCATAATGCTCTGCAATTATTGTCTTTTCTGAAATACCGTAACATCTCAAGTGCATCTTTTCAGGATTTGATATATTTAACTCCTTTCCATATAGCATCTCTGTAATAAACTAATAATCTATAGAAAAAGTCTTGTTCCCCTGCGGGCTGGAATCTGGGTTCTGGAACCTTCTTCCTGCCTTGTTTTGCTCTCACGTCTTCCGCCTTTGGTCACACATGCATTAAAATTCAATAAGGTTCAAAAAAAGACATTTGAAAGCCGAGAGGGAGAATCCATTAAGTCCCACAGATAGGGAATTTATATAAGGACAACACAGCCCAGAATTCGCCATCAGAATTTATTCATTATTCAGCTGTTTTAAGGCCAAGGAGCCTTTTCCTTTCACTTTAGACCCCATGCTGCTCTACGTGTGGATTTGCGCCCAACTGGGAATTCCATAACCTGTCAAGCTCCTAAAAGTTTAAAAAGTCTCCACAACACCCTTGAATAAAACACATTAAAAGAACGCCTGTGATATGAGCACAGAAAGGGGTGAGGGACACTGATGACCAAACTGCTGTCACACACACCTGACCTCCAGGAAGTGCCAGATAGGAACTGCATCGTCGGGCATCTTGTGGGTTTTTTTGCAGAGGTGACTCTCTTGGTCAGCAGTGAAAAGCATGAAAGTTGCTAATATCCTGCTGACCAGGGCAGGACGTCTTATATAAACCCACGTACACACACTCGGGGTTAGGCCATATACATTAACAGCCTCTTACCCTCAGTCCTGGACATTCTGTTAGAAACCTCCACATATCTTGGGAGTAAAAAAAAATATATTATTCTTGAATCATATGAAGGAAATATTACACAACGAGAAACACACATCACATATCATCATCTCATTATGATTTTATGGCTGCATAAAAATACATTTTTAACGCTTTTCACCCCTAAAATGTCAGGGCTGTGACAATGGCCTGACAGCCACAGCTCAGACTGTTAGCATGCCAAAATCATAATCGTTAGCCTGCCAGAAAGGAAATATTTTAGATTTTGATTCCTTAATGGGTGACTTTAGCCAAATTACAGAGACAGAGAGCATGATGCTGTTCCCTTCTATATTTAATCTCTGACCTCTCGGTGACCCCTCTTTCAGCTGATAATAATGAGAGTCTCTACTGATGCCTGATGCATGAATGTGAAATCAAACGATGTCATTGGAGCTCTGGTGTCTCTGATATCATTCAAACCCATCAGTGAACTCTGATCAGGTTACATAAATCCTCCCCGATCGATGCCGCAGACTGTACACCCAACACCACCTTTGCCGGAATACTAACACACCCCTGCCTCTCTTTATTAGTAGGGCAGCCAGTGTGTTTGCAAACCCCGGCACAACAGTGATTCAGTCAGCGGGAGTTATTTTTACACAGAGTAATAGCGTGAGGGAGCGATAGCAGGCCGGCAGAATGCGGGAGACGGAGGGAGGGTATGGTAATGCAGACCTGAAGTTTTGTTTGCCTTGCCTGAGAAAGTCAGTGAGGACACTGGAAAAGCATTTTGGGAGGAGAGTGAAAAGTGAAAAAGGAAAAAAAAATTCAGACAGTGGGAACAGGGGCTTCTCTATATAATATAAAATAAACTTTTTCATTATTTAATTAAGAGGTTCAATCACAGCTTCCTGTCAGTATCTATTTACCAGACCTCAGGATTTACAATTTTTAATGAAAAAGGCAAAGGTGTCCTCTGCATTTAACCCATGACAGGCACCCGGGGTACAGAATGTGGGGACGGTACTTTGCTCAGTGGCACCTTGAACTGGCAACCTTCCGATTACCTTACGGTCAACCTTCCCGTCTGTTTCCATCAGAATGTGGCAATGGAGGTTAAATGGATCGGTCCTTCAGGCTGATCCAGACCCTGATGGTTGCCCTACGCAAACCTATGAGTTATTGAACACCAGCTAATGAGAAGCTAGATTATCCATGAGTCATAATGACCAATAACCTGGTCTGGCCCAGTTGTCAACAATAAACCAGTCCTATGTACATGTGGACATGCCAAAATGCAGAGCAAAGTATCTCATGGCTAGGATGAAAAAGACCTGAAGCAAGCAGGACACAAAAATCTTAACTTGCACCACCACCCTAAACATCATAATTATTGTTTCAGCTTTTGAAGAAGAATGAAATGAAGAATTGTGTTTTTTTTTTAGAACATGGATCTCACTTGCTTGCAGTTTCGTAGTATCCTACTGTGTAAAACAGTCGCCAATGAACCAGAAGCCCACGAAGTCCCAGGTTCAAACCCCACTTATTACCATTGTGTCCCTGAGCAAGACACTTAACCCTGAGTGTCTCCAGGGGGACTGTGCCAGTAACTACTGATTGTAAGGCGATTTGGATAAGAGAAGACACTCTAAATGTCATAAATGTATATTAGTGATGGGAAGTTTGGCTCTTTTGGCTCCCAAAACGGCTCTTAATTTATTATCATCCATAGCCTCATATTTTATCATTACTTGGCAAATATGAATGGCCCAAAAAATTCACAGCATTAATATTTTCCAAGTAATTGTAAAAAACGAGGCTACTTCCCACCCCAGTGTAAATGTCATGTAAGTATAATTTGTCTGAGGCTTCAGTATGTGACTTGGGTCATGACCTCCTGAAAAGCAGCCAGCGTGAAAGCTCTCAGAAGGCTCTCCGCTTTTGCTTGGTCCTGCTGCCGGTGTTATATGTTAATAAGCCTGATTGTTTTTTTTTTTGGCTGGTGGTGGGGAGGAAGGTGTGTATCCACTGTGAGATCTGACGGTTAACCCGCTTCATCTGATTCCTGAGCCGTGACTGAGCTCCGCTAATCCCATCTCTGATCTTGATAAGAAAGAGGGGAGGAAATTATCTCCCAGTCATCTCCCTCGCCGCTGCTTCCTCGCTTGTCTCTTTCATTCTGGAGACCTCGGTGTGTAAAACACACACACACACACACACACATGCGCACGCTGTGTGTGCTCGGCAAGAGACGATAAAGATTGCTGAGAGGAGAGCAATGAGGCTGGATGAAGAGGAGAGATGGAGCGATCAGAGGTGTGCAGGGACTGACAGGGGCAGATGGAAGGATGAGAGACTGTCCTCCGTCTGCTTCCTTCTCCTCTTCGGGGATTAAAGGTGCATGCCAAAGTGTATTGAAGAATTAAAGGCCCACATAAACCCTATGGCTTTACACGACCCCAGAGTCTATCCCCAAAGTGTAAACTCACACACACACACACACACACACACACACACACACCTAGTTCTGTCATAAGCCACAATTCCTTGTCTTCCTTTCAACTGCATCCAATCCAATTAGCGCAGATTAGCTTCAACTCCAGGAAATCGAATTCATTTATTAAGTACTGAACTGAAGACTCCTTTTTCACCTGAGAACATCCCCCACGTCACACCCATGGTGACCCCAGGTCAATTCATTGCTGTACGGTAGTATAATAGTACAGACATCAATAAACTTGGCCATCAACATGTCCTGAGGGTGAACCTGTGAACCCCAATCTAACAGATACGATCAAGATATGTAACCTCGCGTTGGAGCAGAGGTGGTGTCTCACCCAACAAAACCTCAAACGCTAGCAAACGACTAAATTACAATTAAATATGGACGTTCATTCCAAGCATTCGTGTTAAACAGTACACGAGAGGGCAGCGACAACAACAAACATGGCGACGGTGGCGGGGGGCATACGTTAAGCCATCCCCACCTGTACGGCTTTTCCATACAGAACCAACATCGCGTCTTATCACTCTGCGGAAAGTCCATGAGTGGTCACAGTGCCTCGGTTCTCCAGCCAGCCTGCAGTAACAGACCGTAGCTGACAGTTAGCATGGACATGTCCACTCACCCGTCCATGAGACCAATCGATCCATCCCGCCCGAGGGACCGTAAAGACACACGCCTAGAATGTACACACGTTTCGAACATCAAATGCTTGGATCTATAGCGGGTTACACGTGGATGCTGAGCTGACTGATACGTTATGTCCATTGAAAAATATTTATATCCAGACGATAAAGATTTGTACCAAAACAGACCTCCTGAAAAATGTCCCTGGGGTCCTCACTTTTGTCAAACCGTGTAATCAAAATGTCACCACTTGTGGTATTTACGCTCTCTGCGCCCTGATGCGGACAGCTACAAGGCTGCGTGTTGGAGGCGGAATGACAGCTCCCTGGGGTGTTTTACCGCATCGCTCTCGCATCCACGCCGGCCTCGGGAGCACAGAGTGCAAACAAATCAGCCCACCATGAAATCCCGGCCAGCACCCATCTGCCATGACTTCAGAGGAGAAGTCACTTCGAAAGCTCATATTTCTCCTGAATGGAGTTTAGTAAATTTACTGTTATGGGAAGGACAAATATTTCCTATAAATGATCTAACGGCAACTATCTGTGATTTGAAAGCCTGGATTCAGAGCGTTAGGGTCACATTAAGGACAAATTAGTCAAAGAAAATATAAATTATAGAGAACATGGTGAAAAAGATTTTAGTAATTTCATGAGGCAGTGGCACAGTACTGACACAGTAATGGCTTTTTTAGCTATCAAATATTTTTTTGCAACAGCTTAAGTGGCGTTTGTGTCAGTGAAGACGTTCCACGGTGAGCCCGCAGCCACAGGATAAGCGTTCCACAGACGGGGTAAACTTCACTCGACCTCTGCCTACTTCCGGGTGAAATCATGCCATTTGCCAAGGCAAGCTAAGATTCCCCCTGAGAACTCGGTGAGACATAATGTGATAGAGAGACAGGAAGCGCTATTATATGTCCTCAGTGCTGTGCCCGCCGTCCACCGGCCAGACAGCGGGCGGCGGCTCTTGTTTGAGGAGGACAGAGATATGGCCCCTGTGGTAGAGGTCGGCCAGAGCGTTATCTCTGTGCCCCAGACACCAGCCTTATTGTACTTGCTTTAAATACACACTCTTCTTGCACACACACACACACAGTAACATCAGCGAACCCACGACCCCGTGAGAGGAGACACGTCTGCCCACAGATGAAACGTAAATTCGCCCATGACAAGTAATCCAGGTGTCCAAGGCATGATGGGAAATAACCATGACTTCCGCCCACTCAGTCATGTTCAATTAACCGTTTTCCCGTGTAGTGACCCTGTGTGATTAGGTGCGGAGACTCCCGTGGTCCAGAGCTCTCACTGCCATCCACTTTGACATTTACATTTACTTATCCAGAGCGACTTACTACGTGCTTCCATGTTACCATCAATGAAGTGATCAATTCTGGTTCACTAGGACCCCCAACTATGAATAAAGTCTTTTTATTCACTCTGTTGTAGATTCTGTACACAAGTTCGACAATAAGAAAGTTACAAGTTAATCTAAATATTCTTTAAAGAGGAAGGTCTTGAGCTGTCGTTTGAAGGTGCTCAGTGACTGAGCTGTTCTGACCTCGAGGGGAAGTTCATTCCACCACCGAGGGGCCAAGACGGAGAAGAGTCTAGATGAGTGTCCTCATACCTTCAGAGATGGAGGGACCAGGCGAGCAGTACTGGAGGCTCGGAGAATACGAGGTGCAGCGCGAGGTGTAATAAGGGCTGTGAGGTAGGATGGTGCTACTTCCGAAGGTTGTGATGGGTGTCAGTCACCGGGTGCAAAGCCTTGTACCCGATTCAGGTGACATATTACCATTCATGGCGAGACAGAAGGGCAGAAACGTTAGAAACTAGTGCATCCCACCTGCTCCTAAGCTAGAGCAGCAGACTCTGCATGTTTTCTCATCTGTAGGAAGTAGTCAAGAGTTAGAGGCTTTAAAAGAGCGCCACCTGGTGTCACATTTAAAAGTTGACAAAAAGGCCTCTGAAATGTAGAGAATTTGCAGAGCGTGTTTATTCCGAGGTGCGACAGTGTGGGTGTAAATTACATTTTCAATGACACATGGATGATAGTATACATAGTGATCAATATTTTACAGCTTATTTTGGAAACTAGATGTGTCCTGTTTCTACACCGAAACTAGTCACAAGGCCATGTATTAAATGGAAAAAATTATGAATTCATTTATATCCTTTTGCCACTAGAGAATATTATACTGAAAACGTTGCGCAATGAAGGTTTCTTATGGGTAAACCACAGCGGTGTAAATACTCACATAATAAAGACTGCTGCGGTCTTTTTTGTATGAATTGCGTTGAATTGTCCCCGGACAGGCTAAACGTTAGCATTAGCTCAACTCCAAATTTAGCATTTATGCTACAAACACATCGCACTGCTTCCCGAGATTCTACTATGACTATTTATTTTCTTTAATTTAAGACTACACATTAATCTAGGTTAGTTATATACAGTCTTGGCTAATATATATATAAAAAATAAAAAAGGGAATGGGAGAAAGAAGACAGCAAATATATTACCTGTATGACTAAAACTATTTCATTAAATAGATAATTAGCACTCAGCTACAAAAACAAAATAAATAAAAATATTAAAATGCAAATCTTAAACATTCTAATAGAACCTCTTTTTGCTATAGGAATGAAATCATAACAAAACCCTAAGCATGTATATTTGTACAAACTATATTATATTAAAATTATATATAGGAAGATATATTAAATTGATTAAAAGATTATTAAAACCAACATTTAGGTGGTCAGAAGGCCAAAATGGACTGCTCTGGTAAGGACAACACTAGACAGCCGCTCATTAGATTTTATGTTTTATTAGAACTGAACACAGGGTCTGTTGGGATAAAGGCTTATTTCTTGGTCTCCTCCTCTTTGGAGAGGGTCTTAATGATTTCCTCTTTCTTGGCCTGCAGACGCTCTTCTCTGCGTTTGCGGGCTTCCCTGGTCTTGGTGCGGCGAGCCTCGGCCTGGTCACTGCGGAGAGACCGGGAGAAGGAAGGTCAGCAAGGTCGCAGCCATTCAAACGAAGCCGTACATCATAAGTTTTAGCTGCAGAAGACCAAAAGTACTAGTATCTGCAACTGAAGGTCACATTTTCACAACTTACGCCAAGAGCTTCTTGCGAGCCTTATCAGCCTTCAGCTTGTGGATGTGTTCCATAAGGATGCGCTTGTTCTTGAAAACGTTACCCTTAGCCCTCAGATAAAGGCTGTGGTACCTGTCATGAGGGAATTTTAGATTGATGTAACTTTATATTTTTTTGCGCTATCGTCACAGTCAATGGAAAACGAGCTTACATGTGCCTGTCGATCTTCTTGGACTCCCTGTAGCGACGCAGCAGACGCCGCAGGATCCTCATGCGACGCATCCAACACAGCTTCTCCGGCATACGGGCATTGGCTGTACCCTTTCTCTTACCTGTGGTGAGACAATATCAGAACATGATGTCTTCACACTACCTCTGAACATTTAACATTAAAAAAATAAATAAATAAATATAAAAAAAACACTCCGAACTTACCAACACCCATGTGACGACCCTTGCGCCTTGCCAGTGTGTTTTTGCGGCACCGGGCACGAGAGTGCACGGTGACGGGCTTCTTGATGATCAGACCATCCTTCACCAGCTTACGGATCTGCTGGCCTGAGAGTCACAGATCAACAAGTCAACCAAACAAAACCAGGACTTGACAGATCTCCCTCCTTTTTTCAGCTCCACACGGACATAAACAAAGGAGAAGACACTTACGGGAGTTGGCGTTTGCGATCTCGTTGGTCTCGTTCGGGTCAAGCCACACCTTTTTCTTGCCGCAGCGTAAGACGCTGGACGCCAAACGCTTTTGGAGCCTGAGCATGCTGAACGCAGGAAAACGAGGAAAAATTAGTCGGGGATACCCACGGCAGCACCGGCACTCGCTGTTGGCGTTACGCGATATGCGCCGTGGCGCGCCTGCGCACAACTCGTGGCCGCGGCGACGTTAAAAAAAAAAGGATATTAATAAGCAGCAGGGCTGTCAGCGCAAAATATTCACAAAAGCGTTCGAATAAACCCCTTAACTCGAAACGCGACTTTAATAACACGCCGTATTACTGCGCTAATGTTTTACCAAAGCAGGCCTACCAAAAAAAAAAAACGTAACTAAAATAATCAGAAATCACGCAATGTTAAGAATAGCTGTACCTGTTAACACGTACTGTGCGGCCTTAGTATATTTGATTGTAAAAGCATTAAACATGCGCTAAAAAGGGAATATTGAAGTACGTGGGGCCTGGAGCGCATATTGCGCCGGAACTCGGGTGAAACAGCGCCGTGGCCTGCACATGTCGACAAGCTCTTCTTTAACGAATACACGTTTTTCCGGCCAGGTTCGCGCCACACTTCAACAGTTTACGCATTCTTACGAGTTTAGATATAAACTCGCGAAGGTTGTGACTGCGCCTGATACCAACATTGGTCATATATTTGAGATTTTAGCCGAGAGCCGGCCCTTAACTCCTACCTCATGGCTGCGGATCTCAGAGAGAAAAGAACGAGATCGGTGCTAGCGGAGCTGTACCATTATAAGGGTTTCGCCACCCCACGTTAGCGCCAAACCACACGAGATTCATAAAATCGTGTCATCTTTGTGAAAATTAGCAAATTATTTGAATATATATATATATATCTATTCTATGTTGTACATTTATAATATATACTGGATGTATTTCGAACTTAATAGAAGTGTAAAAAAGGTCTACAAGACCTCTCCAAGCAACAATAATGGTTTAGTCTAACAATGGGCGACGTGTGCAGTTGCATTGTGGGAAATGTAGTACGTAAAAAACAACTGAAGTTTTCCAAAGCAGTGCCTTGATTGTTTGTTTAACAACAGAAATAAATTAAATAGGTTATTAAAATCATATCCATAGTTTCACATTGTATCATCTTATTTAAGCATTAATCTTAACATTTTATAAAGGAAGTGGGATGGGGGCACCAACCGCAAAATGCTTCTTTTTCATTAAGACGAGATAACACTGCTTTATTAGGGAGGAAAGTGGGAAATTTGCTTAGTAATGGCAGAAAGTGGACAGTATAACACAAGTGCAGCAACAATAATAGAATAAAAACTGACTATATAAATATATATGGGTATTAAAAATATAAACGTATGTGTATATGTAAACTTATATAAAAAATCTGTACGTACAGACAGAATGCATTTATGTACAGAGTGGATACACACATACTGCTCTATACTGTACTGTATGTATGTATTTGTCAGACTATATATGTGGGGTCAAGTCTAACAGTGGTTGAAGGGAAGACCTTCTGGATCTCTCTTCCAGAAGGTGTTTCCTTCCAACATTTCTTTCAATAAAGGCTAAAGTGTGTGCCACAAACACTAAAAAGGATGCACTGTAATGAAAAATGACAAAAACTGTATGTTTATTGTAAAAATTAGTAAAAACAGACCTATGCAATTACTAATGCATAAATAAACAAAGCTAAAGCACACAAAAAGCACATAAAAAGTGAGTGGGAAAGACACATTATTGTTGTTATTATTATTATGTGAATGTGTATGCATATTTTAAACAGTTTTATTCTTTAAAAATGCACTGCACCAGTAGAATATGATTTTTAATGAATCACCCAACAGCACACTAAACATGGCTTAGGTGAGTTTGTTGGTGTTTCTTTAAGTTGCTGGAGTGGCTGAAGCGTTTGCCGCACTGGCTGCAGGAGTACGGCCTCTCTCCAGTGTGGTACCTCTGATGGATCTTCAGGTAGCCTGACTGACTGAAGCGCTTGCCGCACACCACACAGCAGTACGGCTTCTCCCCCGTGTGCACCCGTTTGTGCTTCTTAAAGTCCCCAGCGTGGCTGAAGCTCCTGCCGCACAAGCCGCAGCAGTAGCGTTTCTGCTCGGTGTGGCGTCTCTGAAGGAATCGGAGTCCTCCAACCCCAACTGGTGCTTTTCTACATAAAACTCCGCTGATCTGATCCTCCCGGTCTCTGGAACCCATGGCTGCTCGAATTCTGTTCTCATAGGAGAAACCTCCGTCACTTTGACTGGGAGGAAAATGCACCAGTCCCCCAGAGGTTAAAGCCTGTGCCTCTTGCAAAACGTCCAGATTGTCTCTGATCATACTGAATCCTCCTGGGTAAGGCTCAACGGGGTCTGTCAGATATTCGTGGGTGTCTAATTCTTTTTTGATTTCATCAGCTGTCAGATGGGGGGATATTTCTGCAGAAAGTGTGTTGGAGGTGCTTAGGCAGTACGCAGAAGGGTCTACATCAACGCTGTTGCACAAATGGTTAGTTTGCAACAGTGACGGCCCCGTGTTGTGGGTGCTGCAGCTATGTTCTGGAACTTTACGATCCGGGAGACTGTGCTGATGGTTTTCATCTCTCCTCATCTGCATCTGAAAACATTTGTTCTTCAGGCCATCAGTGGGTCTCGTGTTTTTAAAGCCTGCCTCTGAAGTCCCAGAGCCCTGATTAAGCTGTTCAGAGGCTGGTTTATCACACGTCTTTGTCGACGCTACACACTCCACAAACGCGTGATGCTCTGTGACTTGGGCCAGAGCCGCGTCGCGTTTCTGCACTGAATGGCAATGGTTGGGCCACGTTTTTCCTGTAGTGACGTCTCCGTCAGGCAGCTCAGGTCCTAAAGTTAGGCAATAATCATTATTACCACTCAGAGTACTATTACATCTGTGCATTAGCCTTATTACAGTTATGTGAAATAAAATATTTTAATTGTGTTGTTCTCCTATTATCATTATTATTACTGTACATATTGCGATATTGTACAGTCCACTGAAAACGTAAAAACCGTGCCGAAGTGTTTTGCCAATTCATTCTGCCTGAAATGCAAAGCCGTAATTCAAAATACCCAACGGTACAGCGCCATCTACAGGAGTAGATGACCCCATCTAAAGAAAACGCTGAATTGCGCCACCAGGTGGACTAAATTTGTATAGAGAAACATCGATATTTGATGTTCCTGTTATCAATAGAACATTAACACGTACAATATCGCGATATATTTTCCAACACCCCTAATAACTGTTATTTAGTAGTCCACGACGGATGGGTGCCATGGATCGTTTCTTCGATAACACGCTCTCACCCGGAGCCTCTCGGGCCTGCCTGCTCTGCAGCTCCTGCACCCTCCTGCGCAGCCGCTCATTCTCCCGCAGGGTCCGGGCGGTCTTCTCCTGGTACTCCGCCACGGTCTCCCGCACCACCTCCAGCACCTCCTGCACCGCCACCGTAAGTAGCTTCGCCACCCGGGCGTTCAGGCGCTCCGCTTTGGACATGATGCTCCTGCCGCGCCGAGGGTGGATTTTCTACAATTTATCCGTATATTTAATTAAAGTCACATGTTATATATGTTTATGTTTTCTTTCAAATACCACGGATTGTAGAACAAAAACTGACGGGGAACTTTTGACGGGGAATATTACATCGAGTCTCGCGTAAATAAACGCTCTGCGGCGTTTACGCGGAAGTGGATGCAACTGCTGCTGTTGGTCACAGCGCCACCTGGCGGATGGAGACCAGATGGATATTAGTAGATGGTGTAAAGACAAATAAATGACAGAACAGCACTACAGCTCATTAGATAGACCCGTTTTATTGCATGTTGGATAAATATAAGAATCTTCAACAATACAATCATGTTCGCTCACCTGCTATTCCCAGTACAGACAGACCTGAAAAGGCACTGGACACATTTTAAATCTTAAAATAAATAATGACTTAAACATTCTCTGATCATAACAAATGTGTACCATTTAACTTTGAACACACAGTAGTGTTTCATTTCATACCCTCTGGCCTGAAAGTGAGAGGGAAAATGCAGAAATTCAGGGGTCTGAGGCCTTTTTACAACTGAAAACAAGTGACTGACATTTTTGAATCTGAAAACACAGAGGATGGACAAACAAAACCTATATCTCACAAAACCAAAAATACACATTTCATGCATGCTTGAGAACCACAACCTTGAACCCCATAAATCATAATAGATTGTCTACACACAGTGTGACCCCTGACTTGACAGATGAAGCAGGTTTTGGTTTGAAAAAGGTTTTGTATGTTGAGTCTGGATGGCGAGAAGGTTCACTCTCCTCGATCTCGCTCTCCTCAAACAGGCTCAGCAGGTTCTTCCTCTCAAAGCTGAGTTTAGGGAGGGGGTCGGACCCATCGGAACCCTCGCAGTGGGACTGCGTGGAAGATGGGCCATGTGGACCAGGCTGGACTAGGGAGCGGCTGGCCAACCTGGAACGTCCGTGTGTGGAGCCGGGGCCTGGGGAGCTGGTGAGGGTTTGTGCAGTCCGGAAGGAGTGTATTGTGGAGGGGGTGCGTGGGGGACTGTTTGTGAGGGGGTATTTTGGGGTGCCAGACTGAGGATGTGTGCAAGACTTTGGCAGAGGTGTAGAGGTGCTGCCCATGGACAACCTAGACTGGATTCTGACAGGAGATTTGAGAATGGGTTATTTAAAAAACAGAATTATTCTTTTCTATAATTAAAAAAAAACAGATTGAGGGTTTAGAGAAATTCCGAGACACCCGCACTACGCCCCTAGGGTTTCAGACTATATTTCAGAAGTAACCATTTCAACCATTCGCCTACATGGCTCTAAAAGGTTATTAATGGCTTTCAAACTGTGGTAAGGAATGTAGAAAATACACTTATGTTATGAAGGATCCACAGTCAAATATCAAGTATTATCAAACATTTCAGAGGACTGCAGCTACCTTTTGTGCCACTAGAAGCTGTGATTTAATGATGCATGGTGACAGAAGCATGTCATGTGTTGTAAATCACCCTGATGTACTAACTCTGACAAAACAATAAGCATTGTTCTCAAATAAGCACATTTTAGGTGCAGTATGAGGCTTGTACCTGTAGGTAAAGCCGGGAGAATTCTGTTCCATGTGGGCTGAAGGCAAAAACACCAGGTCTTCCTCAGGGTTGCTGGAGTCCCAGAGGGGGGTCGGGGGTAGGCTTACCACCCCCTCCCAGCTGTCCTTGGGTGGGGTACAGGGCACAGGCGCGGGTGGCGAAGGAACCAGTGGCAGGTTGAGGTACGACAGCAGACTCCAGCCCAGCGTCATCACTGACTACAGAAGACGAAAAGAGAATTTCAGGGTTCTTACATTTTTTTTTTTTTTTGAGAAAAAGTTATTTTCAATTACTTTCAAGGCAAATTTTCATGACCACATGTTCTCTGAATTTTTAAACATTGTAGTTTATAACATTTCTCGTGCAGACTTACATGTACTGTAAGGGGTGGTAGTTGCCTAGTGGGTAACACACTCGCCTATGAACCAGAAGACCCAGGTTCTAATCCCACTTACTACCATTGTGTCCCTACTGATTGTAAGTCGCTCTGGATAAGGGCCTCTGACAAATGCCGTAAATATAAATATAAACGATGTACTTCATGTTCTACATTCATGAGTCAATCAGATTTCAATAACTTTTCCAGAACTTTAAGGCCTGAGTGTAGGAACCCTGAACTTAGGAACTGTACAAGTGGTAGTAGCCTAGTGGGTAGAAGAGTTAAACCCCCACTTACTACCATTGTGTCCCTGAGCAAGACACTTAACTGTAAGGGCGTCTGATAAATGTTGTAAATGTAAATAGAATTCGAACACGTTTTCTTGACCATACCTGTGTGCAGGACAGCACAGCCTGCAGGCTCTCGCGCAGCAACAGGGTCACCCACCGTCTCCAGCACTGCTTCTGGACTGAGGGCAGGGCCAGCAGCTCATCCACGGTGGGCCTGTTCTTGGGCTCAGAGGCCAGCATCAACCGCAACACTTTCTGCAGATCTGGGGACAGGGCTGACACAGACACATTCAACACATTTAGTCTGAAACACAGGGGCTAACGGTCACTCCCACTTTATTTTTTATATTTCTTTTGCATTGCACAGGATCTTAAAAATGATCACTTTATGGAGCTGTGGTTATGAAAGTACCGCTGGTGAACTCCAAGGGGAGCTCTCCCTGCCTGAGCTGTTGCCAGCCCTCTCCTCCTTTGGGCACCTCCAGGTTACAGGCCAACTCCAAGATGGACACTCCGAGGCTAAAGACAAAAAGAGAATTCCTGTTTTAGGATCTTCAGACCACTGTTATTGCAGCATTTCACACTTTCGGTCCCCAGTTATGGAAATGTAACTTTGTGAGATTATTTAAGATCCAATACGAGTTCCCCTAGCCTGTCTATGGTCCTGCAGTGGCTAGAAATGGCGATAGGTGTAAAGAGTGCTTTGTTCATTCTACTTCACTGTTCAGAGAGCGGCAGCTCAGACGGTTGGATCTGCAATTTCTCCCCTTATGTCGTCATAAGGGTAAAGATTACCTCCCATTTGTCATACAGAGAATTTCCCACTCCCTCCCCTAAAAAAAAAAAATTAACTTGTGGCATTACAGTTGCTAGGTGATTGGATGTAAAAATGAGCACAAATGTATTTTTTTTTTAGTTCCGTCATGCAAGACTCTGAAGAACCAGTGGGTTCATTATATTTTTTTCTGGAAAAATGCCGACAACTTCCTATAGGCATTGGGTGGTATTAGCCTAGTGGGTAACACACTTGCCTATGAACCAGAGGACCCGGGTTCAAATCCCACTTACTACCATTGTGTCCCTGAGCAAGACACTTAACCTAAGTTGCTCCAGGGGGGGGGGACTGTCCCTGTGACTACTGATTGTACGTCGCTCTGGATAAGAGCGTCTGATAAATGCCATAAATGTAAATGTATAGGCCGCTCTCCTCCTCATGTCAACAGGAATGGTTTCAAACAGTCCTGAAATAGTTCCTACATTGAGCTATTGTTGCTGCTTTTCCTTCAATCGTATTAACAATCATCTCTTAAAGCTGCTTATGATGATGACAATGACGTGTAAAAAAAAAAAAAAAAAAAAAAAAAAGGTGTTAAGGGATGCTCACCTGAAGACATCAGCTGCCAGTCCATACTCCCCCCTCAGAATTTCGGGCGCCATGTACCTCGGGTCGCCCTCCTGTACGTCCTCCCATCGCCCATCTATCGTTCGAGCCCTGGGCAGCTCTAGAAGCAGGCCGAAGTCCCCCAGCTTCAGGCGCCCCGAGCTCGTCACAAAGACGTTGGCGGGTTTCAGGTCCATGTGGGCAAAGCCACTGGAGTGCAGGTGCTTCAGAGCAAAGAGCAGGTCACACAGGTATCCCCAGGCGGACGTCTCATCTGCAATGTAAAAGTTGTTATGTGCAAAAGTGCTTTCACAAGACACCATTAAAAATAAAATGCTGTTATGAAGACATAACCAAAGTAAAAGTGATACAGCGGGTAAGGAAGCGGCCCCGTAATCAGAAAGTTGCCAGATTGAATCCTGAGCTGCACCCAACCCCCCCCCAACACACACACACACTCACACACACTGCTCTCCGGGTGCCTGTCATGGCTGCCCACTGCTCACCAAGGGTGACTGGTTAAAAGCAGAGGACACATTTCGACAATTGACACAATCACTTCACTTTCACAATGAAATGTATCCTCTTCTTTAAACTCAGCACCTCAGTGGCACCTTGGCACTTGTTACCTCTCTGTCACAAGTGCGCTTCCTTACCGGCTAGGCCACATTAGACCTGTACCTGTGTTCTGTTGCTGCCCTTCTGCATGGAGCAGTAAGCTGGTACAGCACAACTCCGTCTGGATGTAGAGGTGCCCGCCCTCCTCCCACGCCGCCACGAAGCCCAGCACGTGTGGGTGGGGCCTCAGGCGCTCGTGGTTCTGGGCCTCGAGCACGCAGCGGGTCCGCTCGCCGGTACTGCGGAAGCGCTGCAGGGACCGCTTCACGGCATACAGCCGCCCGTCGACGAGGCTCCGCATCTGTCGAACCACGACGGCGCTGAGCAACAGTTACTACCGACTGTGCAGAAACCTGCCGAGGCAGGAGCCTTACCTTGTAAACCTTCCCGAACGAGCCCTGTCCCAGGAGCCCGAGGTTGGTGAAGCACTGGTTGAAGAAGGACTGTCGCCGGTGGGGGCTGTAGATGGAAGCTGGTGGTGGGTTTTCAGTAAGGGAGCGGGAGAGAGGGGTCCAGGGGGACAGAGCACACTGGGGAAACACCCGGCTGTATGGCTGGCATCCTTTAGACAGAGGTCGGGGTGGCAGAGTGTGGCACAGGACAGAAGGCGAGGAGGAGGAGAAGGAGGAGGAGGAGGAGAACGGGGTGCGCCTCTTCTTCACTGAGAAGGATTGCTGGGCCTGGGAGAAGTGGGCAGGGAGGGGAAGGGGCGAGGACACTTTGCTTTCCACCGAAAGTGACATGGGCGCAACCGAACAATGCTTAACACGTCGAAACGAAAATGACGTGTTGTGACGTCATCGGGGGAGGGGCGGTTCAGCGGACGAGGCGAAACTAGGTCTGTCAAGCAAAACACAGGGCAAAAACGAAACGCATTACGAAATATTTAAAATAACAATTATTGACTTTTCCCAATCGCAGTCAACAATTAAATAATGGACAGAAATTAATTAATGCCCGTATTTATTTTAAGGTTCGAAACTGGACGTTATCGAAAACGGCTGCTCACGGTCATTAAACGGCGAAACTCCCCCTCGCCAGACTGGGTCGAGGACCGCTGTGGTTAGCGGGCAAGCCACGTCGTATCTAGCCGAAGGCGACGCGACCTGAGCCCCAGAGCCGGAATTGCAGATCCTGTCCGGTCTTGAGAAAGACCCGCGTCCGTTTTCCCTTCTGCTACTCGCGTTTTACTTCGCTCGTAAAGGCTCGTCAAGTTTCCAGCCTCGCGCCAAAACACAAGGGTGGAAGCAGGCAACGTTGCCAGGTATTCGTCATTAAGCCAACTCTGTACAAACCAAAACGCCTAGTATAAATGGGCTAGTTCAGCAAATGTTACTTCATGTCAACTCTAGCGTTAAATCAGCAACGTATTAATTGGTTCCCAACAGAATTTCTGACAAAGAGAATAATTTACGCCCGTGGCAGTACTTAAAGTGCAGTTAATTTTGTTGGGTCTCTACTTGACCTGGCAACCTTAACACGGTGGGAAAGAGGCGATGACGCACTTCTGCGGCTTGTTTTGCCACGCCCCTATTTTTTTTCCCCTCATCGCAGTGCATTGTGGGAGTGCGGCGGAGCGAACTGCTGTTCAGACAAGACATGGTGAGCGATCAAGAAACGCTTCAATACCGCGACATTTGCCTCGTTCTTCCATCCTCCCGTTTTCTTAGCGGTGCGGCCTTCCGTCGTTTTATCACCATTGTAACCATTTTTCCAGGCAGTCGATTTAACGCTACGATTAGCAAAATTCGCTCGTCAGCTAGCGGCTATTTCACCGCCACTGTTCGATTGTTTACTCGATGTGTTGTTTCGTTATATTAGTTTGCAGGGATCTACATAAAGTTCGCAAACCATCCAGCTTTACGGTTTATGCGCGGTGTCCGCCGAGGCGTGTTTTTACTTGAATTACTGTGTGTGTTTCTCACGAACAAGGCCTCGAGTGTTGCTAATCTGGCCACATTTTGGGGTAGCGTTACCAGGGCAGCTGCTCTGTTGGGAGTTCTCCGAGAAATCAGTAGAAATAATTACAATTAACTTTTTTTTTTAAATAAGCGACACGCCGCCCATTGAGAACCATTCTGTGCCAAGAAAAACGTTAGAAACCCGTGAGAGGATTTAAGACGGCTGGAAGTGTAATTTAAAGGATGTGAAAGTTTCATGACTAATATTTAAACACACATTGCTTGAATCGCGTAAGATTCGCTTCGCAGCGAAGTTCATACCTATATGGACCACCCCTGCAATGTCTCATTTAACAACTAAAATTTTTTAGCTTTTATGTAGACTAGTACTAGACTATATTCTAGTTTCATTCTATTTCATTCATGTTTTTTTTTGTTCAAATTTCTAGCCTCCGGTTCACAGATACACAGAACATCAACCTCTAGGATATCTGTAAAGTAAAATAATTCATTTTTGAGAGATGTGAGACCTTGAATGTCTTCATGAAGTTTTGTTCAGGCGCTGCCCCTCTCCAACGATTCTCTTCTTTCCTTGATCCTCTGTATTCTTTGTGGAAAGATCACAAATATCGGTGGCTGACACACTTTCCTGGGGGGTGTTAGAAAATATCGATATATCGTAGTATTTTGCGTGGTAATATACAGGGACATCAAATATCAATATTTTTGTATACAAATTTAGGTGAGAATCAGCTTGTGACTACAACCTCCACTCCTGTAGATGGCGCTGTACAACTGGATGCCTATTGGATTTTAGGCAGAGGGGAATCACAAAACATGACAATGATCACTGCATCTTGTATTTCAGCTCTGTTTTTACATTTTCAGTGAACTGTAGAATATCTCATTATGTACAGTATCACAATATATTGTGATATAATCGTATCGTGACCTGTGTATCGTATTGATATCTTTGACAATACCAAAAGCTCTTGACAAACCATTAGTCCTTTATCATTTTTTTCTGTTCCAGCAGATTACTCATATTTTTTTGCTAGAGAACTGTACGTTGTTGTATTATTGCCTCTTTAATTGCTCATATGAGCAATTTTTACAAAAATCCACCCCATCAAAATCAAGATACAATGTCCTTTCTTTCCCTTTTTTTCTTGCAATTATAATATTGTAATTCATGTTATTACTGTTTATTGTGTAGAGCAGAAAATGTTCATTTTTATTTATTCATTGACTTATTTCCCCTTCCCCCCCCAAAGGATGTATTTTTAATGATCCGGCGTCACAAGGCAACCATCTTTACTGATGCCAAAGAGTCCACCACTGTCTATGAGCTGAAGCGCATTGTGGAAGGGATTCTGAAGAAATCCCCTGAAGACCAGAGGCTCTTTAAGGTAGATGTGCAGATGAGCGGAATACTAAAAATACCTTGAGCGATGCTGACTACATGTTCTGTCTCTTCAGGATGAGCAGGTCCTGGATGACAGTAAGACTCTGGGCGACTGTGGCTTTACCAACCAGACCGCCCGACCACAGGCCCCGGCTACAGTTGGACTGGCTTTTCGCCTCACTGGTGCGTGCTTCTGCATATGGTGATGGCAGCGTGGTTCCTTTTATTTTATTTTTTCCATCCGGTCTTGCTCTCTGTCCCCAGATGACGTGTTTGAGCCTCTGCACATAGAGCCGTTCTCCACCCCCCCTGAGCTCCCGGACGTGATGAAGCCTCAGGATTCCAGCAGCACAGCTAATGAGCAGTCGGTGCAGTGAGGCGGACGTAGCGGGATGGAGAACACGTGTACCATACAGAAAAGGGGGGGGTCTCAACGGACTATACTTTAAAGGGGCTGACTAAAAGTGGGGTGGGAGGGGGTGGGGTTAAAACCAAATTCTGCATTTCCATGTCACCCTCGCTACAGCTGAGCTGCTTTGAAGCAAATCCAGTGAGAATGACACGACGACGGAAAAGCCCTGACATGGGAGCGTGGTTAACTGTAAAGACGAATCCAGTTCTTGTTGTTTTTATATGGATTTCAGGTGGGAAAAGGGGGAAGAGTGCATGAGTGGGGCGTTGAGAGGGAGACGCAGCAGCGCATGTTAGAACTACACCATAACCCGGTCCGAACTGGAACGCAATCCACCGTAAAACCCCGGCAGCCTTTTGACGTGTAAAGCTCTGATGTTTTCACACTGTTTGTTCGACTTTTCTCTGTTTATTCATTTGTTTCACCTCCCTTTGTTTCATCCATGGTTCATTATTTAATTTATGTTATCAGATTTTGGCCTGAACAAAATATTTTAATAATTGAGGATTAAACATGAAATCTTTAGGGGTTTTTGCCCCCAAATGCAGTGTTCTGATTTTTAATGTATGTGTTCCTGTGTTGAGTGCTGAAAAAATAAATGCCAGATTAACATAGGCAAGATATTAATAAAGCCAATTCTGGTTTTTGAAGGCTGCTTCGTGTAGTTGTTTTTCCATCACTGAAAAGGAAGATGTACCCAGGAATTTTGGGATTCCAGACCAGAGACGTTTGGACACACCTTCTCATTCAATGTATTTTCTTTATTTTCATGACCATTTACATTGGTAGATTCTCACTGAAGGCATCAAAATTATGAATGAACACATGGAGTTAAGCACTTAATAAAAAGTGGAGACCTGAACCCAATCCAGATGGTTTGGGGTGAGCTGGACCCCAGAGTGAAGGCAAAGGGGCCAACAAGTGCTAAACACCTCTGGGAACTCCTTCAAGACTGTTGGGTGGTAGTAGCCTAGGGGGTAACACACTCGCCTATGAACCAGAAGACCCGGGTTCGAATCCTACTTACTACCATTGTGTCCCTGAGCAAGACACTTAACCCTAAGTTGCTCCAGGGAGACTGTCCCTGTAACTACTGATTGTAAGTCGCTCTGGATAAGGGCGTCTGATAAATGCTGTAAATGTTAATGTAATGTTGGAGAACCATCTCAGGTGATGACCTCTTGAAGCTCATCGAGAGAAATGCCAAGAGCGTGCAAAGCAGTAATCAGAGCAAAGGGCGGCTATTTTGAAGAAACTACAATATAAAACATTTTCAGTTATTTCACCTTTTTTGTTAAGTACATAACTCCACATGTGTTCATTCATAGTTTTGATGCCTTCAGTGAGAATCTACCAACGTAAATGGTCATGAAAATAAAGAAAACGCATTGAATGACAAGGTGTGTCCAGACTTTTGACCTGAACTGTGTGTGTGTGTATATACATAATTTTTTATATATATATAAATAAAGATGTATATATAAATGCAGGTGAAATGAGTTGAATGCAGGTGAAACGGGTAGGCAAGGACATCAGATGTTGATTATATTTAGTTTGGTCCTTGGACACTTGGACCTACACCTCTCAAACATCAGATGACATCAGCAATCAGATATTACTCAAATAATATAGTGGTTCAGACATTATTGCATCTCGCACATTGCTGAAAACTAGTGAACTTGAACGTGAACTTCCTCCCAGCTCGAGTGAATTAGTGATGACTAGCAAGCAAGAAGCTTAATAAAATGCTATTGCATTCATAAAATACAACTCCCTCGAAGCATGGTGGCTACTGCTATGTGTAGCTTCTCGCTGCTCTTGAAATGCAAACCTTATAAACCTTGCTCACCCTAAAAAAACGATTCTGCCCAGCACAATGCCGTAATCGATACAGAGCCATGGTTGAGCACAGTTTGTTCAGAGGGAACGTGATATTTCAGTAGCGCTTAGTTATTACACAGTGATCGCTTCACGCGGTCGGCTCAACTGGTTTGAGAAGCTGCCATCTTCCCTTCGTGAAGGAACCCAGGGACATGACCGACTTGAGTTCTTCGGAAGTGCGCTAGTTGTACCGAGAGGTCATGGGAGGGAACTCCTGCTCATCGTCCAGACTGACAGGTCCGGCAGCCAGCTCATGCTCCGGGATGACTTCGCCCTTCCTCGCTCCTCCGTCCTCCGAATAACCTTGAACAAAAGACGTTGCCACTTTCACAAGATCTAGACACCCAGTTAAAAAACGGTCAAATTTGACACCCACGACCTACCTGTGAGTGCTGTACCAGTTGGGGGTCCTGTGCAGGCCGTCGCGGCGACCGTTGCAGCGTACGATTGCCCCTCGATAGACTCCTTTGCCAACAATGGTTTCTTCTCATCCATTTCAAGCAGCCTAGTGTTGTGGAAACGATGGGAACGCGGAAATCAGTTAATTCACTGAATTTCTAGATTTACTGAAAATAGATAATAATGTGGCTACCTGTGTTTCTTTACCAACACGCACTCCTCTCCTTCCTGAGGATCCACGTTGTAGATGTAAAGGTGGCCATCAGAGGAGGCAATCAGAAGACGCAGAAGCTTCTGGATTCTGGAAACATGACATATTACACATATATAATATATAATTAGGGTTCAGCTTTGCAACAGTTAACACACATACATAGACTAACACACCCATCCAATAAACCAGTGTTTTCTTATGTGCAATATCTGTATATATTCACTCCGTACCCATAGACATACATATTTTTATTTATCTAAGTTTATATATACTCATGTACATCTTCTAATACAATCATTCATATTCAGATTTCTCATATAGTTGTACTGTTGGTATCGTTTTCTTATCTTCTGCTTCCATTACCATGCAAATTTCACACTTTTGAGACTAATTATAAATAATTACTACATTAATTATTATTAATATGAATCCTCCATGAAATAAAGAATATGGCTGTCAACTTTGTTCAGGATTACAAAGCCCACACTGTCGAGTGGAGTAACACACAACACGCACATGGCCAGAGCGCACATGTTCTTCAGGCCGAACATGTTGAGGTGCACGGTTGCAAAAGCCCGGTCCTGGTGCATCATATCCGACACTGGTGTGGGCAGGTAGGTGCTGGCTGCTGAGAACACTTTACCCACATAGGAAGACCATGTCGGAGACTCCTCGCCTACACTGCAAACACAATCCTTTATATAAGTGCTTTATGTCAGGGTGCAAGGCAAGATAGGATTCAGTTTACTTTTCCGATTGGCCATTTTCCTGCGCTTGTCATACCTGGGACTGTGATTCTCCAGTTTAAAAACGTGCACGGTTTCTGTATTACTGGAGGCACACAGGTACTGGCCGTCCGCGCTGAAGGACAGAGAGCTGATGCTGACGTACCTGTGACGAGAAGGGGCTCTGTGAGTGATGGCGGAGCATGTTTCTGCATCTGTGTCTATGTTGTGCACATGGACTGACCGCTTCATTCCTCTACGGAACTCAAATAGCCTGAGGCCGTCGGGAACAGTGAACACTCTGATGACGGTGCCCTGTGTAGACACCGGAAAGGTAATAACAGCAGCTGTAATGAAAAGGCGGCAAATGTGACATATGCTAATATTTCACCAGGCACCAACTTTCTCAGAGGCGCTGGTCAGCATGGTGCCTGACGTGTTGAAGGAAAGCGCTGCCAGAGGGCTGTCATGGGCAGAGATTTCGACCACATGGCTCTGCATTTGAGAGAATATACACACACACACACACACACACACACACACACACACACACACACACAGTATAGATAAAACAGTAGAATTTTATATTTAAACAACATGGAAACTGAAGCTACTCTCACCAGGCTGTTAGTGTCATAGACAATGATGTCACCCATGCTGCTGCTTCCTGGGTAGGCCAGGTAGGAGTTGGAATGGTTGATGGATAACGCACACAGACCTGAGACGGAAGGTAGACACATTCAGACAATCTCAGAGAGAAGCGGTGTTTGCAGCGGCCTCCTGTCAACGCGCGCTACCTTTGTGGTTTGTTGGCGTGCTGAGTAGGGATTTGAGGAGTTTCATGTCTTTGATGTTGTGGATGTAGAGAGACTCCTCCAGACAGACGACCAGCCTCTGTAAAGTTACCAAGGGCCGATGGATCAGCAGTATGATTATCAAAAAAAAAAAAAAAACGCCTTATCCTGAGCGCCTTGCAATCAGTAGTTGCAGGGACAGTCTCTGGGTTAAGCGGAATGCTGTAGCTGACCTGCCGGTTGAGACGCACTGCAAGGATGTTGCTGGAGTAGCAGTAGTTGCAGATCTCCGTGCCCTTTTTGAAGTGGTAGATGTTCATGCGCTGTGGCATGGTCCGGCTCACCACTACCACCAGGCTGCTGGAGAAGAGCCTCTCGACGATATACACATCCGACATATCATCTGTAATGTTGAGGACAATATATATATATATATATCTCTCTCTCTCTCTCTCTCTCTCTCTCGAAATAATGCCACTCTAGGACATGCTCATTTATACACCACTTTAACCAGCAACCAACTTACTGCCGTGATGAATGCAATCCAGCGTGTCCACAGATGACAAGGAAAAGAGTTTATAGCCATCTTTGGATCCCACGGCCAGAGAACTGTGTTAGAAATATAAAGTTATCACGTGAATTCATCTTGCTCATAACTTACAGTACAGGCCAAAAGTTTGGACACACCTTCTCATTCAATATGTTTTCTTTATTTTCATGACCATTTACATTGGTAGATTCTCACTGAAGGCATCAAAACTATGAATGAACACATGTGGAGTTATGTACTTAACAAAAAAAGGTGAAATAACTGGAAACATGTTTTATATTCTAGTTTCTTTGCTCTGATTACTGCTTTACACACTCTTGGTATTCTCTCGATGAGCTTCAAAAGGTCGTCACCTGAAATGCTTTTCCAACAGTCTTGAAGGAGTTCCCAGAGGTGTTTAGCACGTGTTGGGGTCCAGCTCACCCCAAACCATCTGGATTGGGTTCAGGTCTCCACTTTTTGTTAAGTACATAACGACAGCGTGGTGTAAACAGTGCGGGAGCGCGCTTACGTGGTGTCCTGGTTGAAAGAGGCGCACAAGAGTCTCCGTGTCCCCGGAGACCCGTCGGACGGCCGCCGGGACATTTTATGGTGGGGACCCCCCCCCCCCTCCTTCCTCGGCGCGTTACTTTCTCCGGTTTCGCACCAGCTGCGCGCTGGACGTCCAGGAAAACGTGCGATATTTTCGCCGACAACGTCCCCACACTAGACTATGTCCATTACGTGGAAATATTAGCAAAGTCTCAGGGACCTAAAAAAAAACAAACTAGAAGTTTGTGTTGACAGAAACTGCGCCAGGGTGTCAAGAAAACAGCAGCTGGCGGACGCGGTTACGTCAGGCGGACCAGGGGGCGTGTTTAAGAGCGCAGGGGTTTCCATTTCCAACAAAGACCATAAGCTGTGTACATGCCACATTTCGTCTCACAAAAAAAATAAAATAAATAAAAGATCATCCGCACGTATGTGTGTAGCGAACTGTTTGAATTCGGGCGCGAGTGTGTCTTGACTGCGACGTGCGAATGGCGCGACGCAGCCGCGTGTCCTGAACGCGCCCCTGTTGTCCTGTAAAACGCTGGGGTCGAACCCGCTGCTCCCTTATTGGTTCCGGCCCAATTCTGGGAAGAACGGCGCGCTGCAATTGGCTGCTCGTCCCGACTCGCGGTGTGGTCCATTAAATATAATCGTAGCGTGGGGACATATCCGAGGAAGTAGAATAGAGTCAAATATATCAAATACATCAAATATTGGTTTGCTTTAACGGTTTCCGTATTTTCATGAAACAGTGACATGGTGTGTGTATAGTTCTCCGAGCAGCAAAACAAAGCAATTGTTCGTCGTGTGCCGTCTTGTATGACATCATTATTCAGTTTACAGAGTTGGGAGAGAACAACCCCCAGTTCTCCTGGCACACCGCTACACATCAAGATGTTCCTTTCATTTAAAATAGTCCCTTCCTGAACTATTTCAGAGTTGTTGTTGCGAAGAGGAAAAGCCTTTATTTATTTCCACTATTGATTAGAACGTCAGCAGAAAGCTGTATATTATATTGTTAAACGTGTCCTCAGTTTAATATCATGTGATTCTGATGAAACATGAGGCGTTTGGAGTTAATCCTCCCGTAAATCCAATGGTTTCACGGCGCCGCCGTCTCTTTAAGGTTGCCCGGGGTTACCGCTTCCCTGTCAGAACGGGGCGCATTGACGTCACTCGTGCCCTCTGATTGGCTGCGGCTGGTTTCCGGTAGGGCAGCCGTCCAAGCGCGGAGCAGCGAGAGAGCCCGGAATTCGCGACGGCCCGCAGCACCGGAGATTAGACGCACACCGCGGCCGCGTCCGGTTCGAGGTGTCCGGTAAGGAGCCGCCGTCGTCTCCGCGCTGACGTCGCGGCGCGTGTTGGAGGACGTCGCTTCTCGCCCCGTCCGGTCGTTTGTTTATTTCACCGATCAAGATGGCGTCCCTAGACTGCGCGGCCCGTGTTGTTTTTTCGCTCCGCCGTCAACACGATCCCTTCGCAGCCCGCCTGTCAGCGGTCACGAAACGTAACAATGTCTGCGATCTGCGTATTTCCCGCGAAGGCGCAGCAAATAAAGCCATCGCTCAAATGTGCGGAGTTGTTTTCACGTAAACGGGCCACGATGTGGATGCTGATGGGCAGATATGACGCTGGCATGCAGCGGAGCTGGATACTCCAGAGCCCTCGCGGCTTTGACCACTTTCTTTTCACATGCAGCCCGGAAAAATCGAATCTGTGCATGATTCACATATACACTTTCAGTTATTTAGATGATAAAAAAAAAAAAAACTTGGGCTCCAACGCTTGAATGACTATTTAAGTGCAGGAACCAAGGCTGTGTAAAGATCTGCAGAAGATTACAAATGTTTTAGGAGTAGGTACGGTTTGTAGATCTGCATATTTAAAACCAAAAGCGAATCTGTGCTCCGCTCCACATCAGCCTGTGATCCCAATAAACGGATTATTATAGAGCCGACCCAGTCACGTCAACCAATATTTTATTTTTCCAGTTAGACTTTTGTGAACTTTGTCACTAGTTTGCATAGTAAAATGACCAAAATATCAAACATGTTTTTTTTTTTTTTAACCCAAGGTCAGAGGTCAAACGTTACAGGGCACCATGGCATCGGGCACTGGCAGCAGCGAGGAGGAGAACAGCCTGCGCGAGTGTGAGATGTATGTGCAGCGTCACAACATCCAGCAGCTGCTGAAGGACTGCATCGTGCAGCTGTGCACCTCCAGGCCGGAACGGCCCATGGCCTTCTTGCAGGAGTACTTCGAGAGGCTGGAGAAGGTATGCTAAAGTGAAGTGATTGTCACACGTGATACACAGCAGCACAGCACACGGTGCACACAGTGAAATTTGTCCTCTGCTTTGCTCAGTGGCACCTCAGTGGTACCTTGGCAGATCGGGATTCGAACCGGGAACCTTCTGATTACGGGGTCGCTTCCTTAACCGCTAGGCCACCACTGCCCCAGTTAAAGCTTACAGCACCTGGTATTCCCAGGCAGTCTCCCATCCAAGTACTAACCAGGCCCAAGCCTTCTTAGCTTCCGAGATCAGACGAGATCGGGCGTTCTTCAGCTGGTATGGCCGTAAGCCGTATGCGACCGTTTTACACGACGCCTTACATGGACGGTCATGGTTAATCGTCTTGCTCAGGGACACGATGGTAGTAAGTGGGGTTTGAACCTGGGACTTCTGGTTCATAGGCGAGTGTGACACCCGTTAGGCCACTACCACCCCAAGTATGAACGCACCTCACCTGGTGCTTTTTCAATAAATTTTCATTTTAATTATCAAGGAGGAAGCCAAGCAGATCCAGAATCAGCAGAAGGCCAGCTCCCGCTCGGACTCTCGGGAGGATGAGGTGTCCCCGCCCATGAACCCTGTTGTGAAGGGCCGCAGGCGACGGGGCGCCATCAGCGCCGAGGTCTACACGGAAGAGGACGCGGCCTCCTACGTGCGCAAAGTGCGTCTTCGCTCATTAATAAATACCTGCGGCAGACTGTAGCGACTGCTGACTTGATCTTTTTTTTTTTTGAAGGTCATACCCAAAGACTACAAAACGATGGCGGCCCTGGCTAAGGCTATAGAAAAGAATGTGCTGTTCTCACATCTGGACGATAACGAAAGGAGGTATGATCCTTGTTTGGGTGTCTGGATTAAACGCTGCATGTTATTGGTGATCCTGTGGATTTTTTTGGTCTTTTGAACACTGTGCCTTTCCACCCCCCTCAGTGACATCTTTGATGCCATGTTCCCCGTCACATACATTGCAGGAGAAATAGTTATTCAGCAAGGTGCGTTGCTTCTGATATTTTGTTATCCTGTTTTTTTTTTTTTTTTTTTTATTGTGATAAATTGATTTATTTTTTATATTGGGTTTTTTAATTACATTGAATTGGGTTATGTTTAAGTCTTTGCTTTCATGCAGGTGATGAGGGTGACAACTTCTACGTCATCGATCAGGGGGAAATGGATGTGAGTCAACTGGCAGTAACATTACATCCTTTTAATTCACAGAGCAGGAATGAGACGCGTTAGGTATTGCAGCTGTTGGAATTCATAAAATAATGGACATGGGAGGACTACATATGAAATGGAGTGGCAGTTTTTTTTTATACTCACTAAGAATATATGGGCTTTAGGAAAAAAATGTTAATTATTATTTCTGAACCAGTCCTTTTAAGCCCTTTCGTCCACTCCGGTTTGATAGGTGTATGTGAACAGTGAGTGGGTCACCAGCATCGGGGAGGGGGGCAGCTTTGGAGAGCTGGCCCTGATCTACGGCACCCCAAGGGCCGCCACGGTCCGAGCCAAGACCAATGTCAAGCTGTGGGGCATTGACCGTGACAGCTACAGGAGGATACTGATGGTGAGCAACGCTCACAAGCAGTTCATACTGCTAGTAGCGTAGTGGCTTCTTTTGTGTGACACCTTCTCCTCTCTCAGGGGAGTACTTTGAGGAAGAGGAAGATGTACGAAGAGTTCCTTAGCAAAGTGTCCATTTTAGGTGAGTGGGCCTTTTACTTTCATTTAGAGGTTTATTATTGTTTTTTTGTTTTTTTTGCTTTGCTTGATTTTTTTTTTTTTACATGTCCCTGTCCAACCAGAATCCCTGGATAAGTGGGAGCGGCTGACTGTGGCCGACGCCCTGGAACCCGTTCAATTTGAAGACGGACAGAAGATTGTTGTCCAGGGGGAACCAGGAGATGAATTCTTCATCATACTAGAGGTAAGGATGAGTTGGTTACCCTTGACGGGCTGGGACTGTAGGATTCGGTAAGCACAGCTTAAGACGTTCATTCTTTATGCAGGTCCTGTTACCTGTCGTTGCTGCCGTCTTCGTGTTTATCGAGCACGTTCTGCTCCACTTTTAAACCTAAACGTGTTCCTTCAAGGGTTGTGCAGCTGTACTGCAGCGCCGATCAGAGAATGAAGAATTTGTTGAAGTTGGGCGGTTAGGACCCTCCGATTACTTCGGTAAGTTAGGCTTCCAAAAATCTAGCGACATCATTAAATGGAATAATGTATCTCTGAGAACACTTTCAGGAAACGTTGTAAATACATAAAGCGAACGTAAACGACTAGCTGGCATTTTTTTATTAGCCACAAAGGCCCAAACCTGTTTGCTGTTGAACAAGACACATGATGTGTGTGGTTCGGACATTGTCATTCACTCTGTGTGCTTCAAGGGGTTGGGTGTCATTTCCAAAAATTGCCAGAAATGATGCAGTGAATCTGCAGTGTGGTAGACCAGGGGTTGACATTTTGATGAAGCCTGTATGTAAAGTTTGCCGTTCATTTAGTTACACTCACAGTAGATGTTGTTCCATTTCAATTCAACAACATCTCAGTTTTCTAATGCTTTTGGAGACCACAAGGTCAAATTCTAATTTTATTTGTCACATACATAGTCATACACGGTATGATGTGCAGTGAAATGCTTTTAGCGACTGCTACAGACCACGGTATTGCAAATGTATACAATGAAAACCAATATGCAAATATTGCTAACATAACCAAATATTACACTTTTCCGTCTTTAACATAAAATATGTGTAACTGGTAGGGTGAAGGTGTGCAAATGAGTGAAAGACAATGTTTAAAAAAAAAAAAAAAAGCAGTAAAGTAAAAAGCACAAAGTGGCTTATTGCAAAGGTCTGTAAAATGCATGTATAAAATAAGTCAGCCTCATGTGCTCCGTTAAATTTGCTGATTCGTAACACAGACAGCTGACACTGAATGCTGTTTTTCAACGGAGAATATTATTTCTGTGCTTTACTGATTTAATTTAATTGATTTATTTCTTGCATCGCAGGAGAAATTGCCTTGCTAATGAACCGCCCTCGCGCCGCCACGGTGGTCGCTCGAGGCCCGCTGAAGTGCGTGAAGCTGGACCGGCCACGGTTCGAAAGAGTCCTGGGGCCCTGCTCCGACATCTTGAAGCGGAACATCCAACAGTACAACAGCTTCGTGTCGTTGTCAGTCTAAGTATCTTCTTGTCCCCCGTCGTCACCCCCCCCCCTCCCTCGAAAAAAACCTCATATTACAGGGTCCACAACAGCGTTTGCTTTATTTGCTCACCGTCACCTATTTGTGTTGCGCAGTCACTATTTTGAAACAAGCTACACACTTGAATTGAAAAATCATTTTTGGGCACCCGCTTCGTAAGGATTGTGACACTGGGACTTTTGCTTTTCCATTAAACAGTGTTTTTAAAAGAGGTTAACAACAAGTAGACAATCAAATTTCTGATTTTAAGTATTTCACGTGCTGAAGGGATTTCTGCACCTTTTTCTTGATTTTTTTTTTTGTGAGAAACCAAAAGGCAGGTTTAAATGAGACTGTGTCACCTGAGAGAGGGAGAGAAAGTCTATTGAAAGAATAAAAAAGGGGGGAATAACGTACACACAACTTGCAGCCTTAATGTTAACCCTTTGTTTGCCCCTTGAGGCATGAACGTAGAGGTCCATGAACACATCCTTAGATGTAGAAAAGCGATGTTACTTTATGACATGGACATTTTATGAGAGTGCTTTTATTGCTGCAGAGTACACGGCGTAAATATATAGATCTTACTTGGTCTGATTGTTCAAAGGCGTCTAAATGTCTACAGATCAGCCGACCGCATTGCGTAAGATTTTTTTCCGTAAGTTAGACGTTTTTTTTTTTTAAGGGAAGTTTTGAATTATTTGGTTAGCGTTTGGTTTGAGTTCTAGAATTGCGGTGGTAGTAAAAGATGAGGCAAAAAACACTGTCTCACCGCCCATAACAAAAAAATAAACAGTTTGAGACCAAATCTTGAGTAACTTTTTTCAGTATTTGGTGTAAGTATGAATCTTATGAATACTGTACCTCCATGTTTTTTTTTGGTTTTGGTTTGTTTCTTACTTTGTTTGTTTCCTTTTTTTTTTAAAGTAAATTCTTCCTTAGGAGTGCCATAACTGGTTGCCAGCAAACCAAGTTACTGTACATTTAGTAGCGGTATTACAAAGTGGGTATTGTGTAAAATATAAAAACAAAGAATAAGCTTGAGTTTGAGCAGTTTATCTAACCCCAGAGAGAAATGTCTACGGTACTAATGAATCTATATTGACTGAATGATTGCTGAAGAGACGTGTCTGATTTTGACTTTCTGTACTTTCTGGTGTTTTCTATGAACAGCATCCGTGTTTGCTTTGTTAATGCCATACATCAATATATATGTGCTGCGAGCAAGACCAGAAAAAGACTGGTGCTGTATTTGCGAAGCTTGCTTAAATAGTTTAAATTAGAAGCGAACCTAATTAGATGCTTAATTCGATCTTATATTATTATTATTATTATTTTGTTTATACTTACATCTGAACAATTTATAGTATAACGACACAATTGCTGTTTTGTCCATATGACCTGCCATCACCTCTTGGCTGTTTGCTGAAGTTCAAGGGCGCCAAAGGAGGCCCTCCACCCTGGCTGTCACGTTCTGCTGCATTTTTAAACGTTTCTGGACGATGAGTGGGCCGTGTGGGGTGTACATCTGTATGCACCAAACTGATGAACATAGTTTGCCTTAGCTTCTGTTACTGAGGAGAGGACTCTCCCGCTAGCGTGACCAGCGGCAAGGTTTGATTTTTACTTTATTTTACATTTGTGTGGCCTGCAGTTTATCTAACTGAAGGACAAAAAAAAAAAAAAGACCATTTCTTTCATTGTTTAATTTCTTTTTCTCTCCCCTGTTATACCTGATGTCTGTACAATGCTTGGTTTATTGTATGTGTGCTCAGACTATAGCCCTTTTTGGTATAGTTTCTCCAAACAGCAGTTTAAGCAATAAAATTGTGTTATTGAATCTGCCTAGGACTGCTTCTGTATCACACCGATTATGGCCAGACGTCCACATGATTCGGCGTCATCAGGTCTTCTTCCATTTTGCCACGGTCCAGTTCTGACACAGTGACTTGTCACATGCATCAATGAAATTTGGGACTCCACTGCCCAATTCAAATGTTACTCATTTGTCCTAATCACGATCAGTCAGTGTGACCATTTTACTTTTCTGTGGTTTTAATGTCGTGACTCGCGGTTACACCAGCATGGGCTACGTTTGTTGGGCATCTTATCTCCCTTTATCAGTACTCGGCGTATGAAGCACACTTGCAGTGGAGAAGATATCTGGTCAGCAGATGGCAGTACAAGGCAAATTCTATAATTAAATGATAAAAAAAGAGCCCAAAAAAGGATAAAATCTAACAATGAAATACAATTCTTATCTTATTCACAATGCAAATCCTAATAAAACAGTCATGAAGAGAAATAAAATATTTTCTTACTGACTAGCTGACTACTTTTATATGGTTATGATAAATAATCTAGTTTTAAAACCAAAAGAACAAGTGGCCATTTCTCACTGCATTGACACAATCTGATTTCTTCGTTTTTTTAGAAAGGTTTCTTATTTTTAGAATTCTGTTTTCTAGTACAATGCCTAATATGGATGTGAAAGATTTTATTATAGGTGAAAGCCTATTTGGAGTGTAATCTTCCCTGTGGCGTACAAACTTTTGATTTAATAAGACTTTTTGGATTTTCTGCCAGTCTCACCTTATAAAATAGGCCAGTTTTTGGTCTGTCTTCTTTATAAGGAAGCAAGAGTTCCAAGACAAAGCAAGCCTTTGTTCAGTTTTGTTCCGCAATCTTGAATTTACTGTCATCCTCCATCACAAACACACACATTCTGATACCATATTGTGAAAAAAACCTCAAATCCACGTCTGAAGAACCACGGTTCAGGACAAGCTTGGACAAAGTCTGTGCAACAGCATGGGCCACCCGCGTCATGTGACTGTTCATGCTGCGGCTCCACATGAAAGCCCTGCAGCACCTTGTTGGAAGAGACAACCGGCTAGTGAGGTGTCTGGAAAACAAAGCCATAAACCGGCGGCGGCAGCGGGCTTTTAAGGAGGCGAGTGTTTCTGTGCGCAGATGAGCCGCTGAGGGCCCTGCACGGATCCGTGACCTCTTTATTTTTGCTTCGCTCGCAGTCGTCAAGAAGCTGTAAACACTTGTGGTCTGGAAATCCGGGCCCGAGTGCAGAACGGGTTCCGTTCCAGGCCTTCATTTGATGACACCGCAGATGTTAAGATGCTAGTGGTCTCTCCACGGTGCCACATCTTCAACGGTAGTGCTCAGATTTAGGATATGTGGTCTAGACCTTACAGAGGGGCCGCAGGTTTGGAACAAATCGTGATTGGTGCTTGGACTGTCTCATTTGACTCAGATGACTTCCAGTGCTTTTCTTCTTCATCCTCCTCGACCATCACCTGCTCTCCTTTGTCTGCCGAGGCGTGGCACCTCGCAGCGTCTCCACAAAGTCCATCACCACTACCCCCTGTTCCCCCAGCCGCTTGACACACCGCTGCACCGCCCGCAGGACACGCCCCAGCCTGCGATCCAGGGCCAGCAGGTGAGGCTCGGTGAGGACGGGCCAGAGCGGGTCGAGGGTCAGGGATTCCCGCATCACGTCACTGAGCCGGTACTGAGGCCGGGCCAGCAGCCTCAACCGTAGCAGGGTGGACTGTTTGATCCTGCCCGAGGAACACACCCATCCAACCAAAACAAGGAAAGACGTTACACCCGCGTGTCAAGCACTAAAAACCAACACACCCTGTCCAGAGTTTTAAAGCACAAATTACATTGCCATGGCTGTGATGATAAATAGCCAGTTCCCTAGGCAACAGGCTGTTGGAAACAACATCCAATGATCTCATCCAATCCAGAGTATGGACCATCTAATATCCAATGATCAGAAATACAGTTTTCATACATTCCATTCTGATTTACACTCACATGCAACACTGAGTCAGAGGGGCCAAGATGGACATTTCATCATGAGAGTGTCTTCCAAATCTGAAAAACACACATTTTAAATTTCCAGCAAAAGAACTCAAAAGGAACAGAGCATGAATAATTAACACACACTCACACACCCTCTTGCATTGTCAAAGTGAAGGAGGAAACCGGCATCGCCAAACTTGGTGAAGATTTCGTAATGGTGACGGTCCATGTTGCCTGAAACAGAATGGTGACACAGTACCAAACTGAAAAGAATCTGAGTTGTAGGCCTCAAAATGTCTCTTAATACAATAAGAATGTAACACTAAAGTTTTTGGGGGATTTTGGGAAATGATGGGTATATGTATTTAATGTGACTACATTCTAATAATTGTCTAATAAAATGTCTGAAACCTTAAAAAAAGAAACTGGTCAAAGTTAGTTACCCATGAGGAAGTCAAATATGGCCATGTCGATAATATTGAGCAGCCTGTTGCCCAAATTGTATGGGTACATCTTCTTAACTGTGTCACAATAGGACGGATTGACCTCCCATCTGTGAAGGGGACATTGTTGTAATTGGGACACACATATCACGTACCAGTGCTATCATTCACAGCCAGTGTGTGATCTTCTGTTGAACGAACAGAGCAGTTATTATACCAGCAAACACTGGTTCATTGCTTTAAACAAGCTTAGTTTTCTATGTGCTGTTAGTCTGTGTCATATTTCATTTCAGCCAAAAGGTGCTTTTCTTCCTTCAGGCACCATTTGTATATTGAGGAAACATAGGTTAGAATGCAACCAGTCAGGTACAATGACGTCTGGCCGTCACTGGGATCGGATATCAGTCCCATGGGCTTTGTTCACAATGTGCGCTGACGATGCAGTGGCGTCATCAAACGCCACCCAAAGGAAATTTTATAACGCATACCGACACCAAGAGCCCAACTTTGGTGCACGGGGCGTGTTCACTAATTGTGTCTTCTAGGTTTAAAGAAATGAACAGACAGGAACCTGAATGGATGGCTGCTAGTTATCTGTATTTTAGAGGAGAGGAACAAACTACCCGGCCAGCTATTTTGATTAACTTTAAATATGTTTTATAAAAAGAGCCAGTAAATGTTCACTCATCTCACTTCCTGTCACATTTTTCCAATCATTTGTATTCATCCAACTTCCACAGAAACAATGGGTCAGCAAGTCAACTTACTCC
This sequence comes from Denticeps clupeoides, assembly GCF_900700375.1. Taxonomy (NCBI): domain Eukaryota; kingdom Metazoa; phylum Chordata; class Actinopteri; order Clupeiformes; family Denticipitidae; genus Denticeps; species Denticeps clupeoides. The sequence goes on along the minus strand of NC_041708.1, from coordinate 4,168,127 downwards.
TGTCGGCCTGTAAAGGTGTAGGAGCGGGTCCAGGGGTTTGGGATGGAGATTCGGGGGGAGATGCTCAGTCCGGGGAGGTAGGCTGACATCGAGCCCTCCAGCAGGTCTGGCTGACCACACACTGCGTATTCGGTTTTACATACGTACAGGCACTTAGCGAAAAAGCAGGTGTTGTTGGCTGGTTGAGAGATTTTTGAGAAGGGAAAAAACTATTTAGCGCCTAAATGATGAGAACTGGCAATAGCAGTAACAAAGGTTGTCTGCTACAGGCAATTTCTTTCATTTCTTTAAACAGCATTTATGCAGCGAAAACTATCACAATGTTTTACGTGCACATTTCTCCAAGACCCGACCCTGTTCCTTGTAGTCCGCTATCCTACAGTACATCCTACTTATCAACCAGGAGCTAGAATGTAGAAGCTTGCAAGAATAATGCTAAAATTGCTCACTAGGGCCTTAATTGAAGATAGCAACATCTTCACACTCTGTCAACATTGCCTCATGTCTATGCCATCGTCCATGGCCACACATACTAACCTGGCGAAGTGAAGAAGACACTCCGAAGGTCATCATTACGAGTGGCCTGCAATATTTCTCCTGTCACATTCACGAATCTCCCAACCACTGGCGGAACTCTCCGGAAATCTAGAACCCTGAAATGGATTACATTTACATTTACAGCATTTATCAGACGCCCTTATCCAGAGCAAATCAGTAGTTACAGGGACAGTTTCCCTGGAGCAACTTAGGGTTAAGTGTCTTGCTCAGGGACACAATGGTAGTAAGTGGGATTTGAACCTGGGTCTTCTGGTTCATAGGCGAGTGTGTTACCCACTAGGCTACTACCACCACATTCAACATAGACATACACGCAAATTCCTTGACAGAAATTTAACGCCTGGGTCTTGAAGTTGCCTTGAAGACACACAGTAATGCTTATCCTTGGTCGGCTTTCACCCAACCACCAATGTGCGTTGGATGTGCAGATTCCGATGCGTTGCCCCAGCTCGGCTAATTACAATCCCAATCCCAAGACGCCCGCCATTGCCCTCAAATGTCTTCATCTAAGCCACAAATGACATGGTGGAAACCACAGGCTGTCCCTACCAACTTCAGTCAACAAGATTCTGTGAATCTGACATAATAAAGTGTGTCCTGATGGCATTATATTAAGATGAAATTGCAAGAAATTGAATGAAAAATAACTTAAAGCACAAGCTTTAACAATAATTACACAACTTTTTGAATGGTTGTTATGAGAAGGTATAGTTTCATAACTGATTTATTGTTACGCTGTTGAATATTACATTCAATAACCAGCCAGAACTATTGGTTGAGCATGGATGGCCAACAGCCACAACTGCAATAGCAGCAGAAATCCTAAACTGCCAATCATGCAGAACTCCAGCAGCCAATCAGCGTTCAATGAAGAATACTGCCTACCAGCTACACCCACTTGTTAACATGTAATGTGTCCCGGCCACAGCCCACCTGTCCAAATGAAAAGCAGCGATCTCTGCATTGTGCCTCTGGAAGTCGACAAAGTAAAAGAAGTCCTCAGGGGTTTCCTGGTTTCTCTCCTGCCTGAGACAGAGGGTGGTTAGGATGGACCCACACTCACGTTTTACTGCTGACTCATTATAAGCAGCAAACGTACTGATGACTGTGTTGACCAATTGTTTACGAGTGAAGTTATCCTTACCGCATAGGTTTAAACATGGCCTTGCCAAAGTCCTGGAACTTGAGGGCGAGCTTCAGATGATGCCCACTCGGTTTGACCACTGTGAACCGGACACAGAGCAGATGTGGTAGTGACTCAGCCGGGCGGAAATTCAATAGGCTAAATATGCTTTGTTGTATTCGCACAGCTGAGCTGCTTTTGCTCCATATCCGGTCTACTTAATTAAAGTATTTCCTCTTCCGTTGATTGTAGTAACACATCAGACTTTGCTTTCGTTGCCGATGCGACCAAAAGTCTAGCCTCCATTTCACCTCCTCATTATCCATTTTCCATTTTGCTCCAATCGAAATGTATCACCTGACCATTTATCATGCAAATGGTATACTGTATAAATTTCTTTAGACTGCATTTAGACTGCCTTCAAAGACAGCCTTTAAATAACCTTAATTTGTGAGATGCAACATAATGTTACACAGCTGCTGCTAAGATTTTAGTTCTGTTGCATCTTCACCAAATTTAAGGCTTTTTTTTTTTTTGAGCTTAATTATAGTGGGATGGTTTTTTTTTTGCGTTTTCTTCTTTATTGCGTAACGAGCTCCGTGCTTCACTCGTAGCGCAGTCAGTGGTGTGCACATGGCTTTGTCGGGACTCATGGCATGCCTTGGCAGGCCTCCTTGAACCCCAAAACCACATCTCCAAATGCCTCGCACTGACCTAGCCTGGGCTCTTTTATCAAAAATAAGTTTACAGTGCATCACAAAAAAAGAAAATTATTCATTTAAATTAGCAGAAAGCAGAGAGGCCATCGTCTGTTGCATTGGCAAAAGCAGCGTTTTGAGAGCTGCCTTTTTTTCTCCCCCTGCTTGCTTGGCAGCGACTGCTGAAGCTGTGGTTTTTAACAGCCTGTTTGTTTGGAGGGAGATGTGGCAGGAGGAGAGCTGCACATGCTGGAATTTGTCGGAGGAGCCTCCCCTCACTCGGGAGCGATTGGCTTTTTTGCGGGCCCTGATGTTTGTTGCTGTTAGGGGCTTACGCCCACCGCCGAACAAGTGGGCCGCACCACCGGCCCGGCTGCCAGCTCACGGAGACGCGGCTCACAGCGGGGAATGGCCGCCTTCGAAACAATCGGAACCTTCTGCATGCGCCTCCGGGCTACGAATTCTTATGAGGATCTGATGCTAAATTAAACCCGATGGTAATTTATGGTGCTGGAAGCAGATGAAAACAAATACTTCAGAACAGAATGGAACAGAAGGAACAGAATGCTTGTTTGACTCTGAATGCGAAAGGGCAAAACGAGAATCCAGAAAGAAATGGGAATCTTGTCCAGAATCCCAGTGCAATGGACCGAATATAGTTAACTGCTCAAGAACACACTCTGTTCAGCCTAAAATGCAACAATTGGCACATCATGTGTTCATCCACAAAGTGCCACTTTTTAGCACTGTGCTCTGGACAGAGCATCTGCTGAGTGACTATAGCAAAGAACGCTAGTAACTGCTGCTTCATATGTTGATAGCCAAGTTTATTGCTAGCTAAAACTGGTAATTGGACAGTTTTAATGTAAGAAAAGAATTCTCAACTCTGATTGGCAACTAGGTGCATTAAAACTCGATAAATAAATGTGCTAGTTCCAAGGTTGTAAGGCAATCAGTGTTGTGGATTTTGCCTTATGCATAGTACAAAGACACAAAAACATGGACAAAAAGGTCTAGCGCCCCTGCTGGGGTACAGTTGCAGTACAGCAGGTAGTTTCATTCAATAAGTTTACTTTTATAAATGCTGAACTACATTTCATGTGAAGTCTTGATGATTACAAGTCTCAAATGATTACAATTAGAATAGTACATATGAATACATCAAACAGAATTGTCCAAAACACTATACATGTTTCGGGCTCAATTTATACTGTTACTACGCTTATCAGATGGCTTTATCCAGAGAGTTTGAACCCCATTTGCTACCATTGTGTCCCTGTGCAAGACACTTAACCCTGAGTGTCTCCAGGGGGACTGTCCCTGTAACTACTGATTGTAAGTCTCTCTGGATAAGGGCGTCTGATGAATGTTGCAAATGAAAACTTGTGTCTTTGCGTTTCTGATTTATAGGCAAGTGTGTTATATATTTTGACCATATTTTCACTTATATGTTGAAATGGACAAGAATTTAGCTCCATGTTTAGCTAGCATCCCCATGTGTTTCAGTGAGGAAAGTGATCTTTTTCTTTTTGTTTAGTGAGCTCAATGGAGAGACCTCAGAATTAACGGTTCAGACCAGCTCTGTAGACTGTATTTTACTATAAACCTACCTTGAGAACAGTCACAGAGCCCTTTCAGCGCCTTCTCATCTTGGGTGTAATCTGGCAAAAGAAAAATAGTCACACATTAAAATGTTACCAATTAATAATCAATCAATCATTATCAATTAAAAACACAATTTCCACCCTGGTCTTTTATAATTTTCTCATTTTGTTTAAGAAATTGAATACTTACATGGATCCTCAGCCATTTCCCTGAATCTTAAAATTGGATTTGAATGAAAATGCAAAATCGAATGTGAGAATAAGGAACGACTTCTATCACCTGCACTTATCACAGGAGTATTCTGCATGTCCTTGATGAGTTGGGCGATGTTGGGGTCATTTCGCGCATATAGGGCATAGCGGTTGATGCCCAAGTGGAATTTAAACCAGCTGGCACCAGGGTCAAATGTCACCCGTTGTTCATGTACAGAGATATTTGCCACTGCCGCTGCGACGCTGTAGAACTTCTGTTGTCTGGAGAGAACAGAGATCATTTTTTATTATTTTAGATTTTTATTATTTTCCAACTGCCAACCAGTATATCAAAAAGGTTTTTTAAATTGAAAAATGTAAACCATAAAACATATATATATACATATGTGTGTGTGTGTGTGTATATATATATATATATATATATATATATATATATTAGTAAATTAAATAAATCTGGTCTTGCAATTAGCAATTTTTTAAAAGTATTTCTTAATGTTTAGACAATTGCCATAATTTTTTTAATTTTGTGCGTCCAATTTCAGTCTGAACAACACACTCACAAGCAAACACTCATTAAAAGCGCCCTGGAATTCATGCATGTCAGCTGACTGAATTCGCTGAACCTGAATCAGGTCATTCATGACGGACTAATACTGATAGAATGCTCTCATAATATTTGTACATAGCTAGAGTAATTGCGTCGCTCTGACGCTCGGCCAGGATCTCGTCCTGAAGCAACATGGTGGTGTGTAATCAGTCTCGGGTGGACGGCGAAGCCGCGTTTCGGCGCGTGGGCAGCCCTCGGTCAGGTTTAAGTAAACTGACAGATGATGGGGAGGGGGAGGAAGTCCCGAGCAGGTTATTAATCTGTTGGTGTGTGAGTTCCATGCAATCAGCAGCAACCGCAAGAGCGGTAAAGGGGATTGCACAAGGAGTCTGACACACACACACACACACACACACACACACAGCTGAAATAACCTTACTTCCTCCTCCGCACTGCTCCACACACACTCACATTAGTATCTTGTGCAATTTAGCATTTCTCTCCCTGTGAGACACACAAAGCCCTAGGGCACCAATTACAGAGGGCAGAATTTAGTCTCCCGCCGGGGGCGGTGTAAATCTCATACCCACCTGTCCGATATTTGAAAGCCCAGGCGTCACCTCTCCAGACCAGAGCAACTGTATGTCGGCAAAACCTGCAGATTTCATATTCTGCCCGACTGTTTTAAAAAGTTCTAAACTGCGAGCTTGTCAAGCCTCTTTTTTTTACATTTTGTCCGGGTTTCTTTGATTGGTCTCCCGTTTTTACATAAACTCTCCTGAGAGTAAGGGGTTAAGGAAAAAAAAGCGATCGTGACGACTTTGCTGCAGAAGTGAATCACTTTCAAACTAGATTTTCCACCTCCAGACACGCAGGTCTTATAACATGGTTCTTTGTTCTCTGGAGGGTCCTAAAGTGGAACGAGAAGGAGTTCAATAACCCACCTCTCCCAGCGCAACACCTTCCTCCTGTAGTAGCTCATCAGCTCCTCCGACTGGAGCAGGATCTCTTCTGGTCCCACCTCTGGAAGCCCAATGCTGTAGAGGGGGTGGGCGAACAGCCGCTCAAGCTTGGAACCCGAGTCAAGGGTGCCTATGGATACGTTGGAGCCCCATGGCTCCGAGGACCTGTCACTCTCGCTGCCGTTGGCCCCCCTGCAAGCGCAGCCGTCCCTCTGTGGCTGCCGGTACCACTCCCTCAGCCTGGGCAGCAGTACGAAGTACACGTCCGCCGCCAAGATGAACGCCAAGCTGGAGGCCACCAGGAGCCTGTCGCGTCTCATGTCCCGGGTCGGTGGGACGCGGGTCCCCGTGCGCGTTGGATGAAGTCCTCCTGCCTGGCTGAGTCCTCCACTCAGAGGGTCCTTCTCCTCCAGAACATTTCCAAGCGTGTCCTTCTGTGAACTACGTCCGCCTCACAATCGGATCCAACGCCTCACACCTGGTTGGCCCCGCTCCTCTGTGCGTGTGTTTGTTTGTGTGTGTGTGTGTGTGTGTGTGTGTGTGTGTGTACGCTCGGCTGACTCAAGCTGTGGTCTGGAGCTGCTGTGCCGTCTGAGCTGCACTGCTGTCTGGGAGGCAGCGCGTTCGCAGCGCTCCTGGGCAACGCTCCAGCTGTACCTTCCCACTTCCCATGTCTCACACACACACACACACACGCTCGCATGTTAGCACATTGCAAGTGCCTGTGCCCACAGGCGAAAACGCAATGTGTACACTTCTCTCTTTTCGAACCATCAACAGATCGCCTTTCTTCCCTTTTCTCAAGGATGAGCATCAGATTTGAATCCCTCCGGAAGGATTAAGGATACGGAAACCAAATGTAAAAAAAAGGAAAAAGAATCGGACAGACAGTAGAGCGAGCCTGTCCCCGGACTGCATCTGTCGCTCCTGATGTGGTATTCTAGAACATCTGTCGGTTAGACGGGTGCGCTGAGCCTCGGCGGCACCGCGTTTCCGATGTCCTGTGCCATTTTCACAGGTTTTATTTTATTTTTTGGTAAATTTCCCTACTTCCAAGAAAACAGAGAGCGAGACTGGGAAAAAGCCCAACTATATTCAGCGTCCCTGCGCTGCTGTCACCTCGCAGGACAGAAAGCGGACACATAAATCAGCCCGGGTGTTCAGAACAATGGCAGTGGGTTTGAAGGAGAAACCAACAGTGAGTGTCAATTAAGCCACTTAAGCAATTGCAACTGTCGACGGCAACTTGCCGCAACAATTGCGTCCAGATGTCGTGCATCTGGATGTTCACTTACGCACTACACATTCTGGGTCGGACCCGGTCGTCTGTCATTGCAGAGTACGCCGCCTGACAGCCGCTGTCAGCTGGCCAAGTTGGAGGAAGGCGTCGAACTGCCGCAAGCGGCCATGGCGGCCTGGTGCAATGCCCCACAAAGCTGCACATGGTTTGCCTTTTAGAGTCCGATGTGTTAAACAGGTGCTTGGGGCTCACCGCATGCCACCATGTGGTGATGATCTCTTTCAGGTAGTCTGCTGTCTGTTTACGCTTATTCAGCCCCCTTCTTGTCATAAAAACCCGTTGGAAAAATGCAGGTTCCGCCCTTCCTGTACTTTTTCTACAGGCGACAGGTTGGAATTCACGCAGCCAGAATACCGAAAATATAACTATAGGTATAGTATATAGTGTATATACATGTATACAAGCTCTCTACGTCCAAAGCCAACTTCACAGAGGGCAAACCAGGAACACACTTATTCAGTTTTATTGGTTGGTTATTCCGTACAGATCTTAACACGTCATGTCTCTCTGGTCTAGTCTCGATGATCACCATGGGACAATGCCATAAGAAATGTGTTGGCATCGCTGACTGCAAAAGAAAAAAACACACTACAGAAGGATTTATCCCACCTGATTTATTTCTATTGCATCAGCCACACTAGAAGACAATGTAAGCAAGTCATGTTTTATTGGCATGTTTCCGTGAGGCATATTTTCTAATAAAAGCCAAGTGCCCCTGCTTGTTGGCTGTAGTACAATTTTAAGCACCACAAACATCCCTGTTTTTCATGACAAAAAAGCTGAGAGTAGTAAGTGGTGCTACACATGGACTACACATGTTCATAGGCGAGTGTGTTATCCACTAGGCTACTTCCACTGTTGTGACAACGTTGACTGGAAAAGACTGCCACCTAAATCGTGAGGCGTATGATTTATAAATTGAGTGAGCGTTCCAAGCATTGGCTTTCATGTCTGGTAGTACAAATCCAAAATTGAGGTATTTCTCCATGTTTTTTGCAGCATGTATGTGAAATCGAATATAGCTCAGTGCATTGCTGTTCAGTTAAAACCTTTTGCTTTCAAGCAGGATGATGAGGGAACGGACCTCAGATTTAGTGAGTGAATAGATCCAATTTTAGAAGAACCTTGGGCCCATACACAAATGACAGAAGCACAAGCCAAAAGCCGGCGTTCAATAGCAAGTCATTCCTCAGCCTGCATGAAGGGAATTGATCTCCTTTCTGCATGGTGTGATATCATGAGAAAAAATTCTGACCGAAGAGGTCCAGCCAGCCTGAGATATTCCGCGGAGTGTGAAAGGAAATCCCCTCACAACCCCACCCCCACCACACAGAAGGACACACACATTTCTCCCCAACACACCGGTCCACATGGACATGTTCCACATGGAGAGGAGCGCCGAATTCTTTTCAGCGAAGCCAGACTGGCGGCAGAGCCAACCTTCAAATTCCACCGTCAAGTTTTTTACCTAAAGCGATGGCAAATCTCCTGCTGGTCATTTATCAGAGGACAGACAGTTGGCTCATATTCATCTCCTTATTACCTTAAATGATAAAGTTGTATCAGCATGAAACAAATATACATTTTGGCATTAAATAGCCCATTTTTATTGACAAACGGCCATTCTCAGTCCACGCCGGGGGACTTCCAGATTTGAATAAGCACCGAGAACGAGCGGGACCTTACACCGGCAGAGAAAAGGAAGGGTGACTACCCTCCACACCATCCCTTTCTGAAGCTACTTCTTCTGTCACATGTCTGTCTGAGCCTTGGCTAGAAAGCAGAGGGGAGCTCAGCTCCGTGGCTCTCGAGAACAGCAGCTCCGGCCTGGTGGGCATGTCCTCAACTCGAGACAGCTCCTGAAGGTCAGAGGAAGAGGTTTGATTAGCGCGGGGCATTTTTTGGGCCATAAATAGTTTTACGTGTCATTGCGAGACTCGGGCGTTCTCTGGTGGTGTCATTTAGTTGCCATAACAGTGTATTGTTTTCTTTTTGTGGGCTCCCTGTCACAAGCCACTCCGTCGGGGAAAAGCAGGCGCTGGCAGGGCCGACGCCTCCACACTTTGTTGAAAATTGTACAGAATGCAGACAATTCCATATTTCCCTGTTTTTTTGTTTTTTTTTTTGAGAGCATGGACTGTCTGGTTTATAGTAAGACCATTTTCACCTCAATGACCTGAGCATGACACAACAAAAAGGGCCATAGTTCAGACAACGGTCAAAATTGGCCAGAAAAACCTCATGGGGTTCTTGTGTGCTGGCCATAAGATGATTGTAAAATGATAAGCAGCTATATAGACTCAATCAGAGTGCAACACCGGTTATAAATCACTTTGATAGAAGTGATTTAGTTAAGTCCAAAGCAGCATTTCTTATTAATTACTAAAATACATTACATATTATATTGAAATAACAGATTAGTTTATTAGTTAATTAATTTAATATATTTTATACAGTACAGGTAAAACGTTTGGACACACCTTTTCTTTATTCTCATGACCATTAACATTGGCAGATTCTCACTGAAGGCATCAAAACTATGAATGAACACATGTGGAGTTATGTACTTAACAAAAAGTGGAGACCTGACCTCCACAGTCACCGGACCTGAACCCAATCGAGATGGTTTGGGGTGAGCTGGACCGCAGAGTGAAGGCAAAGGGGCCAACAAGTGCTAAACACCTCTGGGAACTCCTTCAAGACTGTTGGAAAACCATTTCAGGTGACGACCTCTTGAAGCTCATCGAGAGAATGCCAAGAGTGTTCAAAGCAGTAATCAGAGCAAACGGCGGCTATTTTGAAGAAACTAGAATATAAAACATGTTTTCAGTTATTTCACCTTTTTTTGTTAAGTACATAACTCCACATGTGTTCATTCATAGTTTTGATGCCTTCAGTTATAATCTACCAATGTAAATGGTCATGAAAAAATAGAAAACACATTGAATGACAAGGTGTGTCCAAACTTTTGGCCTGTACTGTAAATATTTTAAACTTCTTATACCTTAAAGCTGTTTTCCATTATGTATACTCTCTGTAAACTCATACAAAGTTTCATTGCAGATTCTAAGCACATTTTTATTCATATCTTCATTAATTATTATGGACAGTGCAGAATGCAAACTGATCTCTGATCAAAAACAGACACAATCGGTGTCATTTCACAATGAACAACTTTAAAAAGAATATTTAAATCAGGTCATTTACAGTATTTCTATAACGTTCACAAATTCTTAGAATCTGGTTAACTCCAGATTCTGCTTGTAGTAGGACACTTCCCTGCTGCTCTTTTATACATTCATGTTCAACATTTTATTGACTGAAATGCAGTATTCATTTTATCCCTTGTGTAAATATTTAGTCGGTGCGTGCTGCATGCTTGCTAAGCTCTCACAAAAACTTACAGGGAGTTTTAAGGCTTGAAAAGGAGTGCAGATGTTGTTGATGAGCCAGATCTTCTTGACGTCAATGTCACCAAATGTCTGCTGTCGATCTTTCCGGGCGGTCATCTTTCTTTGCAGCTCTTGGGCCACACGAGTTCCAAGAGAAGTCTACATGAGGCAACATTGAGACAAATCTTCCATCCATCAATCCATGAGATTGCAAGAACTTCAAATGCTGTTTCACAAAAAGTTACATCACATTTGAGAAATTATTTAGACATGCGAATGAATAATGCAGATCGGTCTTGTCGAAAATTGCAATTCCCTTATTGGATGACTAATTAGTCAACTCGGGATCAATGCTTTTGCCATGCCTTTCCACAAAATGTAATCATTGCTCATACCCTGTGCAACCAAAACCTGGAATTTAGCGAATATGAAGCACACACACACACACACACTGTTGTTATGTCACACCATTGCTGCATGACAAGCTTTGCACACAAGAATTTCACTTATGCACTCTACCTGTGTATTGGTGTATTGATCTGATTCAGTACACCTCAACTGTGAGAGACAAAATGTAAAAAAACACATTGTATGGTTATTAATGAATGTTTTTGTATAATGGGGCAGAAAATAATTATTTAGCACCTACAAACAAGCAAGAATTTCCCTTACACACCTGCTACTTCTTCTTTAAGAAGCTCTTCTATCCTTCACTCGTTACCTGTATTAATGGGAACTGTTATCTGTATTAAAACACCTGTTCACACCTTTAAACAGTCAGATGATAACCTCCACCATGGCCAAGACCAGAGAGCTCTCTAAGGACACCAGGGAGAAGATTGTACCCCTACACAAGGCTGAGACATGCCAGTCTACAACAGGCAAGCAGCTTGGTGAGAAGAACTAAACTGTTTGAGCTCCCTCGACCTGGGGCTCCATGCAGATCTCACCTCGTGGGGTACAATCATCTTGAGAACGGTGAGGAAACACCCCGTAACTATACGGGTGGAACTGATCAATGACCTGAAGAGTACTGGGACCACAGAAATGTTACTATTAATAACACTGTATGTTGTCATGGATTATAATCCTGCAGAGCTCGAAATGTCCCCCTGCTTAAGACAGCACATGTCCAGACCCATCTAAAGTTTGCCAGAAACCAAATGGATGATCTAGAGGAGGATTGGGAAAATGCCATGTGGTAAGATAAGACCAAAATAGCTGGGGAAGACTGCTGAGTTGCATACCAAGAACAGCATGGGGGTGGAATCATTTCGCTTTGGGGCTGCTTTACTGCAAAGGGAACTGGACGACCAATCTGTATTAAGGAAAGGGTGAATGGGGCCATGTATTGTGAGATTTTGGCAAGAAACCTCCTTCCAAAGATTGAAGTTGAAATGTGGCTTCCAACATGACAATGATCCCAAACACAAAGGAGTGGAATGCTACTTGTAGAAATACAAGTTTCTGGCTTCAGACCATAATCTAATAGAGAATCTGTGCCCAGCAACAGCCCCCAAATATCACAGCTCTTGAGAAGATCTGCATGAAAGAATACCAGCTATAGTACAAACTTGGTGAAGACATACAGGAAACGTTTGACCTCTGTCATTGCCAACCAGAGTATTGATGTGATGTTTTGCTAAATTTCTGCACCACTATACAAATTATTTTTTCAAAAATCATACAATGTGATTTCCTGGATTTTTTTGGATTACATTCTGTCCTATGATGAACCTACACACAGAGAAATGGAAGCAAACATGAACATCTGCCACTTTTGGAAAAATTGGTCAGATCATTCTGTCACTATTGTGCATCTGAAATCTGGCAATTTACCCGCATTTTTGTTGGTACGTTGGGTTAATTGGGATCATTTCCATGTGGTGCAGGTTCATGGGTACAACTATGTACTTTCCCAAATCATGTTTATTTAAAGGTACAACATGGAATCACAAAGGACCTGTCCTGTGGTACAATCAACTGAAAGGAACAGTTTTGTACCTGGAGGTTTAATATTGTACCCTTTGTGTACCTTCATTTATCTGTTTTTAAGTGGGACAATTTGCACAAAGGATGCTGCAAAGTACTTTTTTGTTTCTCTATATGAATTTGAAGTCATTCCCAAAAGCATGCAAGCCTTACAGTGGTGTACGCCATTGGAGTAGGGCTCTTCGAAACACTTCTGGCTTCAGCCTGGTCTTCTGCTGCCAGTAAATCCTCATCTGGACCTGCCGGTTCTGATTTCATGGAAAAGATGAGAGGGACAGTGTGATTTACGATCAAAGCATTACATCCCACCGCACCATTCAGAGGCCATGTAATGTGTGTGTGAAACAAATGCTTCTCTTGTGTTTAAAATCGGGTTTGGGTGTTGGAAAAATACAGAAATATGCACAAATTAATAACCGTCCATGGAACAATATGATGACTTCAAGTACATTTGGCTGTTTTTAAATTGGAAAAAACATCAAATTACCAAAGATCAGACAATGCAAGGGCAGCAGGGCTCTGAGCAGTCAGAGGTAGTGTGTGCTTCTGTGTGTGTTAGCAGACACCTAATTCACTCCATGCAGAGTCTAGACAGAGCACACACCCTGCTTGGGAGTGCAGCTAATTGCTTGTTTTGGCGTAAAAGGCTGTCTGGAAGAAGAAACATTGAGGAAGTGCCTCTGGAGAAACACCTCCACACCACTACCTACAGAGCTCAGCACAATCCGGTGTCAAAGATCTAAATATCTATAACAAGCAGCTTTAAGGGTGAAGTATACCTTTCTACACTTACAAAAGAAAAGGGAATTGAAAGCCAGTGGAACCTACTGCAAATGGATTGAACCAAGATAGCTTGCTCACACGGGAATATCCCGAAAAAGGTGCACATTTCCACTTAAGTCTATGGTTGAATATGGTTTGTGGAGTCCTCTGGCACATTTAGTTATGAATGTCACAAAGTTTATGGCCTGAAAGGTCAAGTAAAATAAAAGAAGTTCACAGTTTTACATCTTTAGCTATGGCAGTTTTTTGTGAATTTATTATAGGATTGGTTATGTACATAAATTAGCTATAAACTGGCTGAGAGTGGTGGTAAAAATACACATTCTGAGCCATCCATTCAGTCAAGCCTTTTTTATTGACTGTGAATTTAGGATGCTGTAATTAATATGCTCCGTGAACAACATCATTATCATGGAAGGCTGAATTTATCGTAGGCCACACAGAGCATTTAATTATGGAATCTGACCTGTTATTGTACTGCAGCATTATGAGAGAGCGAGCCGTATATTTACACGAGGCATGCAGGTGTACTTTAATGCCACGGCAGCACGGTGTTGTAATAATGGGTGACTCTCTCCTCCGTGTGTTGTAACCACTCATCTTGGTGGGGAAAACCAGGCATGACTTACTCAAGACAACGCCAGACTGGAATTTTCCCAAGGTTTTTGGGGCCTTTATTGTGGAAAGTCTTTCTTCACTTTTAATTAAATGTGGTTACGCTAATTGACAGCTCATTGTATGACAATTCAGACTTTCCAGATTTCAGTTTTTGTATGGTGCATTCAGGTTCATTTCACGAATCACTATGACAACAGTCCTAAAGTCAGGGTTCTGCTGTAATTATTACATCAGACGAGCCACACAGTGTCGTACACACTGTGAAAAATTAAGTGTTTTGGTTGGTTCTTGTTTGAACCATGTTAAAGACACGTCCACAGAGTTGAGTGAATTTTACTGCCATTGGTAACCGCAACACGGTGGAAGTGTGATGTTGCTGTTCAGAAATTGCTATTTTCTCTGACATGTCTGAAGGCTTTTCAGATACAGTTGATTTGAAAATCCATTTAAATTAAAGCCTTGCTTCGTCTTTGCGTAACAATCTATATTAAATATTACATTACAGTTTACATTGTAAATATTTCATTGATATTTACCTAATAATTGCAAATAACACAGCATAACACAGCCTGCAGACAATGCTCTATCACACATGCAAGGGATGAGTGTGTGTGCATCTACTTCTTGCAGTTGCCATGTTGTTTTTGCTGGTGCTTATTAATAAGTATGCATGCATCTGTGTTTGCGTGCGTGTCAATGCGTGCAACCTGTTTTTTTTGGATAGTCCTCTCTGCAACGTTCATCTGCCCTGGAGGCCAGCTCTGCACTTTGGACTCTGCCCGTGTCATCTGGTGCATCTGAGCTCCCTGGTGATTGGTCATCTTCCTTCTCCTCCACATCCCCCTGGTTTGTGCTGCGTTGTTTGCAGCGCCCACTGTCGAGAGTCCCATGGATGAATGATTAATGACAAATGCGAGCAAATGTTGACCCTTCTTAATGTGTTTGCTATAACCTACATTTAATAGAGATAAGAAAAAGCTTTTTTGTCATTAATCTCTCTTTTTTTAGCTGAGGTCATTCCAGTTAACATTAATTAGCAGTTTAACTTCCCGCCAGAGGCTGTGGCTTCTGCAGCTGCGCTTTTGTCTCCAACCAAATGGTGACATCTGTCATCCCAGGACCCTGGAGTCAAATTTACAAACTTTTCTAGGTCACATTTCTAGCCCAGGATGTTACAAAACAGGATATTTCCTCTCCTGTCCTACCTGTAGAAACCCATAGAAAAAGTTTGTTTTAACTAACAAGGTAACAGAACATCAAGAATTGGAGGAAAAAAATGGATCACACACATAAACTGTCAAATGAATTCTTGTTATGGGGCAATAAGAACAAAAGTTAACAATTGATTGTTAAATAAAGCCGTTATAAAGTACAACTCATTTTTACAAGACAAAAATGAAAAGACTATAATGTTTGAAAAAAATGAATGAAGACTAACCAACTGCATATGAGGCTTCTAAAGACTTGCTACACATGACCATTGGCTATGTTTCATCACTTTTAAACGTTCCTGTCATCTATAAGACTGCCAGGCCTAGTTTAGCAAGAGAAAATGGTGCGTGCCATGAAAGCAAAACTATATTTGGGGCTCGGCCCCATTACATTCGTCCCTGCTAAAATATTTTGGGGTCTTCCATAGCCCAAGATACATCTAAATCTCTAAATAACTCTAAATGAATTGTACATTTATTTGTACAATTATTTGGCAGTTGACAGAGAGCACAGCTTTATTTTCTCCCAAAAATGTCATGAAGGCTCGCATCTTCAAAAAAAAATTTTGTTTAACAAATTTCTTTCAATTGTTAACAAATCATTGAGAAAATTAGATGTTAAGAATAAAATAATGCAATTTTCTAGTCCTAAAGTAAAAACAGACCCTAAAATACCAGATACCATGACTTCGAAATATTCTGTCTTTTCCTAAGCACCCATCTGCGCCGGCTTAATACTTTTACTTGCAACCGTTTTTGACTGACGTCTCCAGCTGATGTTTCTAAGACTGCTGCCAGCTGTGGAGAGATATCGGATGTCGCTCATCCCTAAGGCCCTTGGCACATCTGGCTCACCCTCACACCACAGCCGGCCAGCACTAACTCAGTTTTTGCAAGCCCAAACGTTTCACGTTTCGACACCACGACTGTACCTGTACCTGGTGCCGTGAAAAGATGCACTGTTTAAAACAATGGAGCCCTGTGCCAGAAAACAGTAAATACTTGGAGGGAAAAAAATATGATTGAGGCTAGGAAGATGAGCAAAAGGAAACTAAGTTAAGGTTGAATGTGAAGGCTAAAATGAAGTCAATAAAGGGAATGTTCAAGATGTTAAAGTGCAGGACTGATGTTTAAATGAAATATGGTTGATAAATTTGTAAATGCTAATGTTCCAAACAGGTAAAATGTTTGATCCTGGTCCATTGGTTGAATTTTAACTTTGTTAACTTTGTTAAGAACATTGTTAGGTTATCAACAATCAAATGGTCACAAGGTGAGACCACGGTGTGAAATTGGGTGTCATTTTGGACATGTTGACCAGAAATGGCCTCGGACACGTCTTCGGCGGTTGACTATAAACCCATTACGTTTAAAGTGTTTGTTTTATATTACAAAATGCAGAATGGAACACGCATGCTCCTGGGGGACTTTTCGATTAACATATATGAAGAGCTCTAGCTGAGTTGTATGAAAAGTGAATGTCTTTATGTATTTGCGGCAGTGCAGGTTTAGCACCTGGACCTCTGGTAGGTTGATGGGTCACTCAGGTTCCACTGCTGATCCCGTCCAAAATCCCCCACAAGACCTCCATCCACAGTCCAGAGCCGCGCTACTCCGTCTGCCGAAGCACTGGCCACAAAGAAGCCTGTATGAACCGTCAGCAACTCTGCACCCACCGCTGCTGCACCGTGGGCTCTCCAGCTGTGCAAGAGCAGAGGTCGGCATTCTGCACCCTGAAAAAGACCAAGACAAGCGCAGTCGCACTTGAGCTTGGACCGACTGCGAACGGGCTGCTTTGAAATAGTTTTTGTAGGCTCACCTCGTCTGGAGTCAGTCTGAGATGCTGTGAAATATCCCAGACCTGGATGAACCCTGCCGTGTCACTGGTGACCAGGAGCTTATTCTCTTGGTCTGAGCTCAGGCCCAGGACACACTCTCTGGCTTGGTTAGGTGCATAAAATTGCCCTGTTCAAAGAGAAAAGGGGCTAATAAATGTACCCTAGTTTGGTCATACTTACGCAATAGCTATATGCTATACACTGTTTTTTAATTGAATTTACTAAAAGGATGGATTATCAGAAGGTTGCCAGTTCGAATCCCAGTTCGAAGCCACTGTGTTGAATTCAGAGGACACGTTGTGTGCATCATAATGGCCATCACTTCACTTCCATCATATAATAATAATTTAAACACAACTCTGTGGATAACAAAAAGACATTTCTCACGTTTGAATTACCATGGTTGCATGGGGATCCAGAGATCATCCAGCAGCAGACGTAGCCGGCCTGGGAGCTGATGAGCAGTGGCCGTTCTCTCCACTGCCGGCACTCAGCATGATGCTGCAGGAACATGAGCTTATCCACTGGACATGCAGCACTAAAGGGACCGAAAAACATTTTTTTCAAATATCACTGTAATCCACTGTGTTGTGATATTTTTAGTGAAAGTGTGATACTGCACCACAGCACATGGTACACACAACAAAATTTTAACCTGTGCATTTAACCATCAGGATGGTTATCAGATGGCAGCCTGAAAGGCGCCTGAAGAGCAGGGTGTGGGGATGGTACTTTGCTCAGTGCCACCTCAGATGCACCTTGGCAATTCCAGATTTGAACCCGCAACCTTCCAGTTACAAGACCACCACTGCCCCTTTATTGTGTTATGTGTTGGGCAAGTCTAATTTCATATGAGTATGCGCCGTAATTAATACCGGAACATCTCTGTAATTTTAAATTTTAGCAATATTTGAGCCAACAGCATACTTTAACGAACTGATTCAAATCTTCGGCATGTAACACACGTACTTTTTTGACTTGCTATTGGCCAGCCTGACCACAGGTCTCTGGTTATCCAAGTCCCAGATGATGATTTCCCCATCAAAACTCCCAGTGGCCAGAAGACCACGGAGTGGGCAATGATCTACAGCCAGAATGTCACCTTGGTGTTGTTGGCTTGCCTTCCACGGCATTTCTGCCCTTACATATGTTTCCTGCAGAAAAAAAACAGCTTCTTGGTGAGGAAAACTGCATTTGGTTGCATTAAACAGTTTCCTGGATGTTTCGCCGGCTGTGGGTTCGACCACAAAACCAAAATCTAACCCAAGATGTCTGAAAGGTAAAACCCTCTAAAACAAGCCAGATGTTTATTCTGTTTTACAACCATTTGTCCAACTGGCTGAGGACACGTGAGCTTGTCATTATTCAGCCTGTATGCGTCGGTGGAAAGCAGAGCCTTACATTAGGATCAGTGATGTGGTACTGTGCTATCTGTCGGCTCCAGCCCACAGCCAAAAGGTGGTTGTCTGGGTTACAGATGACTCCTGTGACCTCTGTGTCAGATACAGCCTCCAGCTTGTGCAAGTTGTGACCATTCAGCAGATTCCAGACCTGATGGGGATATACAATATACAGTTTTATTTCATACAGGCTAACTGTGCATCTGAAACCAACTGTGTGGATGTTTATGATGATTATTTAGATACATTTTGATAAACACTGCATAAATCGCTTCATTTAAAAAAAAATCAGCTCTGCTTTATTATTCAGTAACTACATTTTATAAATACAGTATGAAAATGGCAGTAACTAAAGAGCTATGGGACTGATGGAACCATTTTAAGCACATATTACTGTTTTAAACTTTAAAGAACATTTTCATTATCCTCTTTTTCCTTTCATTATTTCAGTCTATAGTGAACAGGATTAAGAGTATTAACGAAATATATATAATTATATATTACCTTAATAGTGCCATTGGAGGCACCAGTTATTATTTCAGTCTATAGTGAACAGGATTAAGAGTGTTAACGAAATATGTATAAATATATATTTTACCTTAATAGCGCCATTGGAGGCACCAGTAATTATTTCAGTCTATAGTGAACAGGATAAATAGTGTCAACGAAATATGTATAAATATATATTTTACCTTAATAGTGCCATTGGAGGCACCAGTAACCAGTAGGCGCTGGGTGGTGTCCAGAGCCAGACAGGTGATCGCTGCCTCCCCATGGGTGTTCCGCATCTCCAGAATCTTTGATCCGGTCCTAATGTCCCACATAGCCAGAGAGGAGTTTGCACATGCTGTCACTACCTGTGACACACACATGCACATTAAGTGATTGTCATTGTGCAACACTGAAGCACAGCATATGGTGACACAGTGAAATGTGTCCTCTGCTTTTAACCACTGCCCCACTGCCCTACTAAAGACCTGAATTGTGAAGCCTCCAAACTCTTCAGTAAACATTGCATATTTAATTGAATGCATAAGAGGTCGAGTCAATCTTTTTGAAGAAGGGGACAGCAAAAATGACCTGTTTGAGATGAGAGTTGTAAAGAAGAGAAGTTAAGGCCACAGGTCTGTCATCAGACGCTCCACCATCCAGACGCAGAAGGCCCAGGTAGTCCCTGCAGGACACCAGCACCTGCTGCAGAGGGGTCTGGAGCAAAAGGAGGGGGAAGTTCCCGTGTTCGGGTGTCTGTCCAGCCACTATGTAGGGGAACTTCAGCTGGAGGCTCCTCACACACTGCTGGGACTGGATGTCCCATATTTTCAACACCTAATAACAAAATCATTAATCCACAGATACTACATTCAATATATATTTTAATAACGTCATACTGATTGGATTATTATTTCTGATGTTGGGATGAGATTGGACAGAATTCAGGTCACCAGGGGTCCATCTGTCCTCGCACTCACTGCATCTTTTGAGTAGCTGAATATTTTGCTCAGGCCTTGATGAATTGCCACATCCAGCACGGCGGTCCGGTGGCCCTCAAGAGAGGCTACAGGGCAAGCTGTCACGTAACAGGTCCAAACACGCACGACTGGCTCAACACCCGACGTCACCAGCAGACCCATGGAAGCACAGAAGTCAAAGCAGGTCACGCCCTTGGAGAAAACACATCAACATTTTTTAAAAATCTTTTTTTTTTTGTCATAAATTGCACGTGGGATTTCCTCTGTTTTCATCATTCTGTACTATTTACTTTTGTTGTGCTCATGCACAGTATCACTACTACAAAAAGCTGGGGAACTGAGACCGAACTGAAATTTAATGAGGGCGTGGGTGCAGGCCAGCAAAAAAACCACAATAACAAGAAACAATCACAGGCCCCGTGAGTCAGGCGGATATATTCGTACGTCCTGAAAGTATCGTTTACTCTCACACATTGCATGACGCATGGACACCCCTGTGGCCCGAGACGTGTACACGTCTGGGTAGATCATTTACGACCACTTATCTGCGGCGGAACGCTGCACACATTTTTGCCCTAAATGTCTTCTCTGTGTTTACTTTTAAAAAGTGACCTGGGTCAAGGTCACAGTGAACGGTCACCATGCAAACCTGCAGCAGTGGCCGTGTTGGAAACAGGAGAGGGTTGTGGTGGATCTTGGACCTACTTTATTGATTTTCCAGACGTAGCTTTTGTTCCTGAGGCTGACATCAACCAGGACCACTGAGCTGGTGGCACTTTCTGATGACGTCACCACAAGGTCTGCACCAGGTCGGTACTGAATTCTGTTGATCGGCTCCTCGTGAATCTTGCCAACGTGCTGATAAGAAACCCGTTGGCTGTTGATGCAGACGTCCTGTAGCAAGCAGAATGAGGATTCTACTTTATATTCTACATTCCGGCATGATGTGATCCTATTTTATCTTGATCTTGATGTTTTTCCATGCACAGAACAGCATCTTCACAGGCACAGAAAGACTGAAAGTGTAAATGTCATATGACGTTGCACCCGAGCAGACAATGCTCTAGTACAGGGGTCACCCACAACACCTAATTCAACTGAAGAGTTGAATGTGCAGGACAAGTGCCCTCCCAGACCAGGGTGGGTGACCCCTACCCAGCTCTAGCAAAATAAGTTGGAAATGGCAGTACCAATTCAAGACAGCAGAATATGCTTTCTATGGTAGCGACCATCTGGAACGTTCCAGAGAACTTCCTTTCATGCCTTATGTTGCATCTACGGACTTATCAGTCATTACTGTGAGAGATCCGACTGAAATGAAGCATAGCACCTGCAAGTAGACTCTCTGAGGGCCTGTTTGGTTCGTGAAGGGGATGTCAAACAAGCCCTTGTGGGGACAGAGGAACCTCAATATGTTCACGCTGCCCTTATCGTCTCCCCAGACCAGCAGTGAGGGGTTACCTGGAGACTGGGAGCGGGAGGGACAGTCAGCAGAAGCACATCAGATGCCGGGTCTAGAGAGGGTTTAAAACGTGCTGCACTTACTGAGGTGTCGTACCAGTAGCACATCGCGGTGACCGCATTACTCAACCCTGTGACAAAAAGAGAGTTGTAAGTAGATCACGACAATCCACAGCATGGGACAAAATGTCCTGATGCTTACCACACAAGTGGAACTCCTCGATGTAGCTGCTAGCAGAGATGTCGAAAAAGCGCAGCTCCCTGTTCATGGTGGCGACTGCTATTTTGTGAACGTTGGCCATGTAGACAGCGTCTGTGGTCAAGCCCCTGAATTTCTTGCGGTTTCCCTCTTCTTCAGGGTCCCCAGAGAGCTTTTACACACAGCAAAAAAAGAAACATGAGGGAAAAGACCATGACTTCATCACCATCCGAATGAAAGACAGCCTCAAACACTGAAAATTACTTTACTTTACTTTACTTTACTTTATTTAGCAGACGCTTTTATCCAAAGCGACTTACAGGAGGAAGACACCAGCAATTCTCATTCGGTTTCTATAGATTTTGAGGCCGAACTTGTCAGAAAAAGAACATGCTTGGAAATTGTTAAGACAATTTTTTTTTTTACATTTTGTGCATTGTGTGTGCATGTGCGTGTTAACAAGTTAATTTTGCATTATAAAGTGAAGAGATTGTCATTTGTGATACACAGCAGCACAGCACACACAGTGAAATTTGTCCTCAGCATTTAACCCATCACCGATCATGGTGCTGTCCCCAGTGGCACCTCAGTGGCACCATGGCGGCTCGGGATTCGAACCAGCAACCTTCGGATTACGGGGCTGCTTCCTTAACCACTAGGCCACCACTGCCTCCATTACAAATTGAATTCACGCATTCATGTGCATGTTGCATTTATTAAAGAGTGGTAGTGGCTTAGTGCGTAGCACAATCGTCTTAAAAGTCGCATGTTGAAAGCCCACTTTCCACCGTTGTGTCCTGAGCAGGGGGACTGTCTCCAGGGGCACTGTCCCTGTAACTACTAATTGTAAGGTGCTCTGGATAAGGGCATCTGATCAATGCCGTAAATATAATTGTATTAATGGGAATGATTTATAAGAGCGGACTTCCACAGGGAGTGCATGTATCAGGAAGACAGAGGTGACATGCTTGCGACATTCCTAATGCTCACCTGCACGGATGTGACGATGTGCAGGCTGCGGTTCCAGACAGTGAGCGTTCCTCTCTTACTAACGGTGATGAAGCGCAGAGGTGGAGGCTGGCTCACCGCAACCATGCGGACAATTGGCTCACGCTGTTAGTCAGCAAAAAGTGCATTGACTGTCACTTGCATTCACGACTGTCGTATGTGCAGATGGCCTCATGAAAATGTCAGTTTGCAAGCATCGTGATGTGGACTACCTGGCTGTGCAGGCAGTGGCGTATCAGTGGCTGTGAGGTGCGGGGAGCTCTGGCCTCCTCCTGCTCCGTGCTGTCCCTCTGTCTGTAACACTGCAGCAGGTAAGTGCACACCTCTTCCCAGCCCACCCTGCCTCGACAGAAGATGTCCACCTGTGCAAGGGTGCAAGAGAGAAAATATGCACTTTACCTAACAGCAATACTGCCACCCACTGGCTGCAAGGGGCGTTTCTTTTGGAACAAGGTCACTGCACACTGACACCAAATGCAGATTTTAGAAGCATTTTCATGCACTGGAAACAAAAAGAACAATCAATATAAAGTGTAGTAATAATATAAATAGAATCTGTGAAAGAAACAGGTCTCTTTATAGTCCCAGTAACGCGATCCCTTGAAAGTGAAGCGATTGTCGTTTGTGAAACACAGCACAGCACACCGTGCACACAACTAAATGTGTCCTCTGCTTTTAACCATCAACCCTAGTGAGCAGTGAAAGTGAAAGTGAAGTCATTGTGAAACACAGCACAGCACACAGTGCACACAACGAAACGTGTCTTCTGCTTTTAAACATCACCCTTAGTGAGTAGTGGCAGATTATTCACCAAGATTTTACTCGTAGTCCTTCTAATTATGGGGCCGCTTCCTTAACCACTGGGCCACCACTGCCCCACTGCGCCCACCCGGTCTCTCTGGTACTGGTATCACTGGTATCACAGGAAAGCATTCATCTAGATTCTTCTCAGTATTGACTCCTAGGTGGTTGAATAAACTTCTACTGAGCAGCTGAGTCACTAAAGATCTTCAAACACAAGCTGCAAACCTTCCTTTTTTTAGGAAATACTTTGATTAAAAAGGGCTTTTACGTAAATGTACAAAAAAGGTTGGGTTCTGACCTGTTAAGCAAACGGTATTGACAGATATCACCATCAAATTTAATGAAGGACATTTTCTAAGTCGCTGTGGATAAGAACATTTGCCCAAATCCTGTAAATGTAGTGATAGAAAAGCTCTCATCTGAGTGAACTTGTTCACGTGCCTCGTTGAAAAGCTCCTCTGCCTTACTGGCCCAGTGTTCCAAGCCGGTTATTGCAAGGAGAGCTGTCCGAAATTCCTCCAGACCCATAGTGTCATCTGACGGACCACCAGGGATCCCGTTCTTCTCTCTTTTCCCCTGCGATGTGGCCTCTGAGGTGATCTGCCTGGTGAAGCTCAGTTGTAAGAGTTGGAGGTGCTCAAGCTTCAGCTCATCCTGCAGACTGTCACCTTTACATTTCCTGTTTGGATAAAAAGACAATTTTTAAAAATTAATACATACTGTTATGTACTGTTATGTAATAATACTGTAGTATTAATACATTAATACTACAGACAAATCTAACACTTACACAAGCACATGCGTACACATTGAACAAACAAATACAAAATGTATAAATACATTATAATTTTTCTTAGTCTAGCACCCAACAATCTCCGAGCATGCTCTTCAATGACAAGTCTAAGCCTTATCAGGGCTCTAGGTTTGTAAACTCGATATTCTATAGAAATCGAACGAGAATTGCTGGTGTCTTCCTATTGTAAGTCGCTTTGGATAAAAGCGTCTGCTAAATAAAGTAAAGTAAAGTAAAGTAAAGTAAAGTAAAGTAAAGTAAAGTAAAGTAAATATTAATACAATAATACATATGTTATAAAAGTCATTTTATTTAATATATGTTACATATTTGGAGAACATTTACATTTAATATTCAAGCAGTACAATATATTACTTATTAACAACTAATTGTTACTTTAACTATATGTACATTTACATGTATATGACCATGTACAATTCTGTAAATAATTCTGTCAGATTGTGTAGAAATGCAAAAGTTTTATTTTAAAGGCCTAATTAAAGTAGCATTGCCATTTATTACTGTTCTCATTTTTGAAGTATGACATTTCTCATTTTGAAGTCTAATTCTGTTTCTTTGTAGATAAGTTCCTGTTGCTACTGGCAACAGAGAGATAATTAATGTAACTACTTATATTGTTCTTAATGTTCATTATACAAATTATACTGTGGCATCATTTAAAAATTAGTATCTATTTGAATTATTTGTTTCATGGTATCATGATACTAGTTATAATTTACTTACCAAACTCTACAATGAGGGGTTTCTTCCTCATAGACCGTCCATGGGTTATTGCTGTATCTTTTTACACCATCCATTGTTTTTGTGCTGGATGATTTTCATATGGTCAGAATATTATCCAGTGTTTTGTTGCTTCCTTCCTTCCTTCATTTTACCATCTAGAAGGTCTCCTGCTCGATATCTGATGTGGTCCATAGAATGACACTGTCTGGGAGGCCGAGCGAGATGTTGATCCTCTACAATGGCAAACAGCACCTCCCATTTGCTCCAGGGCTTTCACAGCTTCTTTGTTTCTCATGCACCCTGAAGACAAAGCCATTCAGAGATCCATTAGTCCAAAAGGAAGGAATGCGCAAGTCTCCAATTGATGAATCATCTGTGACTTCACACCACAAAACTCAACCCAGTCAGGAGGACGTCTGGGAAACTTCCATTGTATCAAGTGTCCTGCCTTGGTTCCTGTACCAGTGCAGGTGTGATATCTCTTGAAGGGCTGAAGTTAAGTAAAGGAATCTGTGGAGGTTTAACCAAGCTTGAAATTAGTTAAGCTCTATTTATGATTAACTTAAAAAAACGATACTTTTTTGATGTCCTTTCATGGTGTGGAAGTTATCTTTTTGCTAAGATTTTCTCACTCATTGTGCCTTATATGAAATGTATATTTCCTTTAAGAGATTGTAAATTTTAGTTGATCACAAAATTGATTTCAACCCTTTTCAGGCATGGGACAAAGTATCTCCATGCAATAAGTGGACTCTGTATAAATCATTAACAGACTCTGGTGATGCATCTTGGCCATTATCCACAGTTGTATCCACGGTTGTCGTGGTTACATCTCTAGCCTAGTATGGGTTTGAGCTATAGGTCATGAAAATGAGATGTTGTACAGATCCAGTGTATTTTTTCTAATGTTTTATGATATACATATGGAACAGGTTTCTACAGTAATCAAGAATCCAAAAATCCAGTAAATTAATGTCAGGCCGTGTCATAACGTGAAATGGGAAAGAGAGGGGTATTCAGTCAAACTCAGCAACTTAAAAAACACACATTTTATCATTTATGGACCACCAGATTTTTAAAATGTTTCCCTACGATTTCAAGCAATGTGTAAATAACATGTTTACTATAATATGCATACATTAGGGTAATATTAAATTATAGATCTTATTCTTTTGCCTGTTAAATTGGTCCGCCTCTATGACGTCAATGCTAACTAACTAGACTACATTGCCCAAGATCCTTTGCGCACTCCCATCAGGCCGTTTACTTCCTGGTTACCTTACAACCGTTTTCGTATTCCGCGCTTGTGGCAGTGCCTGGTTGATGTGTTATTCCTTGACTCTGCTTCAAATATAAAGATGAATCAAATAGCAGTCATTAGCGGACAAAGTTGCCCGATGTGAGTCGTAAGGTACGGTTTCGGTTCATCAGAGTGTTGTAAAAGTACTGTGTTTACACTTCGAGCTGTCACTCGAATTGTTCGCACAAGTGACCTTAAATGACTGAGTTTAGCAGCAGTTGAGTATTTCTACAGGATGTGTTCTAAACTCGATTGTTGCAACAATCGAGTTGAAACTGCATGGAGAACTGAATTTCTATCCATCGCATTACTGCAAGTAATTCCCATAACTGCAGCAGGGAGGAAAATGGATGGGTTCAGAAGGACGTTCCTACGCCTGTGCAAGGAGAGCGGCATGGAGCCGCAGGAGTCTGTGTTGGCACAGCTGCAGCAGCTGCGGGGCTCCATGGGCACCAAGCTGGACCTGGCTGGCCAAAGCCTGTCTGCAGACACCTGCTCTGTGCTGGGCAGGGTGCTGAGCCAGGACTCCTTCTTCACCGAGGTTGTCCTCAGTGACTGCATGCTCAGTGAGGAAGGTAGGTAGGTCTGTTTGCCTTTATTTCTGCAATTTCCTGAGAAGCTTTTGACGATTCTCTACTTGATGCATGGGCCTTTTTAATAAGTTTCTTTATCCCCATAACTAGAGGTCTGAACTATGAACAAGTGTGACATGTTGTAGTACTTGTTGTGCTTTACTACTGGATTCTTCAATATGAAGTTCTGATAAAAGCCATACAAGCAGTTTGGAAACTTGCCATGTGATGCACGGGACACAGAAAATTAGTCTCACTTGTTAAAACCAACTTCCACTATAAGATTCTGTGAATTCTACAAGCATTCAGACAAAACTATTGCACCCAATATATAATGGGTGTCAAAACTGTGCAACAGTTCAATAAAATAATGTGGTTATGCAGTACCAATATATACAACAAAAATGATCAAGATGGTGTGATGCACGGGATGACAATGTCACTGGTCTAAAAGCTACTCAAGTGCTGTTAAGTTTAACATATGACAGCCAGGACTAAGAGATAAACTGTTCATTGTATGAATTTAATATTTTAATTATTTCACTATTCAATATAACTTATAGACACTGAACTTTGAATCTATGGGTTATGATAAGAATTTGCCTTGAATTTCATTAAAATGATAAAAAAGTTGACATTGTGAGATGTAACCGTGTTTCAAATGTCTGCAAAACCTTCAGTTTTTTAAATACATTGAAATTTAACAACGTTCCACATTATCTGAGTACCCATATTGCATATTGGGACAAGAAAAAGTGCAAAAAAAATGTTTAAGCATTTAGGTTTCAGTGTTTGAAAAGGTTCTTATTTAAAAAAAAAATGAACTGAGTAAAGCCCCGTATTTGCATTAAACTGTAAACAGAAGCTGCTGATACCTTACATGTGTCACTTGCAGGTGCCAGGTTCCTTCTGAATGGCCTGTGCTCCAACACTGTCATCAAAGTCCTTGATCTGAAGGTAAGAGACTCTTACGCAAACCTTGGCTTTGGCCTGAGAGAGCACAACTAAACATATTCATTCATCAAGGAAATGTTCCACAGGGAAACAACTTGAGAGGCTCTGGAGCTGAGGCTTTGGGGAAATTGCTGGGACGAAACAAGACATTACGTAGGTGAGAACATGTCTTTCAGGTTAACATCCGAAGCAAGCATGAACACAAAGCATAGCTTTAAAGTCCACTGGCTACGGTTTGTAGGTTGGTCCTCGAGTGGAATGCCTTGGGCATTTGGGACGAAGCCTTCTCTTTATTCTGTGAGGGCCTGGCCTCCAACTGCTGCCTCGTCCAGCTGGATCTGCGCAACAATCAGATCAACCACCAGGGGGCAACTGAACTCGCAGTTGTCCTCAGAAGGAACAGCACACTGCAGGAACTTGGTAATCCTTACTTTTGTTCAGGACCTTTTTCTGTTTTGAGAACAATCTCTTATATTCGGACCAATGCACTATTTTTTCTATTAAAAGCAACCATGAGTAATTTGCCTCCTGTATTGTCAGGTATATTTATATATATATATACTATCGTATAGTGCGTTCGTACATGTTTTTTATGTTTATTTAATCTAACGTGATGTTTCTGTGCGAATGGATAGATGTGCGATGGAATAACATTGGGCTGTTAGGCGGCCGCGCCCTGCTGGAGGGGCTGCAGCACAATCGTACACTGGTTCATCTGGAGATGGCCGGGAACAACGTCCCCAGTGACACCCTTAAAGCACTCGGTAAGCAAGAAAAAAACGTGTCATATTTCACAGTGTTACAAAACACAATATCTGACTCGTCCATTGTGCATTTGTAAAATCAGAGCAGGCTGTAAACCACAATGCTGACCGGCAAAGCACCCTCAAGGAGAGCCACAACCGGACTCAGGTCCTCAGCAAAGAAATCCAGTTCCTGAAGGAGGAAAAGGGCCGTCAGGTGAGGAACGCTCGGCACATGTGGAGCCTCTTGAGTCTGGCGTAATCCATTCAGTTTTCTCTCTCCTCAGTTTGTCAGTCTAATGGACACCATAGATAAGCAGAGGGATGAGATGGGCCGAAGCAGTAGGTGAGTGTTGGGGGGGATGTGTTTTTGCTTTTAAATCATCTAATTCTGTATCTGAAGTCTAGGAGGAGAGCAGACTATAGATAGTTGAGTGGGCATTCGTGGAAATGACGTCAACATCATTCACCAACCACCAATATTTGGCACAGAGAGGGAGCCGTGGCGGCATTTTTCCACTGGTTCTTCACATGATGGAATTAAAAAATACATTTGAGCTTGTTTTTAAATCCAATCACTGAGCAACTGCAATGTTTTGCATGTTTGGAAGCCATGGCGGTCGATGGAGTTACTTTTTTAGGGGAGGGGTGGGAAATTCTCTGACAAAGCATGAGAAATGGGAGGTAACCTTTGCCCTTACAGTGACATATGGGGCCATATTCTAGATCCGACCGTCTGAATGGTGAAGCAGAACGGCCAAAGCACTCTTTACACATATCACCATTTCTAGTTACCGCAGGGCCATAGACAGGCTAGCGGAATTCGTATTAATCTCACAAAGTGAAGTTTTCATGTCATGGGAGCTTCAATTCCCATCCTTACATGTAAACACAAACTGTGAGTGTTTGTCTTGCAGGAACATGTCGGTCCGAGTTGGACAGCTGCAGGATGCCTTGACCGAGCGCAAATCTCTCGCCAACTCACTCACCGCAAAGTAAATGCACAATTGGATTAAATGCTTCTCATCTGATTACGTTGAATGACTGATGAAATCAACACATGACCAAAACAATACTTTTTTTTTTTATGTAAAGCATGTTTTAGGCCAGACCTGAGTGCATTAAACTGTATTAAACGGCTATACGAGCTCTCAGCAACCACAACACTTCATAGGACAGAACTTTAATACACTCCAGCACTTTCACTTTCAATCACTTCTGGACTCAATCCGCCCAGAATCCTTGCACAAATTTCTTTACTTTTTACTTTCACTTTACTCAATTGCACACCATCAACCCTACCTGTTACACATATTTTATGTTTTATGTTAAAGACATAATAGTGTAATATTTATTCCCAAATGTCAAATTCAAATTTTATTTGTCACACATACAGTCATACACGGTATGATATGCAGTGAAATGCTTTTTGCGACTGCTACAGACCATAGTATTGCAAATGTTGCAAGTATACAATGAACCAATATGCAAATATTGCAAACATAACCAAATATTACACTTTTACGTCTTTAACATAAAATATGTGTAACTGGTAGGGAGAAGGCGTGCAAATGAGTGAAAGACAATGTTTAAAGAAAAGAGCCATAAAAAAAGAGCAGTAAAGTAAAAAGCGCAAAGATTTTGTGCAAAGTGATTTTGTGCAAATGTGAAGTAAATTAAAGGAACAGGTGCTACAATGTGTCATTATTGTATAATAAATAAATTATGGAATGTTTTATCGAAGGCATTTGTTGAAGATCTATCTTGTTCTCCTTCGTATGTACAGGCTGCAGATGACCGAGGCGGCTCTCGCTCTTGCTGAGCAGAAGGTCCACAGCCTGGGCGATCTCCTGACCAGGGCCAACCAGGAGAAGACTGAGCTTCTTGGACAGCACAGCAAAGAAACGACTAGAAGGCTGGAGGTTAATTTGCAGTTTTCCTGAGAAAGTTGATGAACGAGTTGAGGAACCGAGGCTTTAAAAAGAAGCTGGTGGGGTTTTTTTTGCAGGATGCTGCACTCAGGGAAGGAAAGCTTCTGAAGGAGGTGAATTCTGTGACGGAAAAGAACAGTCAGCTAAAAAGCAAGGTAGGAATCCTCAAATCAAACATTTCAGCTCAGGCAAAACTCCAATTTTCTGATCCACCTCAAGCGTGCATGCGCCGCTTCCTCAGGTGGAAGAGGTGGAACGCCGGTGTAAAGCCCAACAGGAGCAGATCTTTGAGCTGAAGCAGGAGCTTACCAACTCCAACGCAGAGCTCAGACTCCGTGTGGCCCAGGCGGAGGGTACAGCAGACACACACACACACACACACACACACAGAGAACCCATGTCCATGACGGTACCAATACCTCAACAAATTTATCTCTGGTCTTTTTTTGCAAAGTAAATGTTTTGCACGCAGACCTAGGGAGGGGCTACAATTCAAATGTCTAGTATATTTGCACTTTGTACAAATGCTGAAACAAAATTGTATGTGCTGTTTGATACGTGTAACAGTTTTGGTAATGAAAAGCACAACTAGATGAGGCTGCCTGATTGTGAACGTGTCAGATGATCAAGGTAGCTATGAACATACCTTATATAGTTTATAGAAATGATATCCTGTCATTGTGGTCTCCAAAAGACTACATTTAAAGGCAACTGAAAACTCATAGGTAAAATGCAAGCTAATTTAACACACAATTTTCATGAAATATATTGATAAACTAAAGATCTATTAATCTGCTCCTCTGTTTAACAGAGCGTCTGGAAATTGAAAAGAGACGATCCAAACAAGCCTTGGAAGACGTGGACAGTTTGCGTCACAAGGAGGTGAGGAGAGTCCCGGTGTAAAATCTGATTGAAGTCCAATTGAAGTCTTAGTGGTGAGAAAAGATTTTTTTTACAAACTGTGTTTCATTTTCCAGGTGGATCATGTGAACCGTCACTTGGAGGAAACTGAGCGGACGATGCAGGAGCGCATTCTCAAACTCGAAGGCCAACGCATCCAGTTAGAAGAAGTATGTGGCCTTCGCTTCAAGCCCAGCTTTCTGGTGCGGGACCGGGTTCATTTCCGTCGTGCTTCTCCTTCCAGGAGCTGAGCAGGGTGAAAGCGGTCGGTGTGACCGAGAGGGCGCAGGCAGAAGAGGAGTTGGGAAAGGTGCGCACCCAAGTGCGCCTAGAGGAGGTAATAACTGAGTATCCATACAGTATAGATGTCATGAGCGTCTGTCTCATTCTGAACTTTTGACTAGTTTATTGTACACTACCAGTCAAAAATCTGGTTGCACGTACTCTATGGCAGTTTGGAGCCATTTTGAAGATTCGAATGCTAGTAATATATTTTTTTTGTTTATTACATAACCTCATATGTGTCCATAGTCCTGTGTCATGTAAAACATGCCAGACTCATAAATGATAAGGGTTGTTCAAACATTTGACTGGTAAAAGCCTCAAAGCATAAAATGATGCCTGCTCTCCAATAAATTGAATGGATCAGAAGTATATTGTAAAAGATCCTTAACCACAAGATAACTGGATTAATATGAGCCAATATGGTTAGAAATATATTAGAAATAAAATTGCCTCCCCTAGGGGGCAGTGGTGGCCTAGCGGTTAAGGAAGCGGCCCCGTAATCAGAAGGTTGCCGGTTCGAATCCCGATTCGTCAAGGTGCCACTGAGGTGCCATTGAGCAAAGCACCGTCCCCACACACTGCTCCCCGGGCGCCTGTCATGGCTGCCCACTGCTCACTCAGGGTGATGGGTTAAATGCAGAGGACAAATTTCACTGTGTGCACCGTGTGCTGTGCTGCTGTGTATCACATGTGACAATCACTTCACTTTAAACACTTAAAACATTTTAAACGATATGTAGGAACTTTGGGAATAAAGTAGTTTTTTTTCTCTCAGTGTTTGATGTCCAGCGCTGTACCCACCTTCTTCTCTGCAGCAGCAGCACCTGAGCAGCATGGAGGAGAAGCTGCGGGCCATGCGGCAATCGCGGGACGAGTCCATGGGCCACTGCACGCAGCAGAAGCAGACCATCGCCGAGCTCCACGCCAAGCTGGGCCAGCAGAGTGTGGAGATGGACTCGCTGCGGCGTCGGATTGGCGAGCTCCAGCAGGTTCGCTCACTTCGTCTTCCGCCCTTCAGGCCTTACTGAACTTTTGTTGTGTTGTTTTTGCCACCGAAATGATTTTCTCCAAATTCGTGAGACATTTTGCATTTTTTTTCTCTTGGTAAACCACACCCAAGTTCGACGTACTGTGGGTCTCGTATGTTTTGGATAGTAACTATTTAATGAGAGATGCTCATGATGGGTGGTAGTAGCCTAGTGGGTAACACACTCGCCTGTGAACCAGAAGACCCAGGTTCAAATCCCACTTACTACCATTGTGTCCCTGAGCAAGACACTTAACCCTAAGTTGCTCCAGGATGGGGGGACTGTCCCTGTAACTACTGATTGTAAGTCGCTCTGTATAAGGGCGTCTGATAAATGCTCTAAATGTAAATGATGGGATGAATGTTAAGGCATCTCAAAAACCTGGACCATTCAAAATCCCCAGCCGGCCGCAATTTCCGGGTCTCAAAAAGAGGACGTATCCAGTGAAAAGAGGACCCACTAAATGGAACTTGTCTCTCTTCATCATTCTTTCCATTATTGATTTAAACGGTACAAAGGGGACACCAGTGTTGTTGTATTCTTGTGGGACATGAAGGACTGAAGGATTTTTGGGTCATTTGGGCCAAAAAATAGCCAAAATGTGCGATAAATTGCTGCACTTTTTCTCTACTGTGCCCGTTGGACTTTTATTCTTTTCTTGGACAAATCATCATAAACCCTGCACTGACCAACTGCAGGCTCACTCTAGCCTGGAAGGGCGTCCCTCTCTGTAGCACTCTTGTATGTGATTATGGGCTATATAAGATTATATAGATTATATAATGTTAAATTACTGGTTTTGCGGGAATTGACACACCTGCAGAATTGGGGTAAAACCTGTGGACTGACCGAGCAAGGAATTTCATGGCTGCTTTTCAACTGCCTGCAGGAGCTGTCGGGAAAGGAGCAAGATAAGATGGCGGAGGTGGCGAGGGTCCGGGTGGAGCTCCAGGAGCAGATTGGGCACCTGCTAGCTGAGAGGACAGCACAGGGTGGGCTGAAGGAGAAGATCGCTGCCCTGGAGAGAGAGATTAAAGGTCAGTGGAGCTGCCCTTGACCATTTTCTGTGGCGTCTCGTGGCGTTTTTCTTGCTGTACTCAATATAGATCCTAGTTGGACTCTGGTGGGGGGATTGTAACTGAACATGATTTTCTCCTGTCATGCCGGACGTTGGTCTGTTCAGTGTTAGGCAGCAACCACAGAGAAGCTCTGCTGGACAAGGAGAGCGAGATCTCCTCCCTGCTTGAGAGGCTTCGCATGCGAGAAGGCGAGATCCAGCGCATGCGTGAGGACGAGGCGCAGAGAGCCAGCTGCCTGCAGAACGCCATCCTGACCTACGTACAGGGTTCTTCACTCAGCCACTTCAGCCCCAAAAAGTGAAACCGTAACCCCAGGAGCTCAGCTCCACTTACGCCCGCCTTCCACCATTCAGCTATCAGGCCTGTGTTGTAAGTGGGTCTTGTGTGCTGATAGAGCATGAAAAGTTACAGTATGTAATCACAGCTTTTGAAGTTGAATTTTCAGTTTTTATTTATTTATTTTTTATACAATACACAGAATACATTGCGTATGAAATCAAACACAAATGACCAATCTCACTATAACTGTCTTTTTAAAATGAAATGTACAGCTTGTATCAGCAATAATTATCTAAATTATTTTTTTAAAGGACAAATTTGGCTTTTTATACTGTGTGATTTATTTTTTTTTTGTAATACTGTTTGTTTTTTTTTTTGTTCAAGGCAGTTTTTTATATTAAATGCAAACGGCTTTGACTCATCTGTAAATTTATTTGTTTGGCTCTTTATATTAAACATTTTTTGGGGTTTAATTAAACCAAACAAATGCTTCAGTTTATCAGCAGGGTGAGGCTGCACGTTTATGAGCGACATTCGCTCACACCTCCATGGTTGTGTGTTCAAATCCCAGCTTGGGCCTTTTTCTGTGCGGAGTTTGCATGCTCTCCCAGTGTTCGTGTGGGTTTCCTTCGGGTTCTCCAGTTTCCTCCCACCAGCCAGAGGCATGTACACTAGGTGGTTTAGCGACTCTGAATAGTCTGTAGGTGTGAGTGTGTCTGTGCGCCCTGTGGTGGGCTGAGTCCCTGCAATGTATCCAGTGCCCTGGGATGGGCTCCGGCAGCCAGGGCAGTAAGTGAGTAACGCAAACTGAGATTTAGGCTTTTGGACTAAATAATTCGGGTTAAAATTGTATATGATAAATGTTTGTATGTACTATTAATCACATGTCCCTTTCAAATGAATATTTCAAGACAACATTGGCAAGTACAGGAATTACGCCCCTGGTCCTTTAAATGTCATTTGGAGACTCGATGCAAGGATAAAGACAATTGTTTTGGACAAGACATTGCACTATTTAAATCATAGGTTTATTATGTGGTATATATATGAAATAGGGGTTAGGGTTAGGTAAACTGCGCTTTTTTGCATCAGTGATGATTCATGATGAATTTGCTTCCCTTTTAGCCAGACGTGCAGTCTTACTTAGATGGAAAGGTGCTGCTCTTCACACCCATGCTCAATGGATGAGGGACCATATGTCCTGTCTAAGCCTTGAAAAGATACGCTACTCAATTAGTGATGCCAACAAAGAATTTCACATGGTGTAAGGGCCCTTCCTGGGGTGTTTTACAAGCCTTCAGTGTCAGAATCCAACTATTAGTATAACCCAGTAAAGTTCCAGAAACTATATTGTCATTTACAGCATTTATCAGACGCCCTTATCCAGAGCGACTTACAATCAGTAGTTACAGGGACAGTCTCCCTGGAGCAATTTAGGGTTAAGTGTCTTGCTCAGGGACACAATGGTAGTAAGCGGGATTTGAACCTGGGTCTTCTGGTTCATAGGCGAGTGTGTTACCCGCTAGGCTACTACCAGCCCATATTGTCATCTTGTTCTTTTTAATTAATCAATCTGGCATGAGGATGGGGTTATTATTATGTGGAAAGGTTGTTGGGTTTAGAGTTGCACACGTTAATATCATTGTTTTTTTAATATGACTAAATTGCAGGGGCAGTGGTGGCCTAGTGGTTAAGGAAGCGGCCCCGTAATCAGAAGGTTGCTGGTTCGAATCCCGATCTGCCACTGCTCACTCAGGGTGATGGATTAAATGCAGAGGACAAATTTCACTGTATGCACCATGTGCTGTGCTGCTGTGTATCACATGTGACAATCACTTCACTTTTATTAAATTGCCATTTTTTCCTATAAT
The DNA here is from genome assembly GCF_900700375.1 of Denticeps clupeoides. Taxonomy (NCBI): domain Eukaryota; kingdom Metazoa; phylum Chordata; class Actinopteri; order Clupeiformes; family Denticipitidae; genus Denticeps; species Denticeps clupeoides. The sequence goes on along the minus strand of NC_041708.1, from coordinate 4,132,468 downwards.
ACTCAATGTTACCCGATCTTTGTATGTAACTCTTACAGAATCTTTTTTATATTGTGCGGATTGTATTTTTTATTCGTTTTTTTTCTTTCTCTTGCTTAAAGTCAATAAAAATATCTTTGAGGGAAAAAAAATTACATTTATTATTAACAATATGACATTTTGGGATTTTTGATGCGACGGCTGCGCTACTGGCCCTTTAAGACGCTCGGGTGTTTCCGGAGGCGCTCGGTGCCGCCGCCGCCGCCGCCGCACGTCAAGCAGGGAGGAGGATAGTGGATCCTGGCTTTTAAAAAGGCGTGAATCCGAAGGCAGCGGAGAGCCGCGCGTCGTATGAAATCTCGCTGCGTCGCTGCAACGATCGTTCGCCAATGCAGGCCATAAAATGCGTGGTGGTCGGCGACGGGTAAGTGCGGGCGGGGGGGAGAAACGGCGCGTTTAGGAGGGTACCGGCGGGGACGCGGCAGCATCTTTCGGAATTTATTGTGAAGGGCGCGGCGGCCGATCGCCTTAAAAACGCATCCCGGATTATTTCGTTCCTGACATCGCGATCCATCCGCCCCGCGGTGTCCGTCCTGCAGCCATTTATTTCAGCGTAATCGCCCGTCCGTGCGGCCAGAGCCCATGCGTAACCGGTGCGTAAATCAAGCAGGACTGTCACATTGTGGCCACCTCGGGATTTACGTGCGGTCGGTGGTGTTTTTTTTTTTTTTTTTTTAATAAAATCAGTGGTAAAAAAAAAAAAATAAGAACACCGGCGGCGCCACGACTGGGTGGCGTTTCTGTTACCCGGTGACGGTTGCTCCATTATAAGGTCGCCATCCTACGGCAGCCATCCTACACTGCAACGTGTAGTGGGGTGTGAGGTGTGCGGATTACAATGGAGGAAGGACCACGGAGCATCACGGTGCATCACCACACAAGCCCGGGAGATATGCGTGTGTGTCTTTAACCATCCCGGATGGAGCAGACGACGACGATGATGATGGTGGTGGTGGGGGGGTTACAAGTGTGTTAGCCCCCCCCAGGCTGAGTTGTATCTGGGACAGATCCGTCACCAACACACACAGTCAATGGCAGCTTCCCAGACGTGGCTCATTGGTGCACTGTGGCGTTGCACCACTGACACAGTTCCGTGAACTTTGACCCAAAGCACATTAAGCGGGTCGCCTCCTATAGTAAATAATTCATGTTGCTGGAACGTGTCACTACTAGAAATGTAAAATTGTCATCACCAGCAGCCATATGCATTATCGATATATGCAATATCGTAAATGAAATTGTGGGTCATTGTTGCATCTTGTCGTCTCGCTCAGGGCCGTGGGGAAGACCTGTCTGCTGATCAGCTACACAACGAATGCCTTCCCCGGGGAGTACATCCCGACAGTGTGAGTTGTCTGCCCAGCACTGATCTCAGATCAGCTGTAGCACGTCCACTGTGTTCTAGAATATGCTGTTGATCATTACTAATGCGCCTGGCCTTTCAGGTTTGACAACTATTCCGCCAATGTGATGGTGGATGGAAAGCCGGTCAACCTGGGATTATGGGACACAGCCGGACAGGAAGACTACGATCGTCTTCGGCCGCTGTCTTACCCTCAAACGGTGTGTTGTGTCACGACAGGTTTTACCGATCCACATAACTCAAAGCACATTGCTTATATTTTACTAAAGGTGTTGGTTTTTTCTTTCTTTTCAGGACGTGTTTTTAATATGCTTCTCTTTGGTGAGCCCAGCGTCCTTTGAAAACGTCAGAGCGAAGGTTTGTGCTAACGTTTTTGGAAGAAATCACTTTAAACCCAAAACTGAGCAAAGTTAAATCCATCGGTTTGGCAATGAATCGCAATCGTAATTCCATCGTCTTCCCATCCTGCCTTGTAGTGGTACCCGGAAGTGCGACATCACTGCCCCAACACACCCATCATACTGGTGGGCACCAAGCTGGACCTGCGGGACGATAAAGACACCATTGAGCGTCTCCGAGACAAGAAGCTCTCTCCCATCACGTACCCCCAGGGCCTGGCCATGGCTCGTGAGATTGGTGAGTAAACGGCGGAGGAAGGAAAAAAACAAAAAAAAAACATCTTAACATCTGATGAAGCGTACTTTTCCCTTTTTTAACGTATTCCTGAATACGAGAGTTTTTGTGCAAGACTCGCACGGGTCACCGGTGAGAGCGGCTCCTGTTGACATGCATGATCAGCTAAGCCGCGCTCTCTCGGTTGACATGGAAACAGAGGGCCATTGTCGGGACTGCTGGAGTCAGTGGAAGTGGGCGACGTTCAGAAAACAAAATGGCCACCAGTCAGCTGGAACAGAAAGGGCCTTTGTACCAGGGAGTGTGTATTCGCCGGAGAGTGTGTGTGCTCCTGCGTGCGGGATGTGTGTGTGTGTGTGAGCACGCATGCTTTTAAAAGGCTCCTCGAGACAATTAAATGCCTGTCTTGTGCCACACCACTGCTGCTGAGGGATGTTTTGGGGGTGGGTGGATGTGAGCAACAAGAGGCATTTGTCAGGACTTCCATTTCCTGTTGTAAAATGTAACCATTTGTGCTCGTCCTTTAAGCAAGTGCCAATTCAATTATTACACAAACAGAAGTTCTAATTGGATTCAAAAGTGTTGGTTTTGTTTCATGGAGTGTTCCTATTTTCCAAACCATTCCCTGATGGCTTCAGTGAGGCTTCTACATGTCACACATAAACATAAATATGTATACCTGTCCTCATTATCACAATATTGAGTTTGGATTCTCACGTAAGTGGTTAGCCTTACAAAAGATAAGTCTGCATGTTAAAAATACTCAACCGAGAATGTCTCAAAATACCCTATAATGGAAATGCATCAAGTATGTCATTTATACTATATATTTATAGCTTTCAAACAGACTGAAAATGTGTGCACTTACAAATTGTTTTAGTTGACCTCTTGTTTAATAGTTTTTGGAACCCACTTAGTTACATTGGTCACATCGGACGTACAAGTTAAATTGATCAGACAGCTCCATCTAGTGGTGCTTCCTTATATGACACAGAATACCAAAAATAATCACATAAATAGTTTTACTTAAAGAGACTGTAACCACAGAGTGAAGATATATGGACTTCACTAATGAAAAGAAAACAAAGAAGTTCCTATTGGTGTCATTTCATCCGGCTAACGGTCCAGGTTCCTCTCCCATCTCAGGTGCAGTGAAGTACCTGGAGTGCTCCGCCCTCACCCAGCGGGGCCTAAAGACTGTGTTTGACGAGGCCATCCGGGCCGTGCTCTGCCCTCCGCCCGTCAAAAAGCGTGGCAAGAGGTGCACCGTGTTCTGAGAAGCCAGCCGTGCCGAAGTTGACGTGACGACAACCACTTGTGCCACCGCCCAACAACAGCAGAGCTATGTGGAAGTGGAAAATACAATCTGTTGGACACTTTCCATTGTTTTTTTTTTTAAGTGGTGAAGGGGGGCCTTAGATTTAGAGGAAACCATAAACTTACGAAGGACCCAACATCATAGAATAGGTCTGGTTAAAACTCGGGAGTTGAGAAAAAATAATAACGGCAAAAACATTCAGCCTAATCTGGAAGTGAATATAGCTGTCTTGTGATAGAGGATGTTTGCTTTTCAATATCCTAGAAATCTCAGAAAAAAAATCTGATTCTTTCGGTAAATCCGTTTTAGCCATGATTTTGGTGACGCAACGTCTGAAAACGTCGTTGTTGGCTTTTTCTTTTCTTTTCGTTCTGTCGTAGTTTTACTTTTTCGTATTGTTACAGCTGCTTATAAACGATACGAGAGCACATACGGCGATTCAGAGTAATGTTGTGTAAACGTGTGTAAACTTTTCACAGTACGACTCCCGTATTTCTTTAGGTCGCGTCCATAAGAACCGTGGTATATTTATCCCATGTCCGTGCATAGCTTTGGGCAAATTTTTGGATATGCCATCTCATACTTACGAAAAAGTGTTGTTGGTGTTAGGGATGTATTTCAACAATGCAACGTATCGGCAAGGGGCGGATACTTGCATAGTTAGCACTCTCTTGTGTGCCTGCATTCGTAACGCCCCGTGCTACGACTTTCTAGCGTTGCACTGTTAAAATACAGCCAGTGAGCTCCTGTGATTTACGTCTTTGGACTAATTTTTGAATACAGAATCTCTTATGTACGAAATGTCTAAATGGTTTTTACGGGCTCAACTTTAACAGTGCTAAGTCTTAGCACGGAGGAGGATTCTCGCCGGTCCGCAATTAGCGCTAATTGGCACTTTCGCGTGCGCTTGCAATCGCAGCTCGCCGTATGGCGTCGGTGAACGGGCCCCGCCCCACGCCAAGTACGACTCATTTGCATTGTGTGTAGCACTGTTCAAAATGCATCGTGAAAGAAGATCTGCCTGTTTCCAAGTTCAAGGATTCCACATCAGCCACGCCTGGTCCTTCTCTGTAACGTACCCTTTTCTCATTGGTGAACACGGTGACAATGCTTATTTAATTTAGAGTATTTGACTGCGCTCCTCCAGAAACATCCGTGTTGTGAATATGTTTGTGACAGAAGAGCATGCCACGTACACAAGTGTCTACAAAAAAAAAAGGGCACTCCTCCTGAATTCCTTGCATATTTAAATAGTCTTTGTTTGCATGAATTGTCAGAGTGGGCATGTGGGCGAGTGTGTGGACGCGTGCAGATATGAGTGAATGCATGTGTGTGTGTGTGTGTTATATACATTTGATTCACCCTTACTAATATCTTATATAGGTGCCATGACATTTGATATACACTTGCTGTAACTTTGTAAATAGCTCTTCAAAACCGATTAAAAGAAGAAGCTGACATCGTTTTTGAATTTGTGTGTTATTTTAGTCTTTTTTTTTTTTTTTTAAAGCAACGCATTATTAAGGTCTCGTCATTAATAAATTTAGGAAAAAGTAAACTCCCAGCATATTTCATGCATCCTTTTTGGCCAGCCAGACATTTCAGGGTAAATATCCTCCTCTGTTGGTCATCTACAGCAGCACAGCTCTCACCATCACTGCAACATGGATGCTGGTTCCTGGTTGTCATAGCAACTGGAGCCTGGCTGGACAAAATCTTTCCACATTCCCCCCCAAGTATGAATAATAGATTATGGCTTGACCTCCTGCCTGTTAGGATAATACAATTTAAATTTATTTCTACTAATTAAAAAAGCCAACATGCTATTTTGCACATACTACTGGCCATTAACATATATTTTAAATGTTCACACAGCTGCATGAGGTTTTCATAACTGATTCCTTCTTTACATAAATAGTCAAGACTAATGACCCTCTTACATTTTTAAATGGGGAACGCTGGACACTCATTCAGCAGGCCAGAAATCCACCATCCACAGGCAGGGTCACGCCGTTTGTCATCGCGCTCTTATCGCTCAGCAGGAAGAGGATGGCGTTCACCACGTCTTCCACCTCTGTCAAACAAGGAACAGAACCCTCAGTCACAACTACAAGTTCCTTATTAGTTACTGACTATGAGGCTGGACTACGAGGACGGCTAGATTATATGGGGCTGCAATTTCCACGGCGTCGCATTTCAAAGGGACATTCCGGCTGCTCCAAGAATGGTGGGACACAAAGAACTTTATAGAAGCAAACAGAGAAACACACTGGCTTCCCTGGCTTTAGTGTTTACATCTAGTGTGTGTTTAAAACCTCAGGCCTCCTAGTGTTGTTCTGAGCGCCCTAAAGTACACAGCACCCAGGCTCCATGTTTGACGCGAAAACGTGGAAAGCGTGACCTGCAAATCTCCCAAGCGGAATGCGGGAAGTCATGGTTCTGGCTTTCTCGGGGTCACTCCACCCGAGCCTGCCCATGTCCGTCATGACCACGGTGGGGTTGACGGAGTTCACTCGGATCTGCCCGGGCAGAACAGCATTGGGTTACAGGTTGCCAAGAGGTCAAACTCGGCCTTTTACTAGGCGCATGCGACCGCCGCAATGTCAAGAGTCAACTCGTGTGCTTTCATGTGGGCTCCTGTTAAAAGAGGGACACCTTCAGCTGCTTCAGATCAACAAAACAGGCCCAGCCATCACAATCCCTCCCATATTAAAGTACTGATGCTGCACAACTGAACAAGTTCCACACTAGTCTGACAGTACAAGACAAATAAGTCAAATAAAACATACATAGAACTGGGACAAATATTAATTGTTCAGTATCATGACGTTGCCAATACATTACCTTTACAATACATTACATTTATCTATAACTATTAGTATAACCTGTTATATTTTCCTATCATATACCATATGAGATCATTCACCTGATACGGGCCGAGTTCCAGGGCCATCACTCTGGTAAGCATGTCCAACGCACCTTTGGTCGCACCTTTATCAACACACACATCGAAAACCAGAAGAAGTGCAGATTTTTAATGCAACTTTCCTATAACATCACATCCCACAAGCATTCAGAATTTCATTAGCAGTTAACATTTTGTCAGTCACAGAGCTAAAAATCCCACTATCAAGTTGAAACGGAAATGGGTTGATGGGTAGGGGAGGACGTCCAATCCGTCGCACTCACAGTAAACAGCGTGGTCTTTCAGGGCGCACTGAGAAGCCTGGCTGGACACGTTGACAATGGAGCCTCCCGTTCCTCTGGCCTTCATCCCACGCGCAACAATCTGTAGGCAGCAATCAACCCATCTCACAATACTGATGTTCATTGACCATTAATACGAACCAGAATTTTTATGCTACCTGGGCTACGTGAAGAGGAGCCTTTACATTGGTGTTGAAAGATCTATGGAAGGGGTCAAAAACAAAGTAGACAATAAGGACAAAAATGTGGGGTGTTTTTAAGGCCGTGGCCACATGTTCAGTGAAGGGCAGGGTGGCGGTAGACAGCTTTACATGTCAAACATGTCGGGCGTGACCTCGAGAAACGGCTGCAGTGCAGGGAAGGCGGCGTTGTTCACCAGCAGGTCCACCGGACCGATGTCTTTCAGCACGGCGTCCGTGGCCTCCCAGTCTGATAAATCCACACACACCGGCTTGATGGAGGGGCACTGAAGATCGAGGGTGTCACACACACAAACACACACACACAAACGAATGGCAAGGCAGATATGAAAAGCTCTGGACTGGCTTTCATCTGTATGGATCATGCACAGGCAGGACGGGCAGTCAGGGGTCATTACCTCCAGCAGGAGGCTGTCCAGGTCGGCCTGGGTGCGCGTGGCCCCCACGACCTCCGCCCCACAGCGTGCCAGGGCCAGAGCCGTGGCCCTGCCGATCCCTGCAGGACATTTTTTAATACACTTTTTTTTTTTTTTTAACACGGTATGCACAATAATCCCACTCGTTCACTATTGCGCGACTTTTTTTTTTATTGCGTTAACGTACCTTTTCCCGCGCCGGTGACCAACGCGCGTTTGTTTGCGAACGTGATCTCCATAATTTCTTCTTGTTTTGTTCTTTTTCCGCCACACCTTCTAGAAAAACGAGTCGAGCGTGGATTCCGAAAGAACGGTGTGGATTTTTTTTTTTAATTTTCGTCGCTTGAAAAGCAGAAGGCGCGACAACTTCCTGTCGCGACGGCCCGATCGAGTGCAGGCAAAGTTCAGGTTTCTGCTGCGCACTTTCGACTAACGTTGAAAAGGACGCCTCAGAGATGTTTTTTTAATTCAGTATATCCCCGACTGCATTTAATATCGGTCTGGTGCGGAATAGTTTTGGTGGGTTGCGGAATCAAATCTGTAGCTCTGTAGTCCACAACATCAGGCATTTATTCATTTATGCATGCATACGTTCATGCATTTAGTCATTCATGCATGCCTTCATACATTAATAAATACATACACACGCTGATGTACCTTTTTTTGTAAGCATACGGTCTACATGCATCTCGTTATTCTGCTAACATTGTCACTGTAGAAATGTTTTAACACTTTTAATATCTGTGGCCAGGACATGCAGTTTACAATTGGCAAGATAATCTAAAATCATACTGGAATGTTCTGCATTTTAATTGTACAGGAAGACGACAGTGAAGGGGTATGATTATTAAAAAATAAAAAAAAGCATCCTATGCTATTATGCCGATAATTATTACGTCCACAAACTAATGCACTCAATCTTTATTTTATATGGTTTAGTTCAAGCAGGTTTTTTTTCCTTGTGAGGTGAAGAGATGAATGAAACAATACTGCATTAAGCTTTATTTAAACAAACAAAAAAAACATTAAAACACATTCTTTGGTATATCAGACACAAAATCAACTTTTTCTAGCTCATGGGAAAAAAAAATGTGATCAAGCTTTCACACAAAACCCACAAAGGTAGACTGGTTGCTACAGACCCAAGGAAACATCGAGGGCACATTTTGGTAAATCTTCATCTGCCACTGTCCAGCAGTGATGCATGTATGTGCAATTAAGGTGAGACACAAAGACAAGGACACATCAAACTTTAAAAAAAAAATAATAATAATACATCCTATATTGAGGTGTGGACAGCATAACTAATGGTTATCCTGCAAATTAAGCAAGAATCTGAATTAAGACTTTGAAAACATCTTACCCATGTGTTTTTTTTATTTTATTATTAAGTCGCACTGAAATGGCTTTGGCTTAGACATATATTCACTTGGAGAACATTTTATTCACCCACAAGACATTCACTTGCTTATTTGTTGCAAACTGCAGCAAATACTTTGGATTTCTACTAATCTGGGTGCAACAGAGGTCAAAATAACACATGACAAAAGAGACGACTGCAGTCGTTAGTACACAAAATTCAGACTCAACAGCAACACTGACTCCATGGCCATGTTCACCAGAGCTTTGGCTCAAATGAGTAACATACACCCACGTCCGTACCACAGCATAGTTCTACATAACACAGACCCCAGTTCCACTCGCAAGAGTCTCTGTAGGCCAGGGGTTTAGATAAATAGATAGAGGGGAAATAGAGAAGATATTGCAGAATGTAGATGATAGAATATTAATGGTGGTTGGTCTTTGGGCACCAGTCTGTTTCTGGGTAGAGAAGGCAGTGCACAGTTTTGAACCTGAAAAAAAACACACACACACACATACACACTTAAGGACTTTCCTTAAATTATGGGCCTCTCCAATATTATTTTACGCAGTCTGAGAAATTAAATACTAAAAAGGATCCATAAGCAAACAATCTATGACAATCTATGGATCTTCAAGCCTGCCTTTCCCTGCTTCAACTGCAACTCAGCCTGGCACACGGCGAAGCAGTTAATGATCACATGAACCAAAAACAAACTGGGCAGCAGGACTAAGCACAAGGTTAAAGACCCTGAATTAATGAATGTTTGGCCAAGCTTAAGCCATTGTGCAGCAGACCATACCGCGAGGGATCCTGGGCCAGAGAGAAAGCGCCTCCAACGCTGACCACATTCCTCCGGTTCTCAAACCCTCCATAGCTGAGCGTAACCTTGGAGAGAACATAAACACACAGAGAAAATACGTATCTGGTTTGAAAGGCCTTTGTCCAAGTTTGGTCTGGGGCTAAAACTATTTATTCGTCATATGGGGCTAGACTGGGTGAGACGACACGTTTCAATTCGGACAATAAACAACTGGGCACTATTCTCAAACCGTTGCCATGCGCGGCACTATGGGGCAGTGGTGGCCTAGCGGTTAAGGAAGCCGCCACGTAATCAGAAGGTCGAATCCCGAGGCCACTGAGGTGCCACTGAGCAAAGCACTGTTCCCAGACACTGCTCCCCGGGTGCCTGTCATGGCTGCCCACTGCTCACTCAGGGTGATGGGATAAATGCAGAGGACAAATTTCACTGTGTGCACCGTGTGCTGTGCATCACAAGTGACAATCACTTCACTTTAAACTATGTGGTAAGCATGGGATTTGATTGTAAGATCAAGGTCAAAGCACAAAGCACTTTATATAGATAAATATCTTGGTAGTTATCTGCATCTTAAATAAGAAACCATTTCTGTTAACAGAATAGCAAATGCCTCGCACCACGATGGAAGGTGGTCGGACGTCATACCAAACACCACAGATGAAGTATGTGAGTAACCCTTCCCAGCGGCATGTGCAGCTAAATCCTGCCTTGCACGGATCTGGACCGGTCGCGTGCCGCCCTCCGTCAATCAGGGATGGCAGGAGGATTATTATTAGGAGAAAGCGGCGATGGATGATGTGGTAAGGTGGGGTAGTAGCCTAGTGGGTAAAACACTCGCCTATGAACCAGAAGACCCGGGTTCGAATCCCACTTACTACCACTGTGTCCCTGAGCAAGACACTTAACCCTAAGTTGCTCCAGGGGGACTGTCCCTGTAAATACTGATTGTAAGTCGCTCTGGATAAGGGCGTCTGATAAATGCTGTAAATGTAAATGTAAACACTTCTCTCTGTCTGTCGAGTTAGACCTTGCTAACTTGGATCATTTTGCCCCACCGCACCAAAGCAGACTAAATAAGAGGAAATGACGACCAGAGACACTGGTGGGTTTTTTTTTTTTTATAGTATTGTAATGTTTGCGTTGGTCTCCTAAGGTGAAGGGGATGAATCAGAAGGGTTTGGAAGTAATCACAGTATTATTGGTTTTATTATATTATGTATGTATTTATGAAGGGACTTATGAAAGACAGATGGAGATGGGGATGTAAAAAGCAAAGCTGATGGCTGCGATTGCACATGCAAAGATGTCAAATTTAAAATGGGAGGAGCCCATAGGGGTGATTGACAGCTCTCCCACACGGTACTGCCTCATTCTGAATGATTAACTTCTGCTGGGTCACATGTGCAAACATTGTTCAAGATTGCATTTGGGCCCACACTTAGTGTGCAAAGGTTTTCTTTGTACCAGTTTGAAAAGTGCCCATTACATTGAATAAAATGTGGGAAAATGCCCGGTCAGTGGGTTATTGAAGGTTCCCCTATAATGATTTAGTTTTTTTGCTGTTATATCGGTCTTAGTGGTCCCCTAATAAAGTCCTGGACAAAAGTATTGTTGCTTCTGTACAAATTGACCTCTGGTGCCGCAGAAATATATTTCTAATCAAGATTATTATTTACAAGAAATGGCTCATTTTATTCCAAACAGCTTTTGTAATAATGCTGCAAAATTAAACTGTCAAAAAGTTTTTTTGAATATTCAAAGCTTGGTAAAGCCCATTGAGTCCATTTTTGCAAAGACATACGTGTTGTCGCCTTGTCATATGACTTCACCTGGGACTAATAATGGACCAATTAGGTGTCAGGTGTGTATAAAAAGAACCCCGGTACACTAGACCTTCACATCAACTGCAACTAGACATCTGCATGAGCAAACTTCAAGCTCATGGAAGTCATATAAGATATTACATTTGGATCTCATAGCACCACTGTCTTGCCAAAATGTGTCCTTTCTGTCTTGATTAAATGAGAAATATTTTTTCAGTGAAACTAATTCATTTCAATGCATTAAACATAATTTGGTAGGCTTTTAGCTTTTCATATGAGCTATTTCTAACACATATTGATTAATTATAAGTCAGATTAATAGCAGGAGTTTCTACAAAAAGACTTTTGTCAGGGACTGTACTGTATCTGAAGTCTCTTTCCTAAATTCAGCCGTGGTGCACAATTACAGCCACTTTGATCCAGTCCCACAATGAGATTACCCCAGGATGTGCCGTTTCAGTACCTGTAGCTTCAAATGCTGATGAGAAGGAGAGGGGCGGGACGAGGAGGAGACCGGCCAAATGAAGCGTGTGGGGATTCGCTGAAAATGTAGTAATCAACTATTCCTGTTTGCCGCAAACAGGAAGTTATTTCACCGTTTTTCCAGAAAAAAAAAACGTTTAACAACCCACTAATGTCGGTGGAGTTACTTTTTTGAGAAACGGGAAGTAATCTTTCCCTTTATGACAACATAAGGGGACAAATTCCAGATCAGACCATCTCAGCTGTTGCTCTCAGAAATCGCCATTTCCAGCCACCGCAGGACCATAGACAGGCTAGGGCAACTCGTATTAATGTCAAATAATATCACAGACCTTTAATACATGAGCACTGCAGATGTAATAAGGGGGTCTAACCTGCTCCAATACAGTGTTGCTGGGCAACCGCTGCAGATTCTCCAGGTGCGAGTGGAAGAGGTATGTATGAATCAAGGAGACTTCAAGCAGAGCCTCGATGATGTACCCAACGGTGCAGTCATCGGGGAGACGTATCTTCTCTGCAGTGGTGATGAAGTTGCCCAGGCTGAGGTGGGTCGGGGGTAGTGGAGAAATTATTGAAATGAATGTAAACAATAAGTGGCAATTGTTATGTAATGGAAATTTGTGTACCTTGCCCAAGGGCTCATTTTGAGTGCAAGTCCCCGGCTGATGCAGAACCCGGCTCCACCAGTGGCAAACCAGAACTTCACAGAAACCTGAGCAAACAGGAACCAGTTAGTCAGTTACTGAACATCAGCAGTACATACTATTAAAGTGAGAGGGAAGTGATTGTGTGCACAGCACACATGCACACAACGAAATGTCCACAGAATCACCATAAGTGAGCAGTGGGCAGCCATGACAGGCACCCGGGGAGCAGTGTGTGGGGACGGTGCTTTGCTCAGTGGCAACTTGGCAGCTCGGGATTCGAACCGGCAACCTTCTGATTAATGCCAGGCGCTTACACAAACACCAAGTGCTGGCCATTTTGTTTCCACCTTGCAACTTAACAAATTAAAAATAAAATTGTATAAATAAAGCATCACCGATAATTACATTTAATTTTCCTTCCCACTGCAGAAGCTACTGCAATTAAGGCAGTAAATCAAGTCCCCTGTGATCTCTGATTTTTTTTATTAGTGACAGGCTTCGGCTTCGTCTACTGGTTGTATTGCTAAAAATGTCAAACGAAATGACACACTCCTGCTGCCATAAATGTCATCGAAATTAAACGTGCACTTGTCAGTGTCGCTTTCGGCAATGAAAGGGGGTATGGCTCATGCAAGTGAGCACAACAGAAGCCACAGCTCACCGAGCCGTCGCCCTTGACTCTCTCTGCGGCCTCGACGGGGTGGTCCAGGCTCGGCCGGCCAAGGTACACGTCCTGCGTGTGAGAATAGGAGGACAGCAGCCGCAAGAGGCTGGGCAGAATGACGTAGTTGTCGTCATCTACGTGACAAAACCACCTGGGGAGCAGAAGACCCGCAGAGCCGAGGTCAGCAACACACACTTCTAGAAACACCGTGGTACATTCGCAGTTTGGTTCAAACCTTTTGCAATGAAATACGTCCAAGTACAGATGCTAAAAATGACTAATAAGTGGAATTTGTGAGGCGATCGCGCGACTCAACTTTTTTTGCGATTCGATGAACTTGTCGTACTCCACCGACATCTTACAGCACAGCGCCTGGCGAGTGTGTGCGGCGGAGCAGTTGGTGTTGATCACGTTCGGGCCTTGGGGGGGGGGGAAGGAACAATGCATGCGAGACTCGATTAACAAACCTGGCAGAGGACGCATATGACGCCACCGCAAAGTTGACGTTCATCACACATGGATGTGTTTACGGTCACAACATGTGGCCACCAACGTACAATCGCAGGAATGCTCTGAGCAAAAGGAGGCCCAAAAACATCGGGTTTGGTCCTTCAGGCGCACACATCGTGTAACGTTTTCAATCGCGCCCTCCCAGTCACATCTTACATATGCCGATTAGTGACAAAAGGCTGTGAACTTGCGTTCGGGATTTATGGAGATGGCCCGAATTTGAATGTCATAAACAGACCAAGCAATCTAGCATAAGCGATTCACGTGGAGGTTCCTCAGAGGCCTGCTTGACAAAAAGTTCTTTCATCATACACTGACGCTTTTCAACTTGAATGACTGGCTTTTTTGTCTCACCTGCTTTTCCCCGCAGCTCCCTGTCCTCACCGTCGGTGAATATAAAGGTCTGAAAGAGACAAAGGGCACTGTGTCTCATTTACGGCATTTAGCAGACGCCCTTCATCCAGGGCGACTTACGATCAGTAGATACAGGGACAGTCCCCCCCTGGAGACACTCAGGGTTAAGTGTCCTGCTCAGGGACACAATGGTAGTAAGTGGGTTTTGAACCTGGGACTGTGGTCTTCTGGCTCATAGGTGAGTGTTATTCTATTCTGAGATCAAATTCTGCAAAAATTAAACAATAAGCCACAACCATTTAAAAATGTACACATATTAATATTAATTAGCACTGTCAATCGAATATTTTTGCATATTTTAATAGAATAGCAATTCATCCTTAAGATAAGATGAAAGTGAAGTGATTGTCACTGTGATACACAGCATAGCACACGGTGACACAACGAAATGTGTCCTCTGCTTTTAACCCGAACGAGAATTGCTGGTGTCTTCCTCTTGTAAGTCGCTTTGGATAAAAGCGTCTGCTAAATAAAGTAAAGTAACCCATGACTCTTGGTGAGCAGTGGGCGGCCATGACAGGTGCCCGGGGAGCAGTGTGTGGGGACGGTGCTTTGCTCAGTGGCACCTGAGTGTCGGATTGGGATTCGAACCGGCAACCTCCTGAATCTAAATTTCCCACGTGTGGGATCGTCTAGACCGCTAGGCCGCCACCACCACCACAAATGTCTGCATTACACAACTATTACACGTAATAAAGCTGCAGGTTATTGTGGTTTATGGCAGGGCTGGGAGCGCTTTGCGGATCCTGATAATCCTGAAATGCCCCGTTCTCTGAAACGGGTCTCAACCATCCGTACCAAATTACCAGATGAAGCACGATCACGAAGACGCTATTACTTCACGCCCGCTGCAAACGGCAACGCACGCGTTAAAATCGGAGCGATGCATCTGCACGCGGCCGCCTGACCTCCCATCCTGAGCCAGCAGGGCGAGGACAAACCGCAGGCCTCCGTCAGCAAGTGCCACTCCTTGACCGAACACAGATGCGGCCCGCGGGATGCCAGATCCCGGTCGCCAGGGGGAACGGGGGAGGATCGGGATCCCGACACCAGGCCCAGCGTTATTGCGACGTCGCCTCTTCCTGCCCGCTCCGCCTCGCTGAGGTCAGCGGAACCCCAGCGGCGCAGGACCCAACGCCGGTCAGGGGACAGGGGCCAGATGGCAGCTCCCTGCAATTCTGGTACCTTGAACTTCATGCTTGCCATTTTCCTGTCAAAGACTAGGCATCCACGTTCACAAAAACGTTCAATCCATTTATTAACTAGAAGGTCTGATAAACATGACAACACCGTTATTCGTTCTGGAAAAGCACTGCTGTTAAAAGCGGAGAGGAAAAAAGGGACATCGCCTGACGGGGTCTTTGGGGGTTTTTTTTGGAGAGTTAAGATGGCATAAACAGCCAGGTCGTTCTGTTCCAGAACCTCAAAAGTTCTCTCAACAAGTATCGAGTCTGAAGAAAGGCTATTCGAGCTCTCAACAATAACAACACTTCATAGAACTCCAGTACACTCCAGCACATTCACTTCCACTTTCAATCACTCTGGAATCAATCTTCCCCACAATTTTTGCACAAACTCTTTATTTTATTTATTTTTTCACTTTATACTTTGCTGTTAAAGATTTAAAGACATAAGAGTGTAATATTTGGTTATGCTTGCAATATTTGCATATTGGTAATCATTGTATACTAGCAATATTTGCAATACTGTGGTCAGTAGCAGTCGCCAAAGCATGTCATACTGTGTCTCACTATGTACGTGACCAATACAATTTGAATGTCGACAGGTGGCAGCATGAGGGGAAAAAACGGATCACACTACTTCCAACGTACGTGTGCTGGACCTGGCAGATTCCGGCCTCGGGTCTCGCGCGATCAGCTCCTCGCTTTAAGACGGCCTGCGTGGGTTTTTGCAGGGTTGCCCACAGCAAGAAGTTGACATGTTTACAGATACACACACTTGCAGTCCCCGTCACAGCCTGACATGTCACTACTGTCACAGCCTTTCTTAAATCAACGTGTGAACACCCACAAATGGAAGATTTCTTCCAAACAGTCCCATTTATAAAAACAGTTCGCAGCAGACGGGGTAAAGAACCTCCTACCATGGAAGGACACGTTTACGTAGACATTTGGTCTTAAAGGCCTCGCACGTATCGTAAGCGTTGTAATTCCCCGGACAAGAGACACCATCTGGAACGAGGACGGATAATTTGTGACAGTGGCGTTTTTTTGCTGGCAAACAACCTGAACAACCGAGGGAGGACTTTGTGGAAAACCTCGGTGGGTGGTTGGTAGCCTAGTGGGTAACACACTCGCCTATGAACCAGAAGACCCAGGTTCAAACCCCACTTACTACCACTGTGTCCCTGAACGAGACATCGAGTGTCTCCTGGATAAGGCCGTAAATGTAACCTTCAGGTCCACTTACCTGCTCCTTCACCTGAGAAATCCACGTCTGGAAAAGAAGCTCCAGGCGAGACCGGTGGTACTTCTTGGTCGTTTTGACTGCGATGAAGACGTCTCTCAGCTCCAAGGGGTCTCTGACGCGTGGTGCTACAAAGCTACTTTGGGTTATACCTTTTTGCGGGTGTTCGACGTTTCCTTCGGGGGTCTGAGGAGCGGCGAGGTGATGAGCCTCGGTGGTGGTGCTGTTCCCCCAGGTGTCGGGCAGAACGGTCCAGTTCACCCTCCTGGTGTTGGCGGCCCGGGGCTGGGGGAGGCTCCCCTGGCGTGAGGGGGCTTGCAGGCTGGGTATCAGCAGCAGCAGGAAGGCACAGAGCGCCAGCGAGAGCAGGAAGCAGAGCTTGTTGATGCCAACGTAGGACGTGTGCATTCTTCCTTCGGACAAACCTCAGCCGCCGGGGCCGGGTGCGCCGTCCCCTCGAGTGGCCATCCTTACCACATCACCACAGATCCTGCACAATGATAGTGGAAGGGACAGAATTTATTTTTAATCATAAACAGACTGGGGCAGTGGTGTCCTAGCAGAAGCGTCCCCATAATCGGAAGGTTGCCGTTCGAATCCCGACCCGCCAAGGTGCCACTAAACAAAGCACAGTCCCCACACACTGCTCCCCGGGTGCCCGTCACGGCTGCCCACTGCTCACCAAGGTTAAAAGCAGAGGACACAGTTCGTTGTGTCACCGTGTGCTGCGCTGCCGTGTTTCACAATGACAATCACGTCACTTCCACTTTAAAATGGGAGGAGCCTTATGGACCGCTTTCACATAGGTTACTTACTCGTTTTGGACTATTTAAACCAGCTTCCATCAAGAAATCACATAATTTAAGAGTGTTTCTTTCCGTTTTATCAATTTACACAATACCTCAGATACTTTTGGCCGATTGTCTGGAAAATGGAACTAAAACGCTAAAAGAATTTCTGTAATATTTGCACTTTTACTTACTTTTACTAGAATTTAAGATGTGTACTCCGTGGAACGTCATTTAATTTCAACGTATTTAAAAACTGCAGGTTCTGCAGACATTTGAAACACTGTTACCTCTCACGATGTAAAATTAATTTTATTCAATTCAAGGCAAATTATTATCATCAGAACCCAGACTTTACAAAGTTCAGTGTATCTATGTTATATTGAACGGTGAATCAGGCCTAATTAAAATATTCATTTTAACCACATTTTAACTCTTAGCCCTGGCCATCATATGTTAAACTTTTAGACCAGTGACATTGTTGTCCCGTGAATCACACCATCTTGGTAATTTTAGCTGCATATATTGGTACTGAATGAACATTAGTTTGTGTTGCACAGTTGATGCCCATCATACATTAAAATATTTGGTGTAATAGTTTTGTCCGAATGCTTGTAGAGTTTCCAGAATTAAAAAAAAAAAAAAAAACATGGAGCATCGCACTAATGTCCTTGCATTAGACGAGGACAACAGTGGTAGCAGCCGAGTGGAAGCATGAGACCACAACGTCCCAGGTTCAAACCCCCCCTTTACTGCCACGGTGTCCCCGAGCAAGACACTTAACTCTTCTGAGGGACTGTCCCGGTCACTACTCTGGATAAGGGCGTCTGATAAATGCTGTAAAACGTAAAGGACAAACCCAACGTGCAGCACTGTCCATAACATATTTTAAGCGTCACAGAAAAACTATTTGAACCAGGTTCTAAAAAATTAAAATAAAAAATGTACCAACACGTCCTTATCCAGAGCGACTTACGATCAGCAGTGACAGGGACGCCCGCCCCCCGGGAGACACTCTGGTTCAGGGACACGATGGTTAGCAAGCGGGGTTCGAACCTGGGACTCTGTGGTCGTCGTACTCGACGCTGAATGAGCTTTTAACCCACAGAAGGTCTGGAACGGCAGCGACTTTCGGCCTTGCGTTTCCAGGGCGGCGCTCAAACATCCACCGGTGACAACAGCAGGAAGAATAAATCCCGCCGTGTGCGGACTGTGGAGCTGGGACGGCGGAGGAAGGGCTCCACACGACCTGGAAAAGTTCGCCGGCTTCCTCGAAGTCGCTATTATTATTAATGCATATATATTTTTTTATATCTTTTTTTTTTTTTTTTACCGTGAATCGCTCCTTCCCCGGCGTTTGTTCCCTCTGCGACTTGGTCTCACGTCGAACCACGACCAGGATCCCGGGGAGATCAGCGCTCGCCAGACGCGTCCATCTTCGTCACGTTTCTTTTTGTTCTCGCGTCTTGCAACAACAACAACAAAAAAAAAAAGAAAATCTCCCGAGACGCGGCTGCGTTCTGTCCGCCGGATTAAAAACAAACGCGTCCCCCGGCCCGACACCAAAAATATATATAAATACAAAAAGAACCGTCGCCCGTAAGGTGCGGTGGCCGCGGGTGGAAAGGCCGGCTGCTGCGAACGCGTCCGAACAGCTTGACTCCGGACGCCGACTGACCCCGCCGAGCGCCCTCTGCTGGGACCAAGAAGATTTTTTTTTTTCTTCGCAATTTGTATGCAAAAATTCCTTTACTTTTCTTTTACTTTACTTTACTTTACTTTACTTTGCAGACGCTTTTATCCAAAGCGACGTACAGGAGGAAGACACCAGCAAAGCTTTTTATTTGTCTCATGCATAGTTATACTTGTACAACACACGGTGAAATGCATCCTGGTAATAGTGATGGAAATAAATCAAATAGAATAAAGGGGAAATAAAATAAGGCTAGCAAAAAAGTAAAAAAAGTAGTAAATATAAAGGTAAGCAACCATATATGTCCAACGAGAACATAAAACACAGACATCATTGATGGTGGCTATGGATTCTGCTAAAGGCATTATGCATAGACTGTGCAATGACCAGTGTAACAGTAACAGATTGAAGTAGAACGGTGAACATTCAACTGGGCAGGTTGGGAGGTGTGAGGTGTGGCTGCATGTCCTTGTTCAGCATCCTTACGGCCTGGGCATAAAAGCTCCTTTTGAGTCTCTCAGCCCTGGCCATGATGCATCGAAGCCTTTTGCCTGATTTCAGATGTTGAAACAGGATGTTACTTGGGTGTGATTTGTCCTTCATTTCCTTGATGGCCCCGATCCCGCATCTCTTGGTGGAAATGTCCTGCAGAGATGGAAGAAGTGAACTGCAGCAGCATTCCACCGCACGGATCACCCTCGGTTTGGCTTTGTGATCCTGGACACAGCTGTTACCAAACATGAAGTAAGGTTGTGTCAGGATGCTCTCCACAGCGCCCATGTAGAAAAGACACCCTAACTCTCTTTGTTTTCTCCGGTGGTACATGCCCGTTTTGTCTGAACCTGGTTGTGTTGGGTGGCCTAGCGGTTAAGGAAGCGGCCCAAATTTTCAAACCCCAGATTTTTCATTTTTTATAAAAAAATTTTTATTTTACTTTTTTTTTGGTATATTTTTTGGTTTTATTATCAAGGTCTAGCGCTTACTTACTCCAGACCTGGCTGATCTGTTTTCTTTTCCATTTTTTTTAAAACGATGTTTTAGATCTTATGCAATGTTTTGTGTATTTTAATTTTTTCAATGTTTATTTTTCTTCTTCGGTGAAGCAAGTTACGGTTTTCCCATTTCTTGGTTTAGACGCTTGGAACACCAGCAGAGTTGGTCACGGTTTTCTGAGTGGCCTCCTTAGCCTGGTGAGCCTGAAGTACAGCAACTGCCTCATCCACCTAATCAGAAGGTTGCTGGTTAAAACCTCGATCTACCAAGGTGCCACTGAGCAAAGCACCGTCCGCACACACTGCTCCCTGAGCGCCTGTCATGGCTGCCCACTGATCTCCAAGGGTGATGGATTAAATGCAGAGGACACATTTTGTTGTGTCACTGTGTGCTGTGCTGCAGTTTTTTGACAATCACTTCACTTTCATTCCATTATTTTTTTGGTCATTTCCTTTTGGATATTATTTATGAAGTGAAATTGAAGCTATTGTCTTTGTGATACACAGCAGCACAGCACACAGTGAAATTTGTCCTCTGCATTTAACCCATCACCCTGAGTGAGCAGTGGGCAGCCATGACAGGTGCCCGGGGAGCAGTGTGTGGGGACGGTGTTTGCTCAGTGGCACCTCAGTGGCACCTTGACGGATCGGGATTTGAACCGGCAACCTTCTGATTACGGGGCCGCTTTCTTAACCGCTAGGTTAAGGACCTGTAACTGCACGACTACAACAAAGTAAGTACCTAAAACAGCCTAAAACACCCGGTACTTACATCCCACACATTCACTTGGTGAGACTCCAGAGTAAAAAGCTTTCAAATGATCTGAGCCCCTAGGGCTGACTCGACATGAGCTGCTTGGAATTTGACGTTTAAAGCTTTTCAGCCACTCAAGGTCAATTCAACAACCCATTTTATTAAAAGAACTGGCCTGGAAAAGTACATACAACGATCAATGTTTCGCTGCTTTAGATGAAAAAAAACGATTCCTTTTCAAAGTGAACAAAATATACACCAGGGGGCGATATTTTACTGTAGCTTGGATCAGAGTTGTAGTATGGAGATAGTTTAGTTTCAAAACTCATAAATAAACATCACACCATTCGCAAATAAATTTCTTGAATCAGCAACAAATGTAACAAGATTCACAAATACAATTTATGACGAATAAATGTAACAGCATTCACAATGCATTTTTTTTTTACATGATGCACAAATGTCAGTGCAGTTACATTTATTCACAAACAGATGAACCTGCATTTACAAACCACCATATACATTTGTGAATACCTTTAAATTTGGATTTCTGAAACTTCTCTGACGGACCTCAATGCACAAACGTGTTGTTCAAATGGTAGCCAATCACATCAACTGATGTTGCACAACTTTTGCCCATCGTCATGTTCTCTTGGAAGGAATTGCGAAAACACAAGTTTCATAAAATGAATCAGGACAAAAGTCATAAATATAATGCAAATCCTGTAGTGTTTTGTTGTGGTAGTAACTGTGTTTCTGCTCAATTGGAATTAAAGTTTCCCCGCTCGCTCATGGCATGTGGTGCCTGTGAGTGACATGTCAACACAGACAGCCTGGTGTCCGGACATACCGTGACTGCAGTCAGAAATTCTCTGAACAGGTTAAATAATTGTTACATATGCTCCCACATGTTCTGTGTGGCTGACTGTATTTTTGTGTCCCCCTGTCTCTTTTAGGTTGACCTCGTTGGAGGAGTTGAAGCCTACCAGCTCCACCTACCATCTGACTAATGGTCAACAACGCCTGTATATAAGGGACCTCAGGTCCCCAGGGTCCGCTAGGCCCTTACTCTTTCGGGAGGTCCCCAGGGTCCACAGAGATTCGCAAGGAGCTCCGTTGGGGATCTCATTTATGTGTTTATGAGCCCTTTTTGTTAACTTTTGTGCGTGCTTTAGTTATCCCCTCTGGACCACCCCTTCCTTTAGACTGTTGTGTTTTTGTTAGCTGTGCTGTTTTAATGTACATATTAGCTCACTGTAAATAAAAGCACACAACAGCGGACCTCCTCCTATCCAAACCCTTGTCGCGGTTCCCCCAGACTTAGGGATATGACAAATGGGGGCTCGTCCAGGATGTTTTGTACAGATTCTGTGCTGTTTGTAGTCAGCTCTCTTTTGTGGTTGAGCATTTGGTGGTGTGCCGAAAGTTGGGGGTACAAAGGTGAGAATTGTATATCCGGTAAGTTAGGGTGTCTCTTGGAGGCTTTGCTATGGCAATGTCCTCCCTGCAGAGTAGCCCTATTGTTATTTTGCTTCGTGATTTTACCTTTCTTTTTTTTAGAGCTACTCTGGGTGGTGGTACGCCATCACGTGGCCAGCATCAGCATGAGATCGACCAGAGTGACGTTTGGCATTCAAAGTAGCCTCAAAGAAGACTTGGGACAGTGGTCTAGCGGTTAAGGCGCGGCCCTGTAATCAGAAGGTTGCCGGTTTGAATCCCGATCCACCAAGGTGCCACTTTTGTCCCGATTCATTTTATGAAACTTCGCAATTTCTAATTCCGTCCAAGAGACAATGACAATGTGCGACAGCAGCACAAAATAGTCCAGATTAAAAATCAAATTCTCTGTAAACTCGGGAGACATTTGATTGGCTACCTTTTGAAGGGAAGTTTCAAAAATCCACAAATAAATGTAAAATTTATTCACAAATATATATGGTGTTTTGTAAATGCAGGTTTTGTTGGTTTGTGAATAAATGTAACTGCACAGAGGAGAAATGCATTTCTGAATGGTGATACATTTATTTGTTAGTCATAAATTAGATTTGTGAATCTTTTTACATTTGTTGCTGAATCAAGAAATATATTTGTGAATGGAAAGATATTTATTTGTGAATTTTGAAACTAAACTATCTCCATAGTGTGTTGCCCTGATTGCCCGTGATCTCTGTCAAGGGGTCAAAAAGAGCAGAAGTAAGTGACTCTGCACACTCCTCTCCTCATGTGCACCTTCACCAGTAGACATGTTCCTCCTTCATTCGGCAGACCCAATTAAACGTGCACCTCAGCACAAAATGCTGAGTTATAACCCCAGCCGCACATTACGAATGAAAAACAAAGAGCCTAAATACCTCTCAATTCAATTTACCCTAGTGTTGTATGTCAGAGACGAAGCGAATGCCCCCGCCCCGTGCCGTTTCAAAGGCAGAAACGGCAAGATTGAGACAAATCAAATCATTATCTGGTTTAGGACGTTGCTCTCATATTTTCTCCTGTTTTCCTCTGCCTTAGGCCTCACCGTTCATCTAGTCCTCAAACAAATGAAAGCCGGGAGCTCTGAGCACTGGTAATATTCACTGTGCAGCGCACCGCAATGAGAAAAATAAAAAAGAATATTAATCAAAGACCCCCAAGTGAGACATAATGACCATTGATTCACTCAATCCCTGCATCTCCACATGATATTTATTTCATTTGTTTGACATTTTTACATTTATGTACAATTATTATTATTATAGTCATCCTGCTGAAAGATTTTAAGAAGTGTAATTATTTTCTGTCACTGTCTTTTTCCTCTTTAGAGAATATTTAGATTAACTTGTAAACTTCTTATTGACTAACTTGTGTACAGAATCTACAACAAGAGTGAATAAAAAGATTGTATTCATAGTTGGGGGTCATAATGAAGGAGAACTGATCACTTCATCAATGGTAACATGGAGGCACACTGTAAGTCGCTCTGGATAAGGGCGTCTGCCAAATGCCTTAAATGTAAATGTAAAATGTAAATGCTGTCACAACACTTGTTATATACCAGCTGTAAAATAATACAGAATGGCCTTAAGAAAGCCCAAGGATTAAGGTTATTGGGATCTTATCATTTCATGCCTGCTGAATCCAGACAGTGCCATTCTTTTTTCATACTTTTTATCTTTTCGGGTTTCTTTTTATACCTTGAAATGTCACAAACAGGTCAAGTTGATCCTATGGAGTTTTTATGGAGACCTGCACTCCAGACAGAACAGGGCGGATTTCTTTCAGGCAGAGAAGCCAGGAAAAAGCAAACAATGGGGAGCGCTGCAGGGGATGGAGAAAAATGGAGATAACCCCCGCCCAGCCTAACATCAGCTTCACTCTATTGCCATTTTGTATTTTATTACATTTGGTCTGTGCATTTTTGTACAGTAGGGTGCACACAGTATTTTAGCAAAAAACAGCTTCAATGAGGTGGAGTCTCACAACTAGATAGACATCCAGACATACATACAATAAAAATTCAAAAGAAGGTATGAAATGTGTGGCATTTAGAGAACAGTTAGGTTGTAACATATTAAATGAACCATGTGGAAAAATTCAGAAAGGTGCAATGGTATCCATAGTGCAAAAAAGTCTGTTGTTAATGCATGTTCCATTTTTACATTTACATTTACGACATTTATCAGTTGCCCTTATCCAGAGAGACTTACAATAAGTAGTTACAGGGACAGTCCCACTGGAGACACTCAGGGTTAAGTGTCTTGCTCAGGGACACAATGGTAGTAAGTGGGATTTGAACCTGAGTCTTCTGGTTCATAGGCGAGTGTGTTACCACTAGGCTACTACCACCTCGGCCCCGCTCCCGTTCCAGCTCACCTCCGGCCGCACTATCACCGGCCAAGCGCCTCCGGTCCTCCTCTCCCAGTACGACGGCTACTCCACCCGCTCCAAGCATGCCTGCGAATGCGTCCCCGAACTCGGCCAGTGACAGTTCCATATCTTTTTAAAGTGCAACAGGCAACACAATATATCAAATAAAATGCTTATTACTTAACCATACATAAACAAATGTAATACACTTAAAGAAAAGTTGGAGTTTTTAAGTTAAAAACTGTCCATACAGACAAAACAACAGGGTGATGTATTTGCCATACAAGTCAGTCACACTCCTGTATGGCCCTAGGAACAAAGAACCATCTGAGCCTCTCTGTTTTGCATGACAGACACAGGAGCATAGGATTGGGACAAAAAGGGGAAGGTGGCAAAGCCATATGACCCGAGCCTGAGGACCCACCTTGTTTTGGCGCAGTTAAAGGTAAAGGTGAAGTGATTGTCACATGTGATACACAGCAGCACAGCACACAGTGCACACAGTGAAATTTGTCCTCTGCATTTAACCCATCACCCTGAGTGAGCAGTGGGCAGCCATGAACGGCGCCCGGGGAGCAGTGTGTGGGGACGGTGCTTTGCTCAGTGGCACCTCAGTGGTACCTTGGCAGATCGGGATTCGAACCGGCAACCTTCTGATTACGGGGCCGCTTCCTTAACCGCTAGGCCATCACTGCCCCAAAATAGACAACCACGAAGGGACCACAGTGGTGACCACAGTGGTGGCCTAGTGGGAAATTAAGCAGACCCATAATCAGAGGATTGCTGGTTCGAGTCCCGAACCACCAAAGTGCCACTGATGTGCCACTGAGCAAAGTACCATCCCCACACGCTGCACCCCGGGCCCCTATCATGGCTGTGCACTGCTCACCAAGGGTGATGGTTAAAAGCAGAGGGCACGTTTTGATGAGTGCACTGTGTGCTGTGCTGTTTTTCACAATGACAGTCACTTTCACTATAGAAAATGGTCCCTTTCGCATGGTCCCCCTTTTCTCTTTGTGGCTTCAGGCAAGGTTCAGCCGGCATGCATTTTAATGTTTCTGTCATCTTGCACTAAAGTTTTACTCATGAACCTTTGAAGTTGCGCAGTAGGCTACATTAACGGGAGAAGTGGTGTATTTTTACTGGGCTACTTAAATGAGGTACATTAGAGAAACACGACTTTTTGATCTTTTGATATCTCTATTGTAGCTCATCCAAAGCTCACATTTGTCATCCTGTTGTTATTAGACTATAAACTGATTTTTGTGCATTGATTAGAGCACTGATTAGAGCATAAACTGATTTTTGTGCATGTAGTCAAACGAAATTGAGCTTTGTTGCCCCAGCTTTGATATATTGATGTATTATTCACATCTTTGCTTTGCTGAAGTGAAGACTGAGCAGCGATCAATGCCTTCTCCCCCTGTGTAGAGTCTAGCTTTCCAGCTGTTTGTGCTTAGTTCTACGTTCTGTTAGTGAAGACAGTGGCCATGGGTGCTCTAGTCAATACTTTCATCCAAAGAGGAAATTTGTCCTTATGCCATGGTAAAATGTCATCTATTTCTATCAATTCCTAAATAATTCTATTTTAATTGTAAGATTATTATAAGCCAGTCACAGGCATGCACTGATTCATGTAAAGTTAATATGAGTTGAACAGGAAATCACAAAATAACCAACCCCCCCACCCCCACCGTGCGCTGAGAATCCAAAAAAACCTACGCGTGTGTCTGCTGTAAAATGCCAAGTAACAATAATTAGCGCTGGTTAATTGAAGCTCCAACCTTGAAGCCAGACATCTCCTCATGGGAAGCTGCTAGACTGGTGTGGAGACGTAAAATGAGCCTTAAGCTTCCTAATATGGGCAACGGCGAGGCCATTGTGGCCCTCAAGGTACGTGAACCCGCAACCTGAATCCATAATGGAGAGCAAATCCCTGCTGCTTTTGTTCTCGCACAGTGTGTAGACTGTGTGATTAATAACCGCCTATTATGTTTCTAATAAGGAGGCTTTAAAAACTAAACTGTACCCTTGCTGAGGGGTCTCACAGTTCAACTTATAGTCATATTCTTCCACCCACAGAGCATTAATAGCAATTACATTACTGCAGAATGCCAACGCATGGAACTGTACTGGTTCTTATGGAAGACCTTCACCAGTATTTGAGATCAACCTTTCAATTTTCATAAAATTCAAATGCAACTAAGGGAAAATAATCCATCCATCCATCCATCCATCCATCTATCTATCTATCTATCTATCTCACATCGTTCAAACAGTCCTGACCTCTGTCCAGTAGCCTAATCATCCATTTTCACACACTTTCAGTGCTGTGGGACCAAACACCATTTTTTTTATTCAAATGCTGTTATTTGCCCACATAAAATTGCCCACAGTCGGTAAATTTAATGGTTCAATTTTAGGGCCGCTGGAAAATTGTGTTGATAAATGTGAGATGGCTGTCATTATGCCCAGCCGAGTTCTGAGCAAGAGCGAGCCTTGATACACAAGGAGGGTTCAGCTCCCCGTGTCATTTGAGGAAAGGCACTTGCCTGTTGGAGCTGCACTATACAACCCAGGGCTCTGTTTTTATCAAGTGTGGGACGTGTTCACTAGTGCCAGGTGAAAGGTGTCCTCGGGATTTACATCAACAGTTAAAACAAGAAGGAGCCACTTGGTACTTGTTTCTGTATCTTGAAGAAGAGAAACTATTTACCAGTTTTGTTGGTGTGTAATTATGTCCGTCATTTACAATATTTATCGGACGCTCTTCTCTAGTGAAAATGAAGTGATTGTGAAACACTGCAGCACAGCACACAGTGACAAAACAAAATGTGTCCTCTGCTTTTAACCATCACCCTTGGTGAGCAGTGGGCAGCCATGACAGGCGCCTGGGGAGCAGTGTGTGGGGACGGTGCTTCGCTCAGTGGCCCCTCAGTGGCACCTTGGCGGGTCGGGATTCGAACCAGCAACCTTCCGATTACGGGGCCGCTTCCTTAACCGCTAGGCCACCAACTGACATTCGGTAGTGACAGGGACAGTCCCTGTGGAGACACTCAGGGTTAAGTGTCTTGCTCAGGGACACAATGGTAGTAAGTGGGATTCGAACCCGGGACTTCTGGTTCATAGGCGAGTGTGTTACCCACTGGGCTACTACCACCCTGTTGGCTAAAACCTTACCAACATGTTGCCGTTTGCTGTTTTTTCATTCTGAATGCCTTTCGGAGGCCACGTTCTCAACAAAGGCCATGGTGTCCATTACATTTCGGTACAAGCCAGTCCCTCTGTTCCCTTGTTAGCCAACTGCTAAACGGAAAAGGCATGATACCATTTGAATGATCGTGCTGGCTGCGTCTCTCATTTCCAAGATGGGGTTACGCGGTTGGAATTGTTTAATGGTCTATTTCCTCTTCTGAAGGTAACGTCTGGAGGTCTGTGGCTTTCTGGGTCCTCCAGTAGTTCCACAGAATCCTGACGTTACGCTGTGTTTTAAAAAGTTAGATTAAGCCTCAGGCCATCTTTTGGCAAGCTGCATATGTTCCAGTAAAAAGCTTTACCATCCACAATTTTATTTTATTGGCCTCAATTTTAGTTAGGATTATGTTTTAAGCCTTAATATTTACTTTGTTTGGAAGCAAAAGAGATTCATGTAGTCATCAGCGAGAATAATAATTTGCATCGTTTCCGTGTTTTTTCCCCCCTTTTTTTAAACGCAATATTTCAACGTCAACACGACATAACACAAAAACGGCGGCAAATGGCATATTTTTAAAATGCCGGTTTATCTTGTGGTGATTTACAGAGTGATTCACAGCCTACCCGGCACGGGCTGGCCTGTTGGACATTACGGATCAGGCCCCAGAAACTCCATAACGACTCGGCTACGTGAAGCAGAACAGACTTTCCCAGCGTGCACATCCCAGCGAGCCTGCTGCAGGAGCGCGGTGCGACGTTTATCCGTGCATCGAGTTCCCTGGGCCCCCAGCAGGGTGGGCCCGAACGTTGCGCTCATCCCCACGCCGTTTTAGGATGTTAAAGGTCTGCCAAGTGGCTTGCTCGACTTCCTTGG
This sequence comes from Denticeps clupeoides, assembly GCF_900700375.1. Taxonomy (NCBI): domain Eukaryota; kingdom Metazoa; phylum Chordata; class Actinopteri; order Clupeiformes; family Denticipitidae; genus Denticeps; species Denticeps clupeoides. Next base: position 4,103,999 of record NC_041708.1, on the reverse strand, counting down.
GATCATTTGGAGGATTTCGCTGCCAAGCTTCCAAACAACGTTCCACTCCTGACTCCTGGTTCCAGTAATGCTCGGTAAAGGATTAATAACACGTCTACAAGGCCCTTGTAACATAGGAAACGCATGCGTTATCGTTATAAATGTCTTACGGAGGCATGCACGTCGTGCTGTTTTACTTAGTGCTGCTAAAGAATGCGGGACAGATGGTGAGGCCACCAAGCGGGGTTTTTTTTTTTTTTTTTTTTCACGTTTCTTCACGTTTTAAAAATAGTAAAAATAGCGAGGAGCCGCTCACAGGGACGCAAATCCGATTTTGCCCCATCCACCCTGGCAAGACGCCCTATATGAATCCACTGTTAATTGAACCAGAGCTCGGGAATTACACTCCACTTACAGCCAATGTTCCTCCCGTTCTTCTGACACGGCAGGAAATCTGCTTTTTGTTCCACGCCGAGAAGCTGCGCCCACGTGCCGCGCCGGAAGCCCCTCGCCCGTGTTTGAGCTCGGATTAAATAAATGACTCGGTCGAAGCAGCCTTGATGGAGGAAATCATTTATACGGCCCATCTCCCCTGTTTGAAGTGCACCTGTTACATCTCCGCCTGGCGACGCAGACCTCCTGTCCCCCGTAGCTCACCATGTGAGATCCCCGCAAGTCCTTCGCGAGGCAAAGAAATGTGCCGAGAAACTGAGCAATTTGCACACTGTTCCTGAGAGACCCTAGGGTGGCAGTAGCCTAGCGGGTAACACACTCGCCTATGAACCAGAAGACCCAGGTTCAAATCCCGCTTACTACCATTGTGTCCCTGAGCAAGACACTTAACCCTGAGTGTCTCCAGGGGGGGACTGTCCCTGTAAATACTGAATGTTTTCATTGAAATGAGCCCACCAGGAATCCCGATCGTTTGAAGGCCTCGCCATTTACACTCACGTTCTCTCCTTCTCTCTAAATTTGAGGCCGCTCGGTCGCCCGAGTGAAGCACTTGCGAAGGCCTGTCACCTCTCATTACTTTCCCTGGCACATTCATTACCGGGCAATCGGTGTCTGTCAGCGGTGAAAATATTCATGAAGTCAGACACGGACAGCAGGTCCACAGGATCTACAGAGAGGCGAGGAGATGGACGGACTCCTCCGCAGTACATCTAATCCCAGCTTTTCTTTTTTCTCTCTCTCTCTCTCTCTTGCCACCGTCCCCTGGCTCATCCGGTCGGCCACATCCTGCCTGACTTGATTTCTTTCCATCCATGCTGGCCCATCTCGTGACTTGCTGACAGTCCGTACCCAGCGCCATCTGGAGACTCCCGGATACGCCGCCGTCACTTTCGCGGCCTCACTTTCTACCAGACGCGGAACCATCTGTGGAACTTTTACAGGAGAGCCTTCGAAAAAAAGGATTCGGCGAAGACTACAACCATTTAATGAACACAGCCATTACAGACAGTTATATATTACCAGCATATAACGTGGTTTAAAAAAAAAAACCTAAAGAGAACCGTAAGAACAAAAAATACAGACTTTGTTCTTCCTATCTATTACAATCTAGGACTTTCACGTTGTCCCCTGTCGCGTTCATTACTAGAATCTCATTTAGGTATGCAATGAAAATATCAGGAATTTAATGGCCATGTTTGGGAGATGTTTCTTCTGTTCTCCTTTGTTGTCCCTGGCTGGTGGCACGACTTGCCCGGCTCCATTCGGCTTGGCGTAACTACCGCCACCTTTTAGAAACATTTGAAAACTCACTTGTTTAAAAAGCCTTTCAATAGAGTCTAACAAGCACATACACACTTAACAACTCCGGAGCATGTTCTTCTTCTTGACAAGTTAGGCCTCATCGGGGCTCTTAGTTCCGTAACTCACAATCTATGGAAACCGAATGGGTTTCCGAATTGCCGGTGTCTTCTCCTAGTAAGTCGCTTTGGATAAAAACAAATTCTGAATTTTAATTTAAAAAACATTCACTATAAATAACACGAACTGTATTCACTGCACGAAACCGGTCTTTCAAATTATCACAAAATGTCCAAACGTCACAAAGTTGGGGTCAGAACCCTCGCACCGGCGTTCAGTCGAAGACCGTCTCGGACACGGTGACCGAGGACAGGCTCCGGTCGCCGAAGCCGGCGTGGCGCTTCCACTCGGCGGACCTGCGGTCGCAGGATCGCCGCAGGCTGAGCGCGGACGTCGCCGTCCCGCGGCGGCTCCGCCGGAAGCGGCCGGCCGAGCGGTGCAGGCTCCCCACGAAGCAGTAGCACAGCGGGTTGAGCGCCGAGTTGGTGAGGCCGAGCCACTGGGCGAAGGGGCGGCCCTGCAGCACCCACTCGTGCCCCGCCTGGCCCACGGCGTCGTGCTCCGACGCGCCGGGCATGTTCAGGTCGATCCAGATGTCCACGGCGTACAGGGGCAGCCAGGACACGGTGAAGAGGACGACCAGGGCCAGCACCATTTTGGCGATCTTCTTGCGCATCCGCAGCCGGGGCGCGGCGCGCGTCACGGCGCTGTCCGGCTCGTGGAGCTCGTCCTCGGCCCCCCACAGCTTCCACGCGGTCAGGGACGACACGGCCAGGTTGAAGAGCGCCGGGAGCCCGTAGAGCGCGCAGAAGAGCAGCGCGCTGTACGCGTGGCGCAGGCGCGCCCGCGGCCAGCTCTCCACGCACACGGTGACGCGCCGCGCGCCCCCCGGCAGCGCCAGCGCGCGCGTCTCGTGCATGAAGGGCAGCGGCGCGCACAGCGCGGACGACGCCGCCCACACGGCGCACACCGCGGCGAGCACGCGGCGGCCGGTGAGGAAGGCGCGGGCGTGGAGCGGCCGGTGCACGCTGTAGTACCGGTTCAGGCTGATCGCGGCCAGGCTCAGCACGCTGGCCGCCACGGACACGGCCTGCACGAAGGGCACGGCGCGGCACAGGAAGTCGCCGAACACCCAGGCGCGGTAGACCTGGTGGCCCAGGTTGACGGGCATGCAGACGCACACCACCATGACGTCGCACACGGCCAAGTTGGCCAGGAGTTTCCTGGTGGCCGAGGCGCCGGCGAGGCGGTTCCTCCTCCTGGCGAGGACCAGCAGCGCCGCGACGTTCCCCGCCAGGCCGACGAGGAAGGACGCCACGTACATGATCACCAGCACGATGGTGCCCGGCTCGCGTCCGGAGAACAAGAGGTGGTCGCCGAGGTCCAGCGCGCCCGGGAAGGTCCCGTTGGAGTCGCCGAGGCGCCCCCAGAACGACGCGTTCTTGGAAAAAAGCCGTCCGAATTTGGAGTAGATCTCGGAAATGTTCATGATTGTTAAGTTAATTAAAAAACCAATTCGGTGCCGGTCCGGGCTGTGGAATAACCCCCCACATGCGTGAGGCACCTGCTCATGTTGCGCGTCTCCGGACGCTGCCGACGAGCCACCCTCCGCCTCTTCGGGAGAATCCGGCACCTTTGGGAGGACGTGGTGCTTTTTCCTCCTTCCTCCCCGCGTGGAGTGGGTGATGCTGATGGACACGGATCAAAGGGAGAGATCTCAATAATATCTCACTCCACGCCATACACCTTCTTACCAGATACACCTTCTTCTGTTATGCAATTATGTATTTATTACATAATCCCAGCTTATAACCATTTAAAGAAACACATTATCGAAGAGCACTGAGAACTTTGAAACATACCAAAAACAGACCTCAATCAAAACTTTGCTTCATAATTTGTCCATTTTAATGTCTAATTTTTCAATTTATTTTTAAATTAACACCAAATTCGCACCTTTTTGGCAACAAAATACCGCTAAAACGACTAAGAATATATTCATATCCCTACGTAGCCAGGGCTGACCGTGAGATTTCATTTGAAATTTATTTTCTCCCAGAGTGTCGCACTCCACCTCGCTATACAGAATAACGTAATCTTCATGTTGAGAGGTGAACAGATTAAGCTGAGTTCATCTTGCTTCGCTATGTGCAAAAGTGATAAAGTTTCATGAGAAGCAGAAGTCTCCTTTCTTAATTAGGCAATTAACATTCTGTCGCGCTCGAGGGAGCTTATTAAATATTTGTGAGGTGCAGTAGTAGTAGTAGTACCTCCGCTGGACCCAAAATGCTGCTGGTGCTTTTGCGGTGCGAGGCTGACTCTGGGTCAGTTTTCGTGGGCACGGTGCAACCTGAAACTGTTACTGTGAATGAAACCCCGGCATGACTCCTTAATACACCGCCTCAAGAGATGATATACACGAGCCAATATACACTGAATTGTATATTTTTTCTTTGCAATGTTCATAAAACCACACAAATTGCAATTTGACTGTGGTGTTTCCTTTCAGCAGTGTCATGTCATACCTGTTCATGGTGATTGATGGTCGTACAGTATTATATCTCATTATTCATGCAAGTAATTGTGGAAAAGTAAGGGATTGCAGTTGTATTGCAGATGTATCAGATCTCTTTGTGTACAGTGAAAGTGAAGTGATTGTCATTGTGAAACACTGCAGCACAGCACATGGTGACACACCGAAATGTGTCCTCTGCTTTTAACCATCACCCTTGGTGAGCAGTGGGCAGCCTTGACAGGCATTCAGTGGCGGGCTGGGATTCGAACCGCTTCCCTACCTGCTAGGCCACCACCGCCCCAAAATGAAACTAGTAGTGAAATGAAACAGGGTAGTCTTGGCATAGCCAGGTGCGGCAAAGCACACACACGTCCATGGCTGCTAATCCCTCCCAGCTGCCACCTGTTCGGTTTCCTTTATTAAAACCGCCTTTCGCGGTTCCCAGTCCGCCTCCCTGCCAGCAGAGGGCAACCACTCACCTCCTCTATAAATACTTGGTGGCCATCAACTTACTGTAATGCGTTCCTTATGCTTTCTGACAATCGCCTCACGTTGACCTTTTTCGCCCGACTATGAATTTTGGATTACCCTTGTCTTCCATGCAGAACACAATCGATCATACTATGTGGGGATGTAGCTCAGTGGTAGAGCTAATGCTTCGCATGTATGAGGTCCTGGGTTCAATCCCTAGCATCTCCATGGTGAGTGGTAGCCTAGTGGTTAAGGAAGCGCCCCCGTAATTATTTACATTTACATTTACAGCGTTTATCAGACGCCCTTATCCAGAGCGACTTACAATCAGCAGTTACAGGGACAGTCTCCCTGGAGCAACTTAGGGTTAAGTGTCTTGCTCAGGGACACAATGGTAGTAAGTGGGATTCGAACCCGGGTCTTCTGGTTCATAGGCGAGTGTGTTACCCACTAGGCTACTACCACCCTTATCAGAAGGTTGCCGGTTCGAATCCCGATCCACCAAGGTGCCACCGTCCCCACAAAGCACCGTCCCCACACACTGCTCCCGGGCACCTGTCATGGCTGCCCACTGCTCACTCAGGGTGATGGGTTAAATGCAGAGGACAAATTTCACTGAGTGCATAAAAATTCTTAAGAAGTAGTGCCGGTAGTGACTGTGGCGGTCTGATCTACAGAGTACAGCGGCGCTCCGGGTTGGAGTTTTGCACGAGTTTTGACGTCTTTTCGTGCGACCAGTAGAATCCAAGCGAGCGAGTTTTCTTTCTGCCACTTCGAAAGACCTACACGAAGCAGGAATGGAGGAAAATGATCGTCACCAACGAGCGGAAAAACCATCTGTGTTCAGTTCACGCTCACCTGACGCCACGGACGTCTGAACCAGGCGTTTTTCACTCGTTTGTGGCGTCAGGGGAGCGCGGACTGAACACAAACCATTTTTCTGATTATTGTTGCAAATCAAAGCGTCCATGCAGTGGACAGTTCTCACACGTGTACAGTTCTCAACCTGTACACAGTTGAAATAGTCCTGAATAGTGTGAAATGGGATGTTCAGTTTAATTATTTTGAACTAAGATGTCGCTTTTTATGTGGTTTTTTTTACACTCAGTATTGCTGTTCACTGCTTATATTTGAATAAAGGTTTTGACATGCAACTGTTTACCAATTTTTACCAGAATTAATAACACTAAAATAAATTCTTGTTCTATAAATCAGGTCTAAAGTTACATTGTTAACTATTGTTAAAAATTACAAATGTTATTTAATTTAATCTTTACAACAGAGGCCTTGAACGGAATCTTCGTGTTGTTCTCTTTCAATGGGATTGCCTGTAACCTTTTTCAAAGGAAAACGTCTAATTCCTATGCTGTGACTGAGTTGATAAAACACTGAAAAACTGAAATGTACTTATTCACTGTTGATTTGTATTACAGTATAATAATAATGTTGATTCAATTCTTCACCTTCTGTCTGTCAGGATTGACTGCAGCTGTGCTCAACACCGGTGGCCAATCCTGACAGCGCTTAAATGCCGGATGTTTCCGCCCCTTCCAGGTCTCTGGCATTTTCGTGAACTTGACATTGTAACCGTGTAGGTGTTAGTAATTTCAGTTCTGGCAATCGCCACACGCCTGCGGGTTTGTTTGTGTTGTTCCCCTTTATTTCCCGTTTTTGGCCACCGCGCCATTCTTTCTTTGTGTTTATTGTTTGTTATAATAAAAACCCTTCCCAGTATGTCAGACCTCTGCACTTCCTTCCCCCGTAAGTCCGTAGTCGTGACACTGTCACTGCAGTGAAATTAGACAAACCGTCCACGCTGATTTACGAGGCCCAAACTCTTGAATTTGAAAGCACCGTGTGACCATGTAGAAAGTTTATGGGCTGCGTCGTGATGCATCGATGTCCAGGCACTGATAATCAAATTGAATCGTGAGACCAGTGAAGGTTCATACCATATTTTGCGATATATGGGTTTGCACAATTTGAAGATGAAGAAAAATGCAAATTACTGACTAAATAATTAGCTAAATAAATATATCCTTATAACACTGAAGGTGGACACTCGTTTCACAGTAACGTCTAAATGTGTTTAAGGGGAATTGGACCGTGGTTGGTCTCCGGACAGGTTATCTCCAGCAGTAATTCTGGACCTTATTCCCTCCCCTGCAGGGAGAGGACGGTGACTGGCTGAGTGGAGGCCATGCTTTTGCAACTGGGATCTCATTCCATCTCTCCCACCGCTGTTAACATTGCCACAAAAAAAAAAAATTACGTGCACCAGGGCCACCTGAGCTAAAAATGACAGACCCTTTCCACCGAAGATGTGACTCCTTTTAAAAATTCATGAGGCCGGCGTCGTAACTCACGCTGAGCCCAGGGCCCCAGGCGCTGCAGAGCAATTCATATTTCATCCGTCGTACAGGAAGAAGACACTTCTCAGCAGTGAGAGGGAACGGATTAGGACCGTGAATGATGCCCTTGTTCTATGGACGCGAAATGAAGCAGGGGGACAGGCGTCACGTAACCCCAACCTGTTGCCGCTTTGACGCAATCGACACCTTTTAACCGCAAGCGGTGACCCGCTACTTGTCGATGGAAACAATTAGGATTTTATGCAAATACAACTGTTGAAGGGCAAGGCCATCTGTTCTGGGCTTTAGTTCAGTTTAGCTACCGTAAAGCCATATGGGACCTTTTTTTCCTGTAAATATTCAGCTTGGCTTGGAAGACGAGAACTTCATTCACAATAAAGTAGTTTCTCTGTGGTGTTTTTAAGTTGGTGGGTGACTCACAAATGGCACCAGCGCATCCCACTTGAAAGCTGTGGACGCGATGTTTATCGGCTGAGGTAACACAAAAGATGCGATATGTGAATAAATGAGTCAACGTGGCCATGAAAACAAAAGGCAGACGAGAGCATCTCATCCCACACACGACCTCAAACAGTAATCCACACCGGCTCTGAGTGCGGAGCACCCATGGGTGAAAACGACAGACCGTCCTGTTAGTGAAAACTGCACTGTGAGAAAATGACATTTTCAAATAGGGCTTGTATGTGTTTACAAAGGTAAAATGTACATAGTGTATTCCTTTATTGTTTGATTTATTTGATTATAATTAATTATGCTATACATTATATTTAATTATACTAATTGCATGTAAATCTAGTATATTGCTCTACAAGACTTTGTAATCAAATATCAAATATCAAAGCAAGAAAATATGTTTGGCATTGGTCAGATTGTGGATAATTATGGGATGTGATTGTTGACCACCAGATGGCGACAAAGGCACGAAATTACAAAATCCAACAGAAACGGGCTTGTCAAACTGGGGTTATCAATTTACTAAATTCTAATGAAGCGTAACAACACGTTGTTATTTACCAATTTATTTTTTATAAACATAATTATAACAAATTATTTGATTGGCCCATGTTGTGCTGCTCCATGGGGACTGAACCTGTATTTAGTGGAAGGAACTATAGAACATAGCATCAGACAATTTAAGACATTTTGTAATAAACAGAAACTGAATCTCCCTTTGAGTACAAATAGCACCCCCTTGTCCTCCTCCGGAAACTTGTAAGTGAAGTGATTGCCATTGTGAAACACTGCAGCGCAGCACACGGTGACACAATAAAATGTGTCCTCTGCATTGGACCATCACCTTTGGTGAGCAGTGGGCAGCCATGACAGGCTCCCGGGGAGCAGTGTGTGGGGACAGTGCTCTGCTTAGTGGCACCTCAGTGGCACGTTGGCAGATTGGGACTCGAACCTTAAAGTCCAGTAATACATGGTTGAGTTAAACTGGGTTGTGTTGACTGAAAAAGATATATATCTTTAAAGAATCAAAACTTAAACCTTAATTTGGATAGCTGTCTCGTGATCTGGAGAAACAGACTGAGATACATAGTTAAAATCAGATGAATTGTTAAAAACCATAATTATCTGCATATTTTTCTTGATCAATATTCTAAATTCAGACATAAATCAGTTTATATTATCAATGACTGTCTGCTGCTACAGTAAATACTGCTAAAATACAGCATTGTCCCAGTGACTTAACAAATAATTCAAAATGATCAAATCTCAAATTATCAAAGGTTTGATTTAGGGTGCATCTTCTCAAGAATAGGAATGAAATATCTTGAAGAGGTCTTGTTTTTCTCTACCATGAACCACAATTTAGTTTATGAATTGGGCTTTATTTGTGTATTTGGATTTCTGAAGACAAGTTGGAACTGATCTTTCCTGAATGAAGGTCAAGGATATACAAACAAAAATACAAGTTTAGGCTGAATTATGTCAGTGGAGAACTTTACATATTGACTCATGAGATTAGTCCTGTTTGCGTTTACCTTAAACACATCCAGCTGACCTCTTATGTTGGCCCATATAATTTACCTCCATGTCGACAGCATTCTCAGCAACGGCAACCAGATCAGATTACATCTTAATATGTATCATTATTCTGTTATCACTAATGACCCTATAACATATACATCATAAGAAGATAACTGGCCCAGTGGCTTAACGATTAATTCATAATTAACCTCCTGGGGGAGATTTTTGATTTAGGGTGCATCTTGTCAAGAGTAGAAATGAAATTACTTCAGGAAGTCCGGCCAGCCAAATTCTGCCCGGACATGAACTGCCAGGTTCACACTGGTTTGACATGGCGAGGAAGAAGGACGCATATGCACAGCGTGACGAAACAGGGGTTTAATACGTGGTGAACAAAACAGAGGAGACATCAACTAACAACGACCCGACACCGAACAGACACGAGCAGGGCAGCTTCATACAATCATACTCAGGTGAAAACAATCAGGTAACAATATAACACAGGACTAACATGAAACTCTGCTCTGAATCCCAGACCCGGAGTTGCCTCTTCCGGACCGGGTCATGACACACTAGGCTTAATAGCTTTCTGGCTGTTGTAAGAATAGCCTTTATTATCAACTAATCAGAAGTAATAAATGGATAAATAAATAAATAAATAAATAAATAGGTACCATAGCAGTAAAATTAAACCGTGCAGCTGTGCAAGTCATTCTTTGAGAATTTATCCTTCAGATTTGGCTATTAGTGCCGTATGCTTGGGGAAGCTGGCAGCTGACCTGAACTCTAAAGACCTGATGCCAGACCTACATGCGAGGCCTACATACAAATACCAGAGACGCCACTGTCTCTCGTGCTAAACAAAATAAAATGAATCCAGTGGAACCCATGAGTCTTTGTTCTGCACCTGCAACCAGGTGCAATAAATGAGGATGCCAGTCATTTTTATATCTGGTGGAAATTCGTATTTAAAAGGTTGCACACTCACAGTTGTGTTTCGTAACTGCAATATTATTACAGGGTTTTTTTGTTGAGGTGCAATCATATCAGACCAAAGGTCATGTTCTGGATCCTCATTTGCCTCTGGGGTCATCTAATTCTGACGAGAAAACACCAGAAAACGTCAAAGAGTGACATTCCACACACTTTCACATAACTGTGTTTATTCAGTGTTATTTGTTTAGGTGTGCTTTGAAACTTGGTACATGTGGAAAATAAAGTAACTTTTCCTGCATCGGTTCGCGTTGTAGGGGCAATTTCTATTCAGTTTCAGTCATTTCATTGTCCCTCAACATCAACTCTCCGTTTGGCGCATGGTAGTTCATTTTTCAGGCACGACCTCCTGACAGAACCTGAAAAATTCCAGAGTCTCCTGACAGTGCAAGCTTCCACAGGCTTTGACTTTCATCATTGTCAAATGGCACGTGCTTCTCCACGGAACATTCCTACAGACTTGTTTTAACATTGCTCCCAAGAGGTAATGTGGACAAAAATATTGTGAAATGCACCTCAAGGCTTAGAATTTGGCCCTATATGCCACGTGTTTCAGAAAACGGGTTGTTTGATCCAGAAAAAAATCCCCCCCAGTCCTCTTTAGTTCTCCCTTGTTATCTGTGGTCAGGTGACCAATATGCACACAGAAAAACTGGGCTAGAAGTTTTTGTTTTCAACATGGAAGCAATCTGTACATGCTGTAGCCCGTTTTGCAGGTGTGATGTAGGTCAGCCCCGCCCCCAAAATCTGCTGTGCTCTTTATCATACATCCACCGATGAGCCCATGTTAAAAATAAAATGGTTCAAATAAATGCTAGTTATGCTGCAAAAATGCAGTCCGGTCAGGTGCATAATTAATTTCTTTTACATTTATAGCATTTAATCAGCCCTTCTCCAGAGCGACTTACAATCAGTAGTGACAGGGACAGTCCCCTGGAGACAATGGTAGTACGTGGGGTTTGAACCTGTGACTGTGGCCGTCTGGTTCATAGGCGAGGGTCTAAGCCACTAGGCCACGACCACCCTTTTTTTCAGAGCGTAGTGACTTCCACATGCACTGTAGATTTTTCCTGGTAAATAGTGGCACATTACAAAGATTGAGAATGTGCTTTGGGCAGAAAACTTTAATAGCACTGACTAATCAGCCAGTTGAATTTGCGAGGTGCGTATTTAAACATCTGCTGTTAATGTCTGTGAAGCGAAAAGTCAAACTGAAGGATTGTTTCATTTTAACAAAAGAGAATTCAATTAATGGTGTCAGTTTGCCCTGGGTTTTGTACATAGGCTACAGCATAATTTTATTTGTTTTGTATTTACAGTGTGGCATCCACATCTGGAATCTGCAAAGTGTCCACATAACACAGTTTTGTTTGAAAAAAATTAACATTTATGACACATGAACTTTTTTGGCCTTCGGTTGGACCCCCAGTCGTCAAACTTGGACTCAGGAACAACATCACACTTATTTCCCTTGCCGGTGATAAAACAAATGAAATAGTGCTTAACGGGTTGTGTAACCTCCATATGGAACGTCTCTAACATTACATGATGCTATTGTGCTGTTATGAAATGCTCCTGCAACACTTATTTCTGTTCAATTCAAACGAAAATAAAAAAGGTCAGCAGCTTGAAAGCATAGTTTTAATTAATACTTCTAATATTACCCCCACACATTGGCCTATGGCACCTATTTCAAACACCCCATCCCCTTCTCACCGAAAAAAATCCAATATCCATGTTGTAGACTATGCGGCACCGTCACCCCCAATAAGGTTAAACTGACCTCAGTTTCACATTGTGACACTTTTTACCCCTGGCTGCTTCGTTGTCAATGTCAGAATGAACTTTTGATTTGAGATAATTAACTGAACCTAGCGACGTTCAACTTAGAAAAGAACTACGGACGATTTTCCCCAAACTGTGTCTGGTTTGTTCCACGAACTTTGCAGAATCTGGCACAATTTAACTAAAAAAAAAACTAAAAGAAAGTCAGTGACATGTTGATGCATCTTCTGTAGGTCAAATAGCAGTCATGAGTTATTTCATGACTACTTCTTCTCAAGTCATGCAATCTGCAAGCATACGTTCAGAAAAAGTGGGTTACATAAGTTGCAAATCTATTCCAGATGTGCTTTTAAAAGGAGCAAATAAATATATGTTGCATGACTGATTGTTCAAAATACATTGCTTTACATAATGCAGGAGTTTTGCATTCTATAGACAGTTTAAAGAAATATCCAGTTATTTAATTATGCGCAATGGCCTTTAAATATAGTGACTTTATGTAAGCCAATGGGTGTTCCAGATGTTTTAAGGCTCTGGAGCAAAAGTTCTTTCATAGTCCCAAAGGTTGAGGCAGAATGCGCCTCCCTTTCTGTTCAGCCCCCACCCCACCGCAATTTTACCCAAACAGCTTGGAGCGCATGAACCCCCCACCCCAAACCGAGTTACGTAAAATGTTTACCCAAGTGATCTGCGCTTGCGAAACCCCGGCCGTGGCTGGATCCTATAAAAGCCCAAGTTTTTGGGTGAAAGGGGCCACGCTGCAGCGCCAGTCTTCTTCCCCGACTGTCTTGAAGGTACATTCTGCACCAAAAGAGGGGAAAGAACGGTTCTTCATGTTCGTGCTTCTCACAGGGTGACGCTGCTAATCTGAACATAACTTTTTCAGGTACAGGAGTGGGGAAACGATGTTTAGAATATTGGTGACCCTTTGTGTCCTGGCTGTAAGCTGGGCACAAGACTGCCAGGTTGAGAATATTCAGGTGATGCAGAACTTCGACAAGACCAGGGTAAGTCGCTTTTTACAATATAAACATTTGTGCATCAAAATGATGGGACAATTGTGTCGTTATTTTTTAACTGAGTTGGTTTGGGTTTGCAGTACACAGGCACATGGTATGCAGTGGCCAAAAAAGACCCATCCGGGCTTTTCCTGCTGGACAACATCATTGCCAACTTCCAAGTCGACGACAGCGGTGTGATGACGGCTACCGCCGTGGGCCGAGTCATCATCCTGAAGTAAGTGCTGCCCATGTTCTCATGGTGGGAACATTCGAAAAGCCAGAGTTGTCCTGTGTTTGACGACCTTGCCATTTCCTTTCTTTGTTGCCCTCAGCAACTGGGAGATATGCGCTAACATGTTCGGCACTTTCGAGGACACCGTGGACCCCGCCAAGTTCAAGATGAAGTACTGGGGAGCGGCTTCCTACCTGCAGTCTGGATGTAAGGATGTTACATTTGTGACATTTACATTTACGGTATTGACGCCCTTATCCAGAGTGACTTACAATCAGTTGTTACAGGGACAGTCCCTGTCCCTGTCCCTAAGTGTCTTGCTCAGGGACACTTCTGGTTCATAGACGTGTGTGCTACCCACTAGGCTACTACCATGTGAAATGTGCATAGGTTCGTGTGAAAGTAACGTGAACTCCGGCCCTGTTGTCACCCCCATACAGATGACGACCACTGGGTCGTTCACACCGACTACAAGAACTACGCCATCCACTACTCCTGCCGACAGATGGACACCGACGGAACCTGCCTGGACGGCTACTCCTTCGTGTTCTCCCGCCACCCCGAAGGCCTGAGGGCCGAGGACCAGCAGATCGTCACGCAGAAGAAGCGGGAGCTCTGCTTCCTGGGCAAATACAGACGCGTTACGCACAACAGTGAGCGTTCGCACCCTCACCGCTCCATTCACGAAACAGCCAAGCAAAGCAACGTCCTTACTAAACGTCTCCGTTCGGCTTCTTTTCGCAGATTTCTGCCAGACAAGTACCGAGAGCCAGAAGTAGCGGAAGCAGCGCCCAGGCGTGTCGACTCTCTCCTCTCCTGTCCACCCCCCCTCCCCTCACCGCCATGCATTAAACTGCACGCCGGCGTTCAGCGCGACTGGACCGACTGAACCTCCACATGGACAGACATTGACCGGCCTCACCCTTAATCAGGCCTCAGCTCCCGTGTTTACTCAGCATCTTTCCTCAGAACACGCTGAACAGGGGCACTGTAACGCAATCGCCGCAACCGTCACTCGCGGTGGCACCGGCGACCTGCCAACGCGAACCATCACGTGTTCCGTCATGTGGTTTACTGTCCCAAAGTTCATTAAAAATCTTTAAATATGTGAACGTTCTGAACGTTCTGCCTTTTTTTTTCCGTGAAAGAGCAAAATTGTGAGGTATGGGTGATGAGGTATGGATGAGATGATGAAATACGAGTGCAATTTGGGTGTTACGAGTGTTAATTTAAAGATTCTGTTCCTGAGAAGAGGCGGGAAGGTATCTCCACACAAATCCATACATTTCTGAGCACGGCCATATTTATTTCCCTGTGAGGAGCAACGTGTGTTTTTGCCAACTTGATCCAAAGTGATCTGAAGGGATGAAAACATCTACATTTTGAAGATTTCTATAGCTTTTCTGTTTTTACTTACAGAAGGAGGAAAAATACCCAAAATGCATCATTTCTGACATTTATGAAAGGGTAAAAATGACGTTTTATGCGTGAAGCGTTCTCTCTTCGCCTTGTTGCTGTTGGACGCCCCGGGTTCGTTCACCTCTCCAACTCCAGCATGCTTGGAACGTTGGCCTCACACCGCTGGTCATAAACAAGCCGCTGCTGGATCTTCTCCAGGCCCCTTGCATGACGCAGATGGAGGGGAAAATGTGTTCAGCACCGACCGGAGATTCAAAACACGGCCGGTGGAAACGGTCTGTGGCTGTAACTTACGGGGCTGCTGTTAAAATGTCAATCGAGCGCCAAACAGAAAACTGGAAAAGGAGTCATTTTGAAAGACACACTAGTTACTTCGAGCTAACAAAGGACCATGAGTGAGCTGGTGTGTTCATCATCTGAAATGTTGAATCTTAAATTGTGGGATATGCGCTCATGCCTGTTTCCATGCGTGAGCTGGATAAAAATGCACAATTGTTTCTTACGAAGCTGATATGGCTTGCTGCTGGGACGATCTAGTGATAAGGAAGCGTCTGAAACTCAAGCTCTTTCTTTAATGAGATCCCAGTAAATCAGATAATAAAACAGGTAATTTCATAAGAATCGGGAGTATAGGCAGTGAATGTGAGCCTGAAGGGGGTTCAGAAGATCAGGTGATAACTTGTCTTTTAGTTCGCAGAAGTACCTAATCAGCTGGTACAGGGAACATTTAAGGAATTTGTACCAGCGTGTAAGCACTTTCACACTTCCAGAGAACAAAATCATTCTCCAAATCTTTCTCCAAATCCATCTTTTTTCTAAACCCTTCCAGCCTTAAACTATTATTCTGTTGAACTTTGTCAGATCATCCAGTTAGAGCTCGTAACGCTTCCCCCAGCTTACATCTGCTGAATAAACAAATCGATGTATTTGATTACTGTGCTATACCTTCTCTCAATGATACCTTGCCTGGAGTCAGTGTTGACTGATAGACCTACTGACCCCTTAAAAATAATCACCAAACCACGACCCGACAGCTAAAAGACACGAACAGGGCAGCTTAATACAATCAAACACGGGTGAACACGATCAGGAAACATAACGACACATGACGAACATGAAACACTTTTGTGCAAAAAAATCTTTATTCTTAACTGTGTTGAAGGAATGTAAGTATTCTATAGCATTTTGTCAGGTCACTATGTCAAAAGTCATTGTGACTTTTGACACAAGCATTGAGTAGTGTTAATAATAATAATGGTATGTAACTTCCCTATGAGGCCACCATGGCACTTCTCCATCTAATTAGCCTGTACTTGCTCCTTGGTGGGATGGTCAACAAGCTTTAATGTTTAATGCAAAGCTGTTCAGTTTCTAGTGAGTATATATCTACAGCAGCAGTGGAATTTACTGCGATGCAAGGGGCGCCACTTAGAATCTTCCCTGGGGCTCCACATTTGTTAGGGCCGGCCCTGCGTAATTCACAGCCTTTTAAAACAAATCCTCATCAGCATCTAAGTTGTCCTCCTCACTGATCGGAAGACATGTTTACGAGGGAGATGATTCGCTGTTTCTGTAGACAACTGCTTGTTTTATTAAGGGTTATATTCCCACTCTGGCACACAGGGACTGTGACCTGTGTATAGGACCTGTATGCAAATGGATGGCAAATGTGACAGCAACAGATGTATAAGGTCATAGATGGTGAAATGTGGCAAGAATAATAATGTTTAAAACACATGGTTCTGTGAAGAATGGTGCCATAAGTATCATATTATATGAAGTATCAATTACATAACTCCACATGTGTTCATTCATAGTTTTGATGCCTTCAGTGAGAATCTACCGACGTAAATGGTCATGACAATAAAGAAAACCCATTAAATGAGAACGTGTGCCCAAACTTTGGCCTGTACTGTGTGTGTGTGTGTGTGTGTGTGTATATACACACACACACTCACACACACACACACATAAATAACATCAAATGTTATGTCATAGTCTTGTGTCTTCATTACTGTTACTTTGAACATGACGGATGAGACAAAAACACCACACGTCACCGGCTGAAATGCTGAAGGTTCGTCGCCGTGATAAAAGGCGCCGGAGCAGCTGACCTCACACATGACAGAGTGTGTACACTGAGATCGTCTTCATAATGATAATATGCACCCTTATCAGGAGCGACTTACAATCAGTAGTTACAGGGACAGTCCCCCTGGAGACACTCAGGGTTAAGTGTCTTGCACACGGACTCAATGGTAGTAAGTGAGGTTTGAACCCGGGACTGTATGGCCTTTTGATTCATAGGTGGATGTGCAACCACTACATTGCCAGACGTAGACAAAATCTTTGATTTAAGCCCCTCTCCGAATAGTAATTTTAATAACGACTTTGATTACTTTTCAGAAATGTTTGCGTTAGTTAAATACGGTCTTGAGAATGACAGCAGATAATAAGCTATTCCCTGAAGAGCCTCTCACATTTCACTTACACCAAAAGACATCTTGTAAGATAGACAAACAGACCAGCAGGAATGGTCTGGAATTGCACAGCAATGAGTTTTCTTTTTATTTTCTTCAAATGAAAGCTAGATGTGTATTCTATAGCGAGTGGCTTTCCAGCATTTGTCGGTTGTCATAGCACCGTGAAACAATAGAGCTCTCAAGAAAATCACTGCATCAGACCAGAAGCAGCCAGGCTTATTGACAACATCAAAGGCTGGGAAGAAACAACTCTCACTTTTCATTTGTCACCTGTGGACTCAAAGCAAATGATTAGTTCCAAATGACATATTAATTGGCAATTGCCATAACAGCGCTGGCATCGAATGTTTCTTTCTTCTTCTTACCCCTACTGTGCCTTCGTAAGGTCTGTTAATGTCAAAGATTTGGAAAGGTGTGATGTTATTATTCTTATGTTGATTTCTTTATTTTCCTGCAGAGAAAATTTTAGAGAAAAGACATTTAAAGTGAGACAAAGGGGTCAAGGAAATTGGAGGATTATTTATACAAGATCACAGAATAAAGACCAAAAACAATATAGTCATTACTTGACATGCACATTACATGCCACAGGTATGTACAGTTTTACAGTGGATAGGAAGCTATTTCATTTCTCGTTGCAAATGTATTTTTCATAGAACACTATTTAGATTATATTACATTTTTGGTAAGATTTAGAATTTCTTGCATTCTTTGTGGCATTCCAATGTCATAATTAATGCCTGTATAGTTAATTAATAAACAGAAAAATAATAGAATTTGTCTGTATTGGGCTTAACCATTGCAGTGGCTGTTATATTTAAACAAATCGTTATAGAATTTAAAAAAATATTTTTTGTACTACAGGCTTTCAGTCTTTGGCGCCGTCTAGTGACAGAAAAAAAACTACAACTCGGCGTACTTCCTGTCATTCATATCATGTGCTGCATGCAGTTCAAAACAATATCAAAATAAGAGCATGTCGATTTCAACAAGCTCTAGTCTGACTTATCTGAAGCAATTTCACAAAATTGTCACACCCTGTCTAACAGTGTTAAAGTTTTCTTGAAACGTGTTAGTTAAAACTCTCCATTTCCTCTTGTTTTTGCTGGCGATTTAAAGAACAGCCTTTGTTTTGACGCCTCGATTTCTGACCCAGTGCTGTTTGTGTTGCCGACACCACGCTAGTTGGCGGTAAGAAATCGGCCCGGTCAAACACCAATGAGACTAGCGGTTCCTTTTTGGTGTGTTTTTTTTATTATTAATATGTATCGTTCTGTAGCAGAGTGATGTGTTTTATATGTTATTGGTTTTGCCATTCATTGTCCATGCCAGAATTCGACAGCAAGCTAATTTAGCGAGCTATGCTAATTGAGATGTTGTTTAGAGAGACAGTTAGCCGGAGACAATTATCTCTAATGCCCGATGTAGGTTTTAAATATTCCGTGTCCTGTTGTTACTGCAAGACACCCACAGCTGGGTGGAATCTGTGCGCTCGTCAATGGCGTCGTTTCCCCCCCGCAGCCTGAGAACATGAGCGAGTTCAGGATACACCACGACGTCAACGAGCTCCTCAGCCTGCTGCAGGTCCGCGGTGGAGACGGGGCCGAGGTCTACATCGACCTGCTGCAGAAGAACCGGACCCCGTACGTCACCACCACGGTGTCTGCACACAGCGCCAAGGTACGCGGTGGCGCACTGCGTTTGAGCAGAACTTTTTGCTGAACTTTTGACTGTATGCAACGTTTCAAAATAAAAACCCTAAACCTGTCCCTAACCCTATTATCTACCACTTTCCCAAGTGTGAAAGTGCATGAAGTACGTGGATTTACACATGTAGGTTGACCCCAGCTGAAAGGCACGATATTACTGTAAATGATCATGTTTAATGAGTGAGAGGAAAAACCCATGAATGTCTATCGAATACAGAACTCACCGCTAACTTCCCTGAGGTCTTGTCCCACAGGTGAAAATAGCCGAGTACTCCAAGAGCCCGGAAGACTTTCTGAGGAAGTATGAGGAGCTGAAGTCGAAGAACATGAGGAACCTGGATCCGCTTGTTTACCTGCTGTCAAAGCTCACTGAAGATAAGGAGGTAGTGGAGTGTTTTCCTATGCAAGTAATATATGAATTTGATTGTTTAATTACTACTCATGACGTAATTGCATCATTTCTTTCTGTGTTTCCTAGACCCTGCAGTACCTGCAGCAGAATGCCAAGGAGCGGACAGAGATGCCTGCAAATGCAACGACAAGCACCACCACAACGTTTAACGTCCCTCAAACCAGCACTAAAATGTCCATGCAGGAACTGGAGGAGCTACGGAAGAAGCTGGGGAACGTCACAGCCAGCTCCAACGTACCACAGGTCCCACTGACAAATACTAGAAGAAATGAAGGAGTCTGTTTGTGCATTTTTTTTCTTTATATATTTTTAAGTGAGACCTTTGCTTTGTTGGCTTATTAATTTTTTCTGTGAATTGATGCAGTCTGCCGAAGTAACCAGAAAGATGCTGAGGGACAGACACAACAAGAAGAACCCCACCCAGCCGATTCCCGTGTTTCCAAACTGGGTGTACGAAAGGCCGGCTCTCATCGGGGATTTCATCTCAGGAACGGCTCCGGTCGGGGAACCGACCGTACCCGTTGGTGAGTTGTTGCTAGTGTAAAATGTACACTATGGCATGTGAAGCGTTTGTTTGTTTATTTGTTTATAATATTTGCTTGTCTGGGTTAGGTACAATGCCGCTGGCAGCACAAGAACAAGCGTTGGTGGAGGACCTGCTGTTTGTGCTGATCGGCGTTGACGGAAGAGACATCGCTGCGCAGCCTGTGCTCGGCAGGCAGAGTCGCTCTTTTGTCGTCGACTCCTCTCTGGACATGTCCATCAAAGAGCTGGTCAACAGGATACTGCCGGTTGCGTCCTGCTACTCCACCATTGCACGGTAAGTAAGGCTGGCGGGGCTCCTGAAGATTTTTCCCTCAAATCTTAAAATCGCAGAGATAATTCGGAACAGGAAAAACTCTCAATTCTTTGTAAGTAGAAAGTAAAAAAAATACTGCAGTGTATCCAATACTTAATAAATCCATGAAATCTGCTATTTATTTGCTTTTACAGTTAATAATAGTAATAATTCAAACATGCCTCCATCAGCTTTACTGAAGAAAAGTCCTCGTTCGAGTACGGACAGGTGAACCACGCCCTAACAGCTGCCATGAGGACTCTGATGAAGGAGTACCTCATCCTGGTCACCCAGCTGGAGCACCTCCACAGACAGGGGCTGCTCACCCTGCAGAAGCTGTGGTTCTACATCCAGCCGACCATGCGCACCATGGAGATCCTGGCGTCTATCGGTACTGTCTGCGTTCCTCAGCCCCCATCGTGGGTTCCTAGATCGACCCATGCTCTGTTTTAACGAAGGGACGTGTTTTTGTCCTCTGTAGCCACGTCTGTTGACAAGGGAGACTGCATGGGTGGCTCGACGCTAAGTCTCCTCCACGATCGGACCTTTAACTACACGGGAGACAGCCAGGCCCAAGAGCTTTGCCTGTATCTCACCAAAGCAGCCAGCGTCCCTTATTTTGAGATCCTGGAGAAGTGGATCTACAGGGGGATTATCAAAGACCCTTACAGGTATGCTACACAACTACCACACACACACACACACGGGTCACACACTAGATTCAAGGATTCAAAGCATTTATTGACGTGTGTACAGAAGAAATTTCATTTCTCTGTGCAATGAAATAATTTCTTTGTTAGGTTAAGAAACTGTTTAATATAAATCAATTAAAAAGTTGTGTGCGTGCAGATGCGACTGTGCATTTGCAAAGTGAAAGAATGAGCGGATAATTACTGTATGAAAGAGAGGGAACTTAATGTGCAAAACTAGCTTAATCATGTTGCCTTGTTTTGGATTTGTGAAGCGAGTTTATGGTCGAGGAACATGAGCTGCAGAAGGAGAAGATCCAGGAGGACTACAACGACAAATACTGGGACCAGCGCTACACCATAGTGCAGCTCCGCATCCCGTCGTTCCTCCAGAAGATGGCGGACAAAATATTGAGCACAGGTGGGCTGACGCCATTTATCCGATGGCCTGGAGACCGGCAGGTCAGCTGCTTAACGTTGTCCCACGTCCGCAGGGAAATATCTAAACGTTGTGCGAGAGTGCGGCCGTGACGTGACGTGCCCGGACGCCAAAGAAGTTCTGTACACCCTGAAGGAGAGGGCTTATGTGGAGCAGATTGAGAAGGCCTACAACTATGCCAGCAAGGTCCTCCTTGACTTCCTCATGGAGGAGAAAGAGCTGGTGTCACGTCTGAGGTGAACGATCACGCCTGAGGTGAACGTCTCGTCAAACTCCCCATATTTATGCCGCGCATCTGTTTTGGCAGGTCAATAAAACATTACTTCCTGATGGACAAAGGGGACTTCTTTGTTCACTTCATGGACCTGACTGAGGAGGAGCTGAAGAAGCCGGTGGACGACATCATTCCCCCGCGCCTGGAGGCCTTGTTGGAGCTGGCCCTGAGAATGAGCACTGCCAACACAGACCCGTTTAAGGATGATTTAAAGGTGAAAGATGTTGGCCTGCGTAACGCCACCATCTACTGGTTAAACTCTGTAACTTCCGTAAATAATCAGCATTATCAATTATCAATTTTTTTTTGTACAAGATACACATGACGTGTTATGAATGTATGAACGGCAGATAATTGCGAATGTTTCCTGTAGATCGATTTGATGCAGCACGATGTCATCACCCAGCTGCTGCGGGTTCTGGCCATCGAGACGAAGCAGGAGAAGGCGATCATCAACGCCGAAGCCACCGAGCTCGCGCTGAGTGGACTGGAGGCCTTCTCCTTCGACTACATTGTCAAGTGGCCGCTGTCACTCATCATCAACCGGTACGGAGCCGTGCAGGTTAGACGGGATGACTTGCCTTTGTGGGGAATTAATCTTCTTGTGGGGTTTTTTTTTTTTTTTTTTTTAGGAAAGCACTAACCAGGTACCAGATGCTGTTTCGGCACATGTTTTACTGCAAGCACGTGGAACGGCTGCTCTGCAATGTTTGGATAAGCAACAAGTTGGCCAAGCAGTATTCCCTGCACTCTGCAAAGTGGTGAGCTTTTAATCAATTTCATTGATTTATTTATTCCCCCCCCCCCTCAATAACCATTTATTGTCTGTTGCGGCGCGTTTTGTCTCTGAAGGTTTGCTGCAGCGTTCGCCCTAAGGCAGCGCATGCTGAACTTTGTGCAGAACATCGAGTACTACATGATGTTTGAGGTCATGGAGCCAACATGGCACGTCATGGAGAAAAATCTGAAATCCGTGAGTATGTCGGGTGCAGGGTTACCTGAGGTTACAGAGAGATTAGCGGCCACTTTGTTAGGCACACCTGTCCAACTGCTCGATGACGCAAATTACTGATCAGCTAATCACATGGTGGCAACTCAATGCATTTAGGCATGTTGACATGGTCAAGACAAACTGCAGTTCAAACCGAGCTTCAGAACGGGGAAGAAAGGTGATTTATGTGATTTTGAACGTGGCATGGCTGGTCTGAGTATTTCCTAAACTGCTCATCTTCTGGGATTGTCATGCACAACCAGCTCTGGGGTTTACAGAGAATGGTCAGAAAAAGGGAAAACATCCGGTGAGCGGCAGTTCTGTGGCCGTCGAGCTGATACGAAGGCAACAGTAACTCAAATAACCACCCGTTACAACCAAGGCATGCAGAAGAGCGTCTCTGAACGCACAACACGTCAAACCTTGAGGCAGATGGGCTACAGCAGCAGAAGACCACACCGGGTGCCACCCCTGTCAGCTAAGAACAGGAAACTGAGGTTACAATTCGCACAGGCTCACCGAAAAATAGAACACTGGAAAAATGTTTCCTGCTCTGATGAGTCTCGATTTCTGCTGCAACGTTCGGATGGTAGAGTCAGAATTTGGCGCCAACAACATGAAAGCATGGATCCATCCTGCCTTGCATCAACCGTTCAGGCTGGTGGTGGGTGTGTAATGGTGTGGGGGACATTTTCTTGGCACACTTTGGGCCTTTTAGTACTAATTGATCAATGCCACAGTCTACCTGAGTATTGCTGCTGACCATGTCCATCGCTTTATGACCACAGTGCACCCATCTTCTGATTGCTACTTCCAGCAGGATAATGCACATGTCATAAAGCTCTAATCATCTCAGACTGGTTTCTTGAACATGACAATGAGTTCACTGTACTCATATGGACACCACAGTCACCAGATCTCAATCCAATGGAGCACCTTTGGGATGTGGTGGAACGGGAGATTTGCATAATGGATGTGCAGGTGACATCTGCAGCAACTGCGTGATGCGATCATGTCATTATGGACCAATATCTCAGGCAGGTCTGAAGGCAAAAGGGGGTCCAACCTGGTACTAGCAAGGTGTGCCTTATAAAGTGGCCGGTGAGTGTATATATCTTTTTGTCTATTGATGGGATGTTAGTTATTTTCTTCTTTGATTATGTTATGTAAGTGTGTGTGTGTGTGTGTGTGTGTGTGTGTGTGTGTGTGTGTGTGTGTGTGTGTGTGTGTGTGTGTGTGTGTGTGTGTATATATATATATATATATATACACACCCCCCCCTCTGTGCAGGCCTCTAACATTGACGACGTCCTGTGCCATCACACAAGCTTCTTGGACAACTGCCTGAAAGACTGCATGCTGACCAACCCAGAGTTGCTGAGGATCTTCTCCAAGCTGATGTCTGTGTGCGTCATGTTCAGCAACTGCATGCAGGTTTGCACACATGCCCTGGATTTTTCTTTTGTTTTGTTTTTTTTGGTTACTGCGCGGGGAACTGTGGCTGCCAGTGTACCGCAAGTGATGCTTTTTTTCATTTTATATATACGGTGTGCTTTGTCAGAGGTTTAGCCTCAGCCTGAGGATGGATGACGAGATGAACCGCCTGACTCTGGAGCACGGGACCATGGACGGCCCACCCACTCGTATGGAGCGGACAGAAGAAGCAGAGAAGAAGAAGCTGACATCCAAGGTCCCACAGCTGTCACTATTACGTCTCCATCTTAAATGCATGAAGCGTATTATTTTATTGTTCTTTACTGCCTGCCGTTAAACATGCATTGATTTAGCACAAAATTTGCAGGTACTGAACATGGCATCATTTGCTTATTTTCCCAGTTTTTGGCCGAGCATGTCGACGCGTTGCAGACAGATTCTGGCTTTGAAGCCACCATTAGCAAGTTCGACAGCAATTTTAGCACCTTGCTACTGGACCTGCTGGACAAGCTTAGCATCTACAGCACTAATGACTGCGAGCACAGCATGATCAACATCATCTACAGGTTGGTCGGCCCACCCTGGTGTGAAATGCCCAATTAAGGAATGCCCTGGAATTATTTTTACACATCATAATTCTTACAAACTTAAATACAAGATAAATAATGTGACCAATATCCTTTCCATGAAAATGACATGCATCGCGCCTTACACAATTTTTTTGCACCCCCACTCCAACTAGCGAGTGCCTGTAAAAAGTAAGACAACAAATTGACAACTGAAACCACAAAAAGTTTTCCTACAATAATGTGTATGATTTTGTATATTTTGTGCTAATTATAATTCTATAATACATTTCTACAGGTTGGACTTCAACGGATTTTACACGGAACGCCTGGAAAGGATGGCCGTGGAGCGGAGCCAGAAAGCTGCGGCGTAGTGGACCATTCATACCTCCTGACCAACTGATAAAAGGGGTCTAATCTGTGTGTCGTGCAGTTCTCGTGACCTTAATAAAAAAAAAAAACACCATGTGACATGCGGGACAGGTCTTTCCACTGAATATTGACTGAGCAGCAGTGGTATTCTTATGTACATTTTTGTGTTGTTGTTTTTTTTAAATAAGCACTTATTTAAGACGTCTTCAGAAAAAAAAAAACTGACTGAGAACCTATTCAGCCTGATAACAAATAAAAAATATCCAACACTGTAAAAGGCTTCGTTTGTCCAGCGGAAGTGTCCGTACCCCCCGGGCGGCGCCGCCCACTTCGCGTGTGGGGGCGGGGTTTGCTGGTTTCTTATTAACGACTCGCAGCGGCGTGGTTTCCTGGACGCGGTAGCGGGCGGAGACCCTGCTGGCCCACACCCAGCCCGGTCACACGGTCCTGTGGTCCTGCGGCGGCTGACGGGACCATGAGAACCTTTTATTTCACCGTCGCCTTCCTTTGCGGTAAGATCTTTACATTTATTGCGCGGGAGTCGCTTTACGAAGCCCGGGTCTCCGGGAAAAGCACGTTTCGTGGACGTTTGAGGAACGTTTAAGAAACGTTTTGTTTCCCCGAACGTTGCAGCGACGTTCCGCGCGAGTGTCGGGACGCTCCCGCACGCCCAGCGCCTTCAAGTTGTCCGACCCCAAAAGCTGAACTCGAGGCACAAAAGGGGCGTTCCTGACCAGGTAAGACGAGCCCGGTCACTCCATTTCTTGTCGCGGGGCTTTCAAGTGTGCTGGCGCTGGGACGCGGGCCGCTTTCAACCAGCTTTTCGGTCGCGTCTCTTGTGTGCAGGCGACGCGCGACAGCCCGCATCCCGACGAGCTGCTCTACCGACTGCCTCTCGAAGGCAGGAAGCGGACTCTCCATCTGCAGAGAAACGGGTACCGGCGCCATGCCCTTCATCTCTGAAGGAGATTTAATAGCTGAACCAAAAAAAAAAGTGCATATTTTTACATTTACAGCGTTTACTTACAATCAGTAGTTACAGGGACAGTCCCCCTGGAGCAACTTGGGGTTAAGTGTCTTGCTCATTGACACAATGGTAGTAAGTGGGATTTGAACCTGGGTCTTCTGGTTAACAGGCAAGTGTGTTACCCACTAGGCTACTACCACCCATAACCCATGCATATGTTTTGGGACTTTTTTTTTTTTTTTTTAGGATGCTTTTTGGACCCAACTATACCGAGACGTATTATCTGGAAGATGGAACCCCCAAGACACTGTCCCCAAATTACAAAGTATGGCTTCCATAATAAGCCTGGGGCTACTAGATGGTAAATAATGTACTTGCCCAGTTTTATTTTTAATTTTTACCTTCCGCAGGATCACTGTTATTATCATGGCCACGTTGAAGGGATGGAGGACTCGTCAGTCAGCGTTGGAGTCTGTGCTGGAATTACGTACGTATTCGGGCAGTGCTTAAGCTATGGAACCGGCCGTGAGTTTGAATACCGGTTCAGACCTTGGGCATGCTCTCCCCGTGTTTCCGCTGGTTTGCTCAGGGTTCGCCGTTTTCCTCCCCGCCATCCGAAGGCCAGATTGCTAGCTGTGTTGGCTACTCTGAATTGTCCATAGGTGTGAGTGTGGCCCCTATGGTGGGCTGCACCCAGTGTCCTGGGACCTGAGTAATGGGACTAAGCGGCTATAGGAAAGTTAATGGCTGTGTAGCATTCTAGGACCCAGCACTTTATTGTCTATTTTAATATGTTTCAAAGACACAAATAACACTTAAGAGATTATTAATCATATAATAATAATTCTTATTATTATTATTGTGACCCCGCTTTTATAGTCCAAATTTTTTAATTCCATAAACACTACCGGTCAAAAGTTTGGACACGCCAATTATGGAGCCATTTAGAAGAATTTAATACAAGAATCATACTTTACAACAAAAAATACTAAATATGTTTGATGAATCTGTTTTTGAATTTTTTATTATTACATAAAATTCATGGCTGCTTTGTTCACCATTGTCATCATCAAAAGCTGCTTGATTTAGAAGGTTTAGCAGAAACCTTCTGGACCGTCCCCATTGTCCAACTTAAGGTGGTGGAGGCCCTGTAATCAGAACTTTGCCGGTTCAAATGCCGATCCGCCAAGGTGCCACCGAGCAAAGCACCCTCCCCACACGCTGCTCCCCAGGTGCCTGTCATGGCTGCCCACTGCTCACCAAGGGTGATGGTTAAAAGCAGAGGACACATTTCGTTGTGTCACCGTGTGCTGTGCTGCAGTGTTTCACAATGACAATCACTTCACTTTCACTTAAAAAGAAGCCAAGTGCGTGAAATGCTGCTATCAGACTTTTTTTTTTTTCTACTTCATTATTTGTTCTATAATGTAAAAAAAAGATCCATAAATTGGTGCCTCAAAACGTTTGACTGGTAGTGGATGCCCCACCTCAATCTTAAACACTGAGCTAATGTGTTGCTTCTTTTCTGCTGAATTACACATTTGGCCTCGAGTTCAAATTTTGCTACAATTACGGGGAACTTTGTTCAGGTTCTACGTTCTCGATTCGGTCACATGCACGTTTCTTGCAGGGGCTTTGTAAGGGTCGGGCACCAGCTCTACCTGATTGAGCCCCTCGAGGATGGCGCCGCAGGAGACCACGCCCTCTACAAACCGGAGCCCCGGCGAGCCAAGAGGAGCGCCTGCCGAGAGTCCAACAGCACGTCTGGTTTCGCTCCCAGAGCGTCAGGCTGGGTCAAGGCCGGCGGCCAGGTAAGGACTGCAGCCATCTGGAAAAACTGTCCCTGCCGAGGTAGCGTAACGCTCAACTCCATTTCTACGTAGAAAGCCAAGTCGAGTTTCAGCGTTCCTCGTTTCGTGGAGCTGGTTCTGGTGGTCGACAACACCGAGGTACGAAGAGACTGCTTTGCCTTCGCGATTCGCTCCGTGTCTGTGTGTAACCGAGAGCGTTTTGTTGCAGTACTCTACCTTCGGAGGAAACATGGAGAAAATCCGTGAACGAATGTTCAAGGTGGCAAATCACATAGACAAGGTACGGATTTTTAGGTTTGCATACTAACAAAGAAATGATCATTTTACAATTTCAATGGAAGGTTTATTTGAACAGTGAGAAACAGAACAATAAGAAAAATATTCAGAAAAATGCATTGCTAGTAGTACTATATAGTACTATATTTTAGTAGTATAGTAAAAAAAAAAAAAAATTCTCACTGGTCAAATAAACCTACCATTGAAATGATAGAACTTGTACTCCTGCCCTCGCCTGCAGCTTTACCAAGCAGTCAACATCCGGGTGGTCCTGGTGGGCTTAGAGGTGTGGTCCGACAAAGACAAGATCCGCGTCAGCGCGAACGCTGACTACACCCTCACCCGCTTCCTCGACTGGCGCCAGGAGAGCCTCGTCAAACGAATGAGGCACGACAATGCACAGTTTGTCACGTAGGTATCGTTTAATAAATAAATAAATAAACACATGGAATATATATATATATATATTTTTTTTTTTTTAATTACTTGTCCCTATGTGTCTGCAGGGGTATCGATTTTCTAGGCGACACTGTTGGTTTGGCAACCAAATACGCGATGTGCATGCAAAAATCTGCCGGAATCAACCAGGTACAATCTGCACGCGCAAAATGTGATGGAAAAGAACATAACCGGTGCATTTCTACGCGTTATTGTTGCCAATTCTGGCAGTTAAGATGGGTTCATGTTCGCTTCCAGGATCACAACATAAACCCTTTGGGCATAGCTGCTACCGTTGCGCACGAGATGGGCCATAATTTGGGCATGTCGCATGACGAAGCCGGCTGCACCTGTGGCGTCGGCGGTCAGAAGTGCATCATGACGGATCGTGTCAAGTAAGGCCAATTTTGCTTCGTAGATTCAGGCGCAAGCGGACTCGGATCAGGACCGGCCGTTTATTCCCCCCTCAGCTCGGATTTTCCCGAACTCTTCAGCGACTGCAGTCTGAGCCAGCTGAGCGAGTTTCTGGACCTCGCCAACCCCAGCTGTCTTCTAGACGCCCCGAAAGCAGACAGGGCCTTCGGGGGCCCGGTCTGCGGTAACGGCTTCCTGGACGTGGGAGAGGAGTGTGACTGCGGAACAGTGAACGTAAGACTCACGTAATGGTGTCTTGGCCTCGGGCTACGTAAATCTTTAGTCACCGCTGACTAATGTTCTTGGTAGACGCCTCCTGCCTCGGGTGCTATATTCCCCGATGCAGGAAGACCTGCTTTCCAATTGCCGGGACTCCTCTTCTCTTTCCCCACAGGACTGTAACAACCCGTGCTGTAACCCTGCCACCTGCCGCCTGGCCGAGGGCGCACGATGCGCACAAGGCGGCTGCTGCGAGAACTGCCAGGTATGGTGACGCACCCCGCCACATACCCCCGGAAATGTCTATGGAAGGTTTCGTCCTCACAATAAAAATGTACATTCATTCTCTATCACAAGTGTTTCGCAAGAACAGGATTATTCCAGAACACCAGAAAGTATTAAATCAGTGCTTATACATTTAGAATGTTTTATTTGATTTGCATAACTGCACCGGTTTTTTCGGTCATGCATTCTGTCTCATTGGCCAGCTCAGACAAGCTGGCAGTCTGTGCAGGATGGCCACCAACGAGTGCGACCTTGCCGAATATTGCCCCGGGGACTCGAAGGACTGCCCGGTAGATTCCTACGTGATGAATGGTGGGCCGTGCAACTCAGGCGATGGCTACTGTTACAATGGCCAGTGTCCAAGTCTTCAGCAGCACTGCACTCGACTGTGGGGATCAGGTACCTTGTACGGTCACAAAAATTAGAGCAAAATGTCATTTTATTAGTTGCTTAAAATATATAATTTGTCAAATCTAATTCATTAATCATTGTGAATTAATATTTAAACGTCCCCTGTTACGAAAATGTGACTTAATACGAGATCCTCTATCCTTGTATAGCCTATCTATGGTCCTGCAGTGGCTAGAAATGGCGATAGGTGTAGAGAGTGCTTTGGTCATTCTGCTTTACCGTTCAGAGAGTGGCAGCTCAGATGGTCTGATCTAGAATTTGTCCCCTTATGACATCATAAGAGGAAAGGTTACCTCCCGTTTCTCTTGCTTTTTCCCACCCCTCCGCTAAGAAAGGAACTCCACGGACTGTCATGGCTTCCAGACATGCAAAGCATTGCATTTGCTTGGTGATTGGATGTAACGAAAAATTTGATGTATTCTGACTCAGCAGTGGGTTACTTTTTTTTTTTTTTTATTGCGGACACGACTTCCTGTTTGCGCCAAACAGGACATGATGATGACAATATCTGTGAATGCCCCCTTCTATAGACTGCTCTTCTCCTCCTCATTAGCATTTAAAGCTACAAACACCGAAACAGCACATCCTGGGGAAATCTCTTTAAGGGGCTGGATCAATGTGGCTGTAATTCTGCACCACAGCTGAATTTCAGAAGGAAACTTCAGCTACAGTATTAGGGGACCAATAAGGCTGATATAAAAGCAAAAAAAATCATAATAGAGGACCTTTAACATGTTCAAATAAACATTGTTTTAGTTACTGTACATGCCACATCAACACTTGAGGGCGTGTCTGTTGTGCATGGGGCACAGGAGCAGCAACCAATTGTTGTTTCTCCCTCCCTTCACCTAACCCGTTAATACACTCAGATGGTTGGCCAACACGTTCCCATCAATTTCATAAATGGGTTTGATTGGCTGACACTTGCTCTGCACTTGAAAAGTTCCAACACTTTGTACAATTCTGCTGAACGAAATGCTACAATCCCACAGTTTGTTGATTCCTTTAGCCTGTACTTGCAATCGTAACGTTGTGGCTAGTGTCTCTTTCCCACACTTGTCTAGGTAACAGTTTAATATTGTAGCATGCGTTTAGTCTGAATAGTGATTTTCATTTCTAATCAATTCACAGCCCTATTTTCTGTTTTTGTTAAATCAGGAGCGCAAGTCGGACAAAACTGTTTTCATATAAACCTGCGAGGAGAGAGGGATTCCCACTGTGGAAAAACCACGAATGGTTACAAGCGCTGCACCGAAGGGTAACTTTCTCTTTTGTTCCTTGATTGTTGGCTTGTGTCTTCTTAATTCGTCTCTGTAGGCCTTATATAATCAGTGCCTGGGCCAGTGGTGGCCTAGCAGGTAAGGAAACGGACCCATAATCAGAAGGTTGCCAGTTCGAATCCCGAACTGCCCAGGTGCCACTGAACAAAGCAAAGTCTGTCATCGCGGCCCACTGCTCACCAAGGGTGATGGTTAAAAGCAGAGGACACATTTTGTTGTGTGTGTGTGTGCTGTGCTGTTTTTTTTTTTTACAGTGACAATCGTTTCACTTTCATCGTTTTTTCTGACACCCAGAAGATGGACTAATGATGTTTTCTGAAACATGGCTTAGTTCCTCATTCTGGAGGATTTAACCCCCCTTTTGTCAATATGTCACACGCCCAGATGTAGGGCAGCATCCATCTCCTCCCTTTCTCTCCATTCTCTACACTCCTAATGCCGACTTGTTCTCTTTTTGCAGGAGTAAGTTCTGTGGTAAAATCTTTTGTACCGGTGGAGGTGAAAATCCCTTTGTTGGTCGGAAGGGCGTCTTTGTGTTGTACAGAGGAAACTGCAACATAGTAGCCGATGATTCTGACACGGACAACCTAAGCATGGTTCCAGTTGGGACAAAATGTGGAGATAACAAGGTACAGCGTATTTAAAAAAAAAAAAAAAAAAACACTTCATTAAAGGTGTGGAAATATTGATTATTTAGCTGTTTCTGCCCATTCTGTAACACTAATTATCAGTACTAATGCATGAAGTATAATAACTTGAAATACAGTATTATTATGCATGCATATCTGATTTGACAGGTGTGTTACGACCACGTTTGTCAAGATGTCGCTGTGTATGGAAATGTCGACTGTTCATTAAAATGCAGTGGCCATGGGGTGAGTCATTCAGAAAAGAACAGG
This sequence comes from Denticeps clupeoides, assembly GCF_900700375.1. Classification (NCBI taxonomy): domain Eukaryota; kingdom Metazoa; phylum Chordata; class Actinopteri; order Clupeiformes; family Denticipitidae; genus Denticeps; species Denticeps clupeoides. The sequence continues at coordinate 4,072,239 of NC_041708.1, read as the reverse complement.
TCGCTTTAATTTATTCTTTCATTTTTATTAGAATAAAAATTTTCTTTTCTTTTACCAAATAAGGTTTGTAACCACAAGAAGGAATGTCACTGTGATCCTGGATGGGCAGAACCATACTGCAACACGAAAATAACAGACCTCAAAGGTAGACATCACCGCATACTGGGTGTATATTTTAGATTTGGACACACCTTCTCATTTACTGTGTTTATTTTCATGACCATTTACATTGGTAGATTCTCACTGAAGGCATCAAAACTATTAATGAACACGTGGAGTTATGAACATAACAAAAAAAGGTGAAATAACTGAAAACATGTTTTATATTCTAAATTCTTTGCTCTGATTACTGCTTTGCACACTCTTGGCATTCTCTCGATGAGCTTCAAGTGGTCGTCACCCAAAATGGTTTTCCAACAGTCTTGAAGGAGTTCCCAGAGGTGTTTAGCACTTGTTGGCCCCTTTGCCTTCACTCTGTGGTCCAGCTCACCCCAAACCATCTGGATTGGGTTCAGGTCCGGTGACTGTGGAGGCCAGGTCTCCACTTTTTGTTAAGTACATAACTCCACATGTGTTCATTCATAGATTTGATGCCTTCAGTGAGAATCTACCAACGTAAATGGTCATGAAAATAAAGAGAAAACATTGAATGAGAAGGTGTGTCCAAACTTTTGGCCTGTACTGCATATCTACATCTTTACATTTTTATTTTGCAGATAATCATATTGTAATTGTTGCTGTTTCAGCAACATTAGCACTGCTGTTTCTGGCTGCTCTTCTTATTACTGCATTGAAATTTGGAAAAGGCGGAAAGGGGCTAGACTGCGTCAACAAGAAGTATGTTTGTTTATTATTAGTTTTTAGTTGCGAAATAGTAGTTTTGATGTAACCGACATGACACATGTGGTCGCAGGAAACCACGCTCTGCAAGGTCTTCGTACCAAGATGGTAAACCGATGGCCTGCAGCACCCCACTCCAGATTAGTCTGCCCAAATTCATCGAGTCGTCCTCCAGCCAGGTCTGCAGTCCTTCTACGGTGTCAGTGGTTCCCTCCCGTCCACCTCCACTGGTATGTGGCCACCAGGATTAGTTCTTGAGATGATTTGGACCCGATGATATTTGTCTTTAAAAAGGCCCAAGCCATCTTGGTTTTGAAATGAGTCGCATGTACAAATAAGTAATTGGTTCCATTTTTACAGCCTCCCCAAAACTCCCCCAAACCTGGTCCCCAGTCGTGTAATGTACAGGTACAGCTTTCTCTTGTTAATGCCCAAATTCCAGGTGCAATTTCATGTAAATAAATGTGAAATGATGCCTATAGTGCATAAAGAAAACAGGGGTCCTTGCCTAATGTAACCATTTGGCAAGATGTGATCTATTAAATGAAGAAAATTCTTCATCTTCCTACAGATGAAACCTGTATCTCCAGCAAGGCCTTTACCTCCAGTTCAAGTGAAACACGTGAGCATCACCGTCACACCTTCAGCCAAATTTGGACATGATCCCTGAACCAAATAAATAAAATCCCAACTCTGTTTTCTGCCGATTGCAGCCTGGCAAACCAACCCCACCTCCAGTACCAGCTGCAAAGCCGACTGGACTTTGGGCAAGTCGGAAACGTTGGCCGGCGACTCTGTATTCATATTTTGTTTAAAACGTGCACTGAATGTAAATGGTAAAATTCTGTTACTAATTCAATTGGTCTTTGTTCCCAACAGGCCGAGGGAAGAGAAAGAAAAGTTGCGCTGAGCCCTGCCCACATGCCACGGTGATTAATAGCTCTGAACTTATCGTGTGACTCAGCCAATGAGTGGAAGCTGTTCTGAGAACAGCTCACATGCGCCCAGCCTTAAAAGGTTACTGATGATGACACGATGAATAACCTACTATTAGCTTTAAATCTTTTAAATATATATATGCATATATGAGGCTGTCCTTACATTTTTAAGAAAAAAAAAGCACTTTTGTATTTTCCTATTGCCTGTTTCTTTTACTGTATTTATTATGATTTGAAATTATTTTATACCGAATGTTATGCTTGTATATATTTAAAATAATAAATGCACTTTAAATGTACAGTATTCTATTGCCTGGAACTCATTTTAACACGTTTCCACACATGATCAGCTCAGTCACAATCCTATATATTTTTATGTTTTGGGGGGATAATTCATCCCTAAAGCTGTGACTATTTGTATTGAATTCTGATATTGTGTTCAATTAAAATGTAAGAACAAAAACTGTTTTTTAAAAAAAAAAAAAAAGGTTTGACTGTTACTGAATGATGTAGGTGTAATATTAATATGTTCATTGTTTAGGCTGAGCTTTCGAAAGTGAAGTGATTGTGATTGTAATTGTGAAACACTGCAGCACAGCACACGTGACACAATGAAATGTGCATTTAACCCATCACTCTTGGTGAGCAGTGGGCAGCCATTAAAGGCGCCCGTGGAGCAGTGTGTGGGGACGGTGCTTTGCTCAGTGGCAGCTCCTTGCCCACTTCCTTACCCACTAGGTCACAAAGAAGGTTCTCTATAAAAACAAAATATCTGTGCTTGTCATGTTAATGAATACAATTTTTTTGTCTTTTTATTTTATTCAATTATCTTTTTTTTTTACACCTGCCCCATTCCCACCTCCCGAAATGAGCACATTTTCTCATACCACTGGTATGCAATATTGAAAATAAACACTGTGGCACAGAAAATTCACTTGCCACGTGAGAGTGCACTCAAATCCGGTAACAACGTATGAGTTGTGCGTGACTTCTCCATCACCCCTAGCATCCACTTCATCTGGTGGTCTCTTGTGAAATAATCCCTCCATTCTTCAAACCCTCCTGTCCACAAGGAAGACCCTGACTGGAATGATGGTAACACAGAGAGGAATGCAGTATATGTATATGTTCTACAGCCTGCCTCTGGCGTTTGTTTGAGTTGAGAATCGGTTTGAATCTGGGTATTCATACATGCCAACCACCCTGAATCAATGTCTGCATGAAGGCGATTGCTCACGGTTTTATGGTCTGAATCACGGGTAAATGAATGATTACAGATCTGATATTTAGAGGATGTGATAATGACACTTGTCATTGCACATCCACAGGAGGTGCATTCAATTTATATACCAATTTATCAAGCATGCGCCGAGTTTTTTATATGACCCTACAAACGTCATTTTTCCCAGCACATCTGCTACTTTTACTGTTTAGGTTGTTCTTGAATTGGCAAATGTGTGAATGTTCTTGCCGTTTTAGTCATTCAGCATGTAGCTACTTCACCCAGGCCAAGCCAGGCTTGTCACGCAGCCACCCAGGAGATCAAACGTGAGCAAGTTGAACGCCAACACTGGTAAGGGGATGGGGCACAAAATTTCCTTTCTGATGCATTTCTGAAATGTGCGCCTTCAGTAATTCTATTAAATGACTGCTTTCAGAGACTGTGACACAAAGGAACAAACATCCACCATTAGAGCTCCGACGTTATTATAACCCCTCTTTATTGCACCAACATTTTAAATGCACATCCTGTGTCATCTGGAGAGATGAGAGATGCATCTGTTAAGATGACTGAGTCATAATTACTCACAGGTTCTCCTGTTCCCGGGTCCCATTCAGGCGTAAAAAAGCAGCCCATCCCTGTAGCTGGAAGAGGAGACAGTTCACATGAAAAGGAAAAAAAATGGCATTTTGTGTTAATGGGCTGCGCAAATAAATGCAACATTACATATATAAATGCAACACACAGAGTAATTCTCAAAACTATGAGAATTAACTCACCAATGGTTATGCAGAAAACAAAACAGGATGGTAGTAGCCCAGTGGGTAAGACACTCGCCTATGAACCAGAAGACCCAGGTTTAAATCCCACTTACTACCATTGTGTCCCTGAGCAAGACACTTAACCCTCCAGGGGGGGACTGTCCCTGTAACTACTCATTGTAAGTCGCTCTGGATAAGGGCGTCTGATAAATGCTGTAAATGTAAAACAAAGTTTTGGGTGATGGTGTTTCATGCATTTGGCTTCTCTCAACCACCATAGTTCAACCACCAACCACGTTTCTATGTTTAACACTTGCTCATGCCGAAGATGGTGACAGTAGTGCTCAAGGTTCATCTTCTGTAAAAATTGGAATCATAGCCTGTAAAGATATGGCATGTCTGATTATTTCTTTCTGCGTTGTTTTGATGACAGTAAAGCTCTGCAGGAACAAAGCAGGGCACATTCAAAACCTGAGTTCCTTCATCACTGTCACATGGACATACTGCCCTCTGTTGGCGATAAGTTGGACTCTGTGTATCACACGCCCTTGTCCCAAGCAACTTACTATCAGTAGTTACATGGACAGTCCCCTCCCTGGGGACACTCAGGGTTAAGTGTCTTGCTCAGGGACACAATGGTAGTAAGTGAGGTTCAAACCTTTGACACCGCGGACTGCTGGTTCATAGGCGAGTGTCTGACCCACTAGGACACCACCACCCAACCACCAGAATCCTGACTGTCCTGAGGACGAATTCGACATTTTTAAGTGCAACATAACACAATTCAAAAACCAGCACTTTAAATAAATTTTTACTATTACTCATAAATAGCTTGATTCTAATGTTGCGTGCTTTTTGATTGCAGCTTTATTTCTTTCAGAAGGAGGTTATGATGCAATCCATTGCCCAATTTTCCTGAACTGCAGTTTTCTTTTACTGCTCTGTCAGAATAAGATGACACACCTACTAAGTGTTTTGTATTAAAAATGTGTGTATTTAGCAGTAGGTTAAACAGGAGAAATTGGTTAATTTGAAAACTCTTGTGCCCATTATGTTAAAAAAGACATCAGAAGATACATTACAACTGTGAGTGCAGGTTAGCACTAAAGGCGCGAACAATATTTAACAAAAGCAATTGGGGAGGTTTTGTTGGACTCAAAGTTCCAAGGATCACAAGGCCACCATTTCCCCTTGCTCGCTTTTTCGCTGACACCAGTAGGTGTGTAGTCCAGGCACACTTCCCCTCGTGTGCCACAAGCTCCGAAGCGGCGCGAGAAATGGAAGGCCACAAAAACAAGGCCTTGCCAAGATTACCCGATGAAGACGTGAAAGAAGGAAAGGTTTATGGGAACGTGTTCGCCGAACTCGAGTCGGTAGACTTGCCTTTAGGAACGACGTTAAGGTATGATTCTCAGTACTAAAAATGTACCTGTCTGTCAAGATTTACATTTACATTTGATTTTATTTTACATTTTGTTACGCACAGCACATGCAGACAGAATAAATAGGCAGTAGTGAGAAATAACAGGTTGTAAGATAAGCGCGTGTTAACAGTTTAAGTATTGGTGCAAACTGTGGTGTTGTGAACATCGGCACTCAAAGGTATTAAGGAGGAGAGGTGCATCTTGGGCAATTATTTAAACTTTACTAAATCCCGAGGGAAATTCTTTTGTCCTAATCACACGCTCAGAGCAAGAAGAGAATATAAGAACAGAACAGTAATGATAGTGCAGAAAAAAAGGAATAAATAACTGTGACAGGTATCGTAAAGTGACATTAATTAGATGAGTGATCTGAATAAGTGACATTTTGTTGTGCACAATTTTTTGTAGAGGTAGCAGCATGTTGTGAAAATGCAACATTCGGATAGCACTATTTTTCTGCGGTAAGAAAGTAACGTAGTATTTTTTTTTAAATAATAAATACCAACGCTGTCGCCACGTTAATCGCCGACTGTCACGAGTCAGACGCTCTTTTTCCTCGTAACTGCGTGTTTATGCGGCACCGTGTTCGCCCTCTGGCGCCCCCTGTCGGTCGGACGCGGCCTCCGCGTCTCAGCCGCACCGCTTCCGGAGCGCCGCCGCCGCCGCCGCCGCCGCGATGAATAAAACCAACATGGCGGACGCCGAAACCTTGGAGAGCATAACAGAGCACGAACGCATCCTGCAGGAAATCGAGAGCACCGACACGGCCTGCGTCGGCCCGACCCTGCGGTGAGGAGATGCCCCGTCTCGCCGCCCCCCGGGTTTTTTTCCCGTCACGGCGAACCGTGGACGGGCAGGGCTCGTTTTTGCGGCTCCGGGCCTTTGTTAGCTAACGCTGTCCCGCGAGGCTACATGGCTGACAGCCCGCGGCCGAAGTAACGGCGCGCCGAGGGCACTTCGGTCAGGGACGTAAAAAAAGCGCCTTTTGGTCGCGTCGTCGTCGTGTTTGCCGCGCTGTCGCCGGCGCGTCGCTGCGGTGCGTCACACCGCGGGGACTCGGTTTAGGTTTAATGTCGCCCCCGCCCCTCACGTTCAGAAAGCGGCGCACATTAATATCTATTTGCGGCCGTCGCGTTGCGGCACAGAGCGGAATGCGCGGCCACCTGTGCGTCCTGCGCGGAGAGATGACCGCTGTGAACCCGGGGAGTGTAGCTCAAGGTTGTCATCGTCTGTCTTTAAAAAAAATTTTAAAAAATCGATTTTAGAATAAAAAAAACTGAAATAATCTGTGTTGTTTGGTAACAATAGTGACCATAAAATAATATTTTCACACTAATAAGTACCTTTTTATGTGGCAGAATTCAGTATATTTCACAATAAGGCACTGCATGCCAAAATGTGTTGAATTATTTCACAATATTACGTTGCTTCTGTATATTGTTGACATGGCTATGTATTTCATTTCGATCGAGTTCCATTGTAATATTCAGCGAGCGAATGACCGTGGCCGATTTTATAAACACAGCCAGCAACGTGACACTAGTTTCTCCATCAACACCGCGCAAGTTTTGCTTTCATGGTTTCAGACCACCTTGTTCCTTTATGCAACCCACAAAAAGACACAGTTTGTGGTGTCTTTTTATCCACAACCAGACATACAAGGGTGTCATACACAGCCAAATCAATTATTAGCTGTGAGTTGCTGTTTATAAATCAGGAGATCGTACCTCGTCCACCGAAAACACTGTGTTGGTCCCCACCCAGGACCCGTGGAGTGTCTGTACGAGGGCTTATTTAAATTATTACTCCCATGTGTGTTTGTTTTGCGTCTTATGCTTTCATTGTGTGTCACACTGACATATTTTTTTATATCAGAAATTCAACCCATATGTGCACATTAGTGGTGTCGCCGTTAACTTACATTGCACCATTTAGCAGACGCCCTTATCCAGAGTGACTTAGAATCAGTAGTGACGGGGACAGTCCCCCCCCCGGAGACACTCAGGATTAAGTGTCTTGCTCAGGGACACGATGGTAGTAAGCGGGGTTCGAACCTGGGACTCCCGAGAATCCTTGTGCCCCGGGGCTAAAGAATTCACTTCTGCCTCGTCGGGCTGTGACAAAATATGACAGCTATGCTGCCTTGTTCTGCCGGCTGGGCGTGCGTCGCGTTGGTCTCAAAGTCAAACACATGCTAATAAACCTTCGGTTCGATTTAGAAATGGGCATTAACTCTTTTACTTTTTTTTTTTTTTTTTTACTTTTTTTGTCTTCATTTTTTGGTGTATTAAAGTTAGGCCTGTATTAATATATAGGCCCGTATATATATATATATATCGGGCTACTGAGCTTGTGGGAGGAGTTCTCCTGGATTCAGCTCAGTCAGCTGCCCGCGGGTGGACGAGAGGACGCAACCTTTCAGTGTCCGGCTCAGAATAACAGGAAGAGGGGAAACCTTTTCCAACCTTTGTACTGCTGATCGTGCTTGTGTGTGTGTGTGTGTGTGTGTGTGTGTGTGTGTTTCCGCTCGCCCTTGTAATTTGGTGACCGGGATATTTTGCATCCAGGGTGCTTTGTTTGCCCCCCAGAATGCTTGTATTAAAGCTCTGATGATCTGCATGTTGATAGTGGGCGCGGTCACGTTTATATTAGGAGTGCAGAGAATGGAGGGAACCATATTAACAAAATGTTCTTTCCTCCTCTCCAACGTACAGATAACTTGCAAGGGTCATGCATTGTAAATCCTGAAGACCAACTTGGCGTGACATTAATGGAGATCCTGGTAGCCTAGTAGGTAACACACTCGATCATGAACCAGAAGACCACAAAGTCCCAGGTTCAAACCCCACTTGCTACCATCGTGTCCCTGAGTCTCTCCAGTGGGACTGTCCCAGTCACTGCTCGAGACAGTGTTACACACAAAATAATATAATAATACACAGGAATTGTGCCATTGTGTGTGTGTTATGGTCGGCCATTTGGTTGGGTGGAGGTCTGAGGAAGCACCTGGGTGCGGTGACCTCCACTGTTCAACACCGGGTGGATGTTTTGTCACCAAGGCTCACCGCCGTTCAGCACTCCTCCAACTTGGTCCCGTTTGTTCCTGTGCACCATGGGATGTTAATGGTCGTAAACGTCTTTCTTCTGCATTCTTCTTTCTTTCTTCTGTGTGTCCATGGAATCGCTGTCCAGCCACTAGAGGATTGTTCCTCTGAAGCTGATGCTAATCACTGGGACATGACTCGTGTGTCATTGTTGTAAAAGGGGCGAGGAAATAATGGGGACGGTGCTTTGACCTTTCAGTTACGTTGTACTGCTTCCTTAACCACTAGGGCCACTTCTTATTCTTCAGTTGCGCAGATTTGTATCGTAGCGAACTGTCAAAATCGACAGTATCGGGACATCAGCGCTATCTACGTTCTCAGCAATTTCCCAACAGTAAGTTGTAAAGTGACACTTCACATCATGTGGTCTTGCAGAAAGGTGGCTGTCCTGTTCTTCAGCTGGACTTCGGAGCCAATAACGTCAGTTTTGCAGAAGTTAATTATTTTTCCCTGTTGCTGTAGGGGTTGGGTGCTGGTCTGTGTGCAGGAACTGGGCTGTGAGTTTTATTTTGTGTTTTAGCATGCATGGCAGACCATGCCGACGTGTTGTTTTACGGCACTTTTCACATCATAGATGAGACTCAAACCTCAGCAGGCCATAGCAGAGGGAATTCCAATTATTGCTATTATTTCAGAACCCATAACCTACTTATGTCAGGGTAGGAAAACGTTACAATTTTAGTCGTATTTCTGCTACCTATCGTGCAAGTTGGTTTCAGTTCCTGTCCAGCAGAGGGCGCAATCGGCCTGAAAATGGAAAATCTCCCGGTCTGAGAAAGTGAAGTGATTTTGTGTGATTGTGTGACCGTGTGCTGTGCATCACAGTGACAACGAAATGTGTCTTCTGCATTTACCCATCGCCTTATTGAGCTGTGGGCAGCCGTGAAAGGTGGCAGTTTGAGTCCACAACCATCTTCCGATTACGAGGCCAACCACTGCCCCATCGCTGGAATTTTGTGGTCCCTCTTGCCTTCACATCACCTGGTTTCACTGATCAAACGCTCTTCTCCATTTTGAACGTGATACCCACTGTCCAGTGCCCTCTGATCTACTAGACTTAATTTACACCTTAAGGTATTACGAGCTAGTGATTGTGACTTTTCACCAGTAGGTGGCATGAGAATAACATACAATATTATGTCTCTTGAGGCTCCAGTGGACCAGCTTAGTCAAGATGCTCACGTTAAAAAAAAGTACCGATATTGTAAATCTGGCCCAATTCGGGACGTCGGCATGTTCACCTCGCGTTTCTTGACCGTGATAAATACAAGCTCTCCCTGACTCCGCCTCCATGCTGTGTGAGTGACCGCTTTCCTCCCAGCTTGCCATCTGGAGCTGCTGAACCGTGGCCATCGTTCCGGGAGAACCCGGCGCTGAACGCTCAACACCTGCTCGCGCCCCGGCGCCAGACCTCGCGGGTTTACCTGCCGAGCTCCGCCCCCTGTTATCCCTGAGAGAGATAGGCTCCTGATTGGACCAGTCACAGTGTCAGGACCGGCAGAGGTCAGATATTGACTGGCCTGTGTTGCTTGTTTGAACGCAGGATGGTCAGATGATCTGTGGCTACTTATTAAACCCGTTAGTTCAAGTGGTCGGGTGCTGATGGAGGCCGACGTTGTTCTCTTTTAAAACCTGGCATGACCTGTGGTGGCCGCCCCGCCATCTTCTGACTCCAACCCCAACATCCATCACCTGGATTGATCTGACCACGTAAAGGCTGCTTCTAAAACGCTACTCTTTCACCTGACTTCATTCAAGTAAAATGAATGTTTGAACTTACTCACTGTTTGTAATTAGTGTCTTATCTTGCATTGAGTATAGTTTTTAATTGGTTTGAAATACTTTTCATTTTATGTTCTTGAAAATAATCACAAATCTTTTGTTTATTTATTTTAAGGTTGAGGTGACCCTGAACTTATTTGTCGCCCTGTCTTATTTCCCCTTTAGATCCGTATACGATGACCAACCTAATGCACACAAACGGTTTATGGAGAAACTTGACGCCAGAATACGCAACCATGACCGCGAGATCGAGAAAATGTGTAACTTCCACCATCAGGGTTTTGTGGACGCCATCACCGAGCTGCTCAAGGTCCGAGCAGACGCTGAGAAGCTGATGGTGAGTTGAAGGCAGAGTTTTTTTTATTAAAACGTAAGGTTTTGTGTGTGTATGTATACAAATATATTATATAGTGCATAATTCATCCTAATAAAAAACATAATTCAGATGTGCAAGGCATATGTATTTATTTAGCATCTATAGTAGGGCAGTGATTGCCTTGTGGTTAAGGAAGCGGCCCTGTAGTCAGAAGGTTGCCGGTTCGAATCCTGAGGTGCCACTGAGCAAAGCACCGTCCCCACACACTGCTCCCTGGGCACCTGTCATGGCTGCTCACGAAGGGTGGTGGTTAAATACAGAGGACACATTCGTTGTGTCACCGTGTGCTGTGCTGCAGTGTTTCACAGTGACAATCACTTCACTCTCTTTCTTTCTATTGTGCAAATAAACAAAGTAATAATAATACTAATTGAAATTATATGTAATATGGAATGTTAAAGCAAAATGCAAAAAATTGTAGGTACAATATCATGAAATAATTGAAAGTGGCTGTTCTTGAATATCAGCACGGTGGCATACGCCAATTCTCTTTAGCTCCATTCACGTGAAATACGCAGCACAGAATGACTCCAAATGTTGCAATTAGACCGGCATTACATAAAGCATATTCAGATAACAAGTGATATGGTACGGCGTCAATGGGGGTCACCACGCATCTTTGTCTGTTGGGATTAATGAGATTTTTATAAAATCCCAGAACGGGGCTTCTTACGACAGTGACCTAATGAGGCTCGATATGTGGGAAAGTCTGCGGCCGTGCGCCCCGTGCACCTGCGAGCCCGGGTACCGGACACCGGCCCGACGGGGCCTCGGAGGCTCCCCACACATTTGATGTGAACCAGCCACCCAGTGTTTAATTACCAGAAAATGCTCCTTGCATTCGGCCCCAGACAATGAATGGCGCATAGAGCTCATTGAGGTTATCAAGAAGGGGACCAGTGGTCAATTGGGTCATTGATTTGAATTGTTTGACAAGACCCGGAGGAACAAGTAGAGTTCAAAAATCCCAAGTAAAATTGAGAAGTTTGTCACAGAATCTGTTGGAAGGTCCTGTCACAAGCGATTAGGGTGCATAAAAGCGTCCCGGCCGAGCAAAAGTTCAAGTTCCCGCTGCACATTTAATTTGAATTTGTGGCCCTTTGTCTGTGTGCCCTCATGAAGCATGATCTGATTACAAGGGTGAGCAGTTACAACAGGGAATTACGGCCTTATTTGTCTAACAAAAGTGATATTATGTTTTAAGGTCCAAGTGACGGACACCAATCGAAGACTCCAGGACGCCGGGAGAGAGGTACTGTCAGCGTGTCTGCCGTTGGGATGATGGACGCGGCGAAGGAGAGAAGTTTACATGTAGACAATAGCGCAGGGTGAACTGTCTTGTTAATTGTCGGGGCCCTGACACTCCTTGACCTTTCCTTATGTAAGGTGACAGCCCAAATGGAGGAGGTCATTCGCTGCAGGGTTCAGCAGAGGAACATGGCCACCACCGTGGAGAAACTGCAGCTCTGCATTCCCGGTCAGGCACTGGACATACATACACACATGTTCATTCTTCATGGAAGAATGAATATGAATTCAAATGTAAATTTTTTATATATATTTTTTTTTATTTAGAATTATTAAGAATAGGATTGTGATCCTGCTTTGAAGGATTTATTCACTTATCATTTATTAATTATTCATATATGCTTTTAACATGGTCTGTTTGAGTGTGATTCTGATCCATTGACGTTATATGGGGTTAAATTTTATCCATTTTTAATCTTGTTGGAGGGTGACTGGTATAAGCAAGATAGTCCATGAAGATTTGTGTTAAATCTTTGTCATTAATTATTTAATGAAATATTTGCTGAAAGTGATTATTTTATTTCTTTCAGTGCTTGAAATGTACAGCAAACTTAAGGAACAGCTAGAATCTAAAAGGTAATTTTATTTTTATTTTCTTGGTTCCACTCATTAGTTTAGTTTTTATTACTACGTTAGTAATAACTAACGTAGCATACATTCTCAAAACCTTTATATGATGTGAAGTGACTATATGCATTATTCTGGTGTGTCCTGAAGAAAAATAAAAAATAAAAAAAAAACACTTGATTGCACCCTGCCTTTGCCCTGAACCTGAAAATAATGACCCTTCCTTGTCCATTAACGTCTACTCAGTAAATCATAGCACATCATGGGCTAGTGAAACTATTCAAATGCAAGACAATTGACCTTGTGTGTGCCCTTCTTCACAACACTGGCTACCGCCGAGCTGTCACCGGGCTTCATCCAAATTGAGGCAATTAGCGCAGTCCATCTTTGGCCCGGCGAGAGCTGTGTTGCCGCGGTGCACTAATGACCGGGCCCCGGACATGGTCTAATCAGGCAGGGATTCTCTCAGGGTTCTCATGTGAAGGCTTGCTGTGAAGGGGCGTCAGTCACCCCACAAGGCCACAGTGCCACTTTGGCGCTGGTCCGTTCAGTTCGTGTCATAGGGTGTTACAAATAAAAGACTCGGTGACCAATGACTAGTTTTTCTGCGATGTCCTCACTACCTTCATGCGACCTGGTTGTGTTCAGGCAGCAGAATTGGATCGGGAGGATCCGAGATTCACTTTTCAAAATGTAAATAAAGCACGAACAGTGCAAATAATGGCAAAGGTTATTGAAATTAGATTTACAATTCTCAGCAGTACCATGGTCCAGGGACGTAATCGTCCTGTTTGGCTGGTTTTATTAATATTACATGGCAAATAAAGGAATCCATGATAGTGACTGAAATGACCATTCACTTTTCAGAAGCATATATTATAGTTATTACTTATAATTTATCATAAATACAAGGGCAGGGGGGTTTGGGGGGCTTATTTTGTCATTACCTGTTGAGCACTTTTTTTTTTTTTTTTTTTTTTTTTTTTTTTGTATTCCAGATATTATGCAGCGTTGAAAACCATGGAGCAGCTGGAGAATATTTATATTCCTCGGGTTAGTCACTACCGATTCTGTCAAATCATGGCTGAGACCCTTCCAAAACTCCGGGAGGAAATCAAGGACATCTCCATGTCAGACCTAAAGGATTTCCTTGAGAGCATTCGGAAGCATTCAGATAAGATTGGCGAAACTGCCATGAGACAGGTAGGAGCCTTTAAAGTGTTTTTTTTTTTTTTTTCATTTTTATACCAACCAACAGTTAGAGAAAGTCACCGGATGGACAGCACAGCCCAGGGTTACACAACGAAATGTGTCCTCTGCATTTAACAATAGTGTGAGTGGGAACGGTGCTTTGCTCAGTGGCACCTTGCCGGTTTGGGATTCGAACCGGTGACCTTCCAACGGGTCTTTTTCCTTACCCACTAGGCCACTACTGCCCCATACTAACTAATATCACGAGAGCCATGTTTTAGGTGCTACCACATTTAAGGGACTTGTTGAAAATGTGGCGTGTGGAAAACACTTTGTCTGGCCATTGTGTTTCAGGCTCAACAACACAGGACGTTCAACAGTGCTGTTCAAAAACAGGCCAGCATGGGCTTCCCCAAACCGCTTTACACCCTAAATGGCAGGACGTCCACCCAGCAGAATGGCCTTGACACCGAAGAAGGGGCCGATGAGGATGATGCAGATGAAGAGGTATAGAAGGCATAAATGTTTTTTTTTTTTAAACAAACCATTGGCCAATACAATTTATATCGGTCTTATTGGTCCCCTAATTCTGTATCTGAAGTCTCTTTCCAAAATTCAGCAATAGTGCAGAATTACAGCCACTTGAATCCAGTCGCGCAATGAGATTTCCCCAGGATGCACCGTTTCTGTGTCTGTAGCTTTAAATGCTAATGAGGAGTAGAGAGGCAGGGCGAGGAGGAGAGCGGCCTATACAAGTTAAGGGGGCATTCGCGGAAACAGGAAGTTGCGTTGGTGCTTTACCAGAAAAAAATACTGGTACTTCAGAGTCTCGCATGATGGAACTAAGGGGACATAAGGGGGACAAATTCCAGATCCGACCTTCTAAGCTGCTGCTCTCAGAACGGTGAAGCAGAATGACCAAAGAACTTTACTTCTTAAAATCATCCAATCAAAATTCATGCTGTGAATCAAATTTTCGAAGATTACTGCCCCTCAGTGGCAGTAGCCATCGATTGTGTTTCAGACAGCTAACCACCGCTCCATAGAGACTGAATGGGATTTAGCTATCTAGCTGTTTTGGACAATAATTGCTGTTTGGTATGTGTATGACAGCGAGAGAAGAAATACTTTTTTGGGTAGGAAATGAAATAAAATGTTTCAGTGTCAATCAGACTCAGAAAAAGTGTTAGTGACCCCCATCTTGTTCGTAGCCCTTGTTGCCCTGGAAACATCTCTTGGTTACTTATTAAATATAATCTGTTGAAAATTATTCAAGTATCGTTCGCTTTCTCTTCGTAGGTTTTAACGGCTCAAGATCTTGTGGACTTCTCCCCCGTCTACAGGTGTCTGCACATCTACACCGTGCTGGTGAGTCTCGCTGGTGTACACGTCTGCTTTCGTTTACGAGGGTTTAATTTTCACGGTGAGAAGCCATCCACAACTGCCTTTTCCGGCTGAAACCCACGTGGATTCTGCAGATTTTTCCTTTTCTGCCTGGAGTCCAGGGCACGTACCTGCCTTCTCATTTCGTACACATTCCTCTGCCCCGCCCTCCTGATCAGTGTGTTATCGGTGAAGCGCTTCTCCAGCAAAGTGGTCCACCAATCCCCAGTGGCTTATCCAAGCACGGGGATTTCCACGGTTTTTACTGGCATACCACCGCTATAATCTGTGCGTTTAAACGGAATGGAAGCCGCCGAGGGCCAGGAGCGTGTTTGTTTGGTAGGTTTAGCTGCGCACAGGCTCCTCTCATCTGGTGAGAACTAATCCCGTGTCCTTAAACTCCACAGGGGGAGGAAAAAAAAAAAGGCCTCCAGTGTCTAATAGGATTGACCGGCCCGTAACCTCCGTCTCGACCGTAAAAACAAAACCGGGGGGGAAAAGGGCTAAGCTGCTGGCATTCATGCCGCGCACAAACTGCAGCGTTGTTCACTGGGCGGAGGATGAGTCGATGGCTCGCGGTTTCCCCTGAATGGCTCAGCTAATGAGAACATTGGTGGGCTCCTCTCCTGTACACCCCAAACACAAAATGCTAACGGACGGAGGTCAAAAGCAGAATCCGCTTCTGCCCGTGCGCTTGAATACAGACGGACTCATACTTACGTTGTATACCTGAAGCTACAGCCGTATGCAGCGCAATGCAAAAGTTTGTGCACCCAACCTGGTTACTGTTTAGTGAAAACGAGTATTGTAAATTCCGGCATATAAGCAGCTACTTTTTTCACATGCTTTGTGAACTGTAGCTAATTTATGGATTTTTATAAGCTAACTAGCTTCCTGCCACCAACATATTTAAGCTTGTCCAATGAAATTACCGAACAGGTCATAGTGGACCAATGACAACGTTTCAGCAAACTCACTCACACTTAATTTTTCGGATCAGTCATTTTATGCTTTGTGAATAGACCTTCATTGTAAAAAAGAAGGAAATAGAAGAAGAAGGAAACAGAGCTGCTGCATGTAAACCTGAGTGCACAGGAGGACAATTACGATGGCAATTACGATGCTTTTCCTGTATTTTCGCCAAGAAAGTGTGTGACAATGTAATTGCACACCTTCAGGCTGTTTAATTCTGAGACTGAAGAAGACAACTTTAGTACTGTTAAAAGCACTGTTCTGAAAGAAACATTTGCAGTATATATGTAATTGTGGATATTACCGCATTAATTTTATTTATTATTTTTTTTAAACATCTTTCCTGATGCCCTGCTCCGATAATATTTAATGTTTCAATGGGGTCACCTGCGGCTTATAGAAAATGCGGCTTATTTGCCTTTTAAAAAAAATTTGTAGGTGCGCTCTATAGTCCGGAATTTACGGAATCACCCTACCTGGCTGAGCTGCTGGTCTCACACACACTTTAAAAAAAATAAAAATAAATAAAAAAATTGGGCGCTATCATCCTTTTCCAGTTTTAGCTTTCCAAAATTATGAAATGAATTCCAACTTTCAAATCTAGACATAAAACTAATTTTCCCCATTGTTTTCAACTGTGTGTGACAAACATTTTTATCACAAGTATTTTAATTGCACTTTTTTGTACAGCACATCGGTAGGATGCTGCATTGTCTTTTTAATTGGCTCTATGAAGGAATTTTTATTTGATTTTTTTTATTATTATTTATTTATTATTTATTACTCTGCACTGTATTCTGTATTTATTCTGTATTTTGCCATTTTAACACAGTGTATGTTAGATTTTTAGTACCTCAACTAAAGTACCTGTTGTTTTTATTCATGCAGAAGAGTTATTTGATTGCGATTGACCTTGAAGAATACAATCTTGAATTGTATCAATTGTGACCTGATATTTTTGATCTTCACATAAAACTTTAAATGGCAGTAATCTAATGCAATTTAATCCACAAATGATTTCTCATTGTGATTGTCCAAATTATCTATACAGAGTGCAGTTTATATTCTCATGTCATCTAATGTATTATCTCTTAAGTAAATGGATAGTTATATCCATTGTTTTTAATTTATTTATCTATTCACAGCTAAATAAGCAACTTAATTTACAGTTATCATGGAAGAGGGCGAGAAATTCATATTGGGGCTTGATATATGATTGTTTTTAGGACTGTCGCCCACCGGGGCATCACTGTCATGGTGTAAATCGTGGACCCTGTTGCTATCATCATATTCCATCAGACAACAGCGGATATAAATCAGTCAATGAGCTCAGGTTTTGGCCCTCGGCGCCTTTCTTGCTTATTTGAGCTTGTCTCAACCTTTTTGCAGTTTTGGTGTCATCATAAAGGTGAATCCCGAAGCCTTGTCCCCGTGGGATAGTTACAAAGCTGCATTGTTGCCACATGTCACATGCTGTTTGCCATATAAATCAATTGGAAGTGGAAAAAAATATATCGCACATATCATTAAGACAGCTTTTTGCATGTGCCTTTTTCAGGGTGACAGGGAAACCTTTGAAAATTATTACCGTAAACAGAGAAAGAAACAGGCAAGGCTTGTACTGCAGCCTCAGTCCAATATGGTAAGTGTGTTTTTAAATAATTAAGATTTTTCTTATTTAAATTTTTTTTTTTTTAAATCCCATTTACCTTTTGGACGCTTGCTCCGTGTTTTTATTTCCAGCATGAAACTGTTGAAGGCTACAGAAAGTACTTCAATCAAATTGTTGGGTGAGAGTCACCGCATTTTGTATTTACTGATTGTAAGAGACACATGCTGACTTTTTTTTTTTTCTTTAACAGGTTTTTTGTGGTGGAGGACCACATTTTGCACGCCACACAGGGCCTGGTGACCAGGGCATTTACGGACGAGCTGTGGAACATGGCCCTCTCCAAAATCATTGCAGTGCTCCGCACCCATTCTGTAAGTTTTCATGCATGCATGCATGCAAATTCACAAAAGCACAGAGAAGGCGCGCACCCAGAATACTCTGACCTTAGCACGCTCATAACAGGTGAACAGGGGGGCGGACTGCTTTCAGTCTCATGCAAAGCTGGAAAAGCTCCTTCTGCTGAGCTGTGTGGCCTGGGCTGCGTCCCTTTTTGTGATTGAAAGTTCGCTAGCGGTGGGAGAGGGCCGGCTCAACCCCTTTGTTTGCCCCCGCTGGGACTCAGACTGTGCCGCAGCCACGGGGTATTTGCATAATCCCTCACTGATTTACAACTGACTGGGCCCTTCCAAACACACTCCCATTCCAGCAGTTTAGAATATTCACAGTTAATCTGCTGTTATTGTTGCAATCTGTACTCATTAGGCTCAACTGACCTCTTCATTAGATCAGATTGAATAGATAGCCGCTGAAAGGGCTCACCAGGAAATGATTCCAATTATCTTTCTGAATGCTCCGTTTTTAAAATAAACGTCACAAAAACAGGCCATGGTTTAAGTCTCTTTTTGTGCTCCTGGGCCATTCGCTGGAAATGGGCGTACAGGCACCTTATGGTATAAGGTGAGTGTGCTTATGTCCCTGATCATACGCCTGCGTCCGCGGAGTGTGCTGGAGGTAGATAAGTGTCGCCTGAGGCGCGGACTGATGCTGCGTGTCACCGGCCGGCTAGTGCTTATTTGCCCGGGTGATTTACGCACTCCCGCAGTCAGTGAAGGGCAGGGCAGCCTCCTTATGTAAATGTTTAACGAGAGCGAGAGAAAGCCTACGAGAGCGTCGAAAGAGGGTCGTAAATCACCACGCCAGCGGCCCCTGGACTGGTCCGCAGGTCCTTGTGGTGGACCCAGAGCAGGTGAGGGGAGTGCGGCAAAGCGCCGACTTTTCTGGCAGCTCTGCCAAAGAAGGTGGTTTACGTGGAATCAAAGTTCAAAGCATTTCTAACCAATTATTTGTTTTCATTCTAGGCTTGCCAGATTTTGGCAAAATTGATCTTTGAAACTTTCGGTCTTTAGAGAACTTTGGCAACAACTTCTCACTTCACGACAAAATGTTATTAAATAAAATAAGTAATATATGTAAGTATGTGAATATAAATTAACAGTAAATAATCTTCGAAAAAGACACTAGTTAATAAATAACAGAAAATACAATGCAAAACGGAACACAACTAATCGTTTTATCTAGATTTTTTTTTTTTGTAATCACCCAGCCCTACTGTAATAATTGTCCAATCTCACGACTGGACTACTGTAACGCCCTTCTAGGTGGTCTACCTCTATGTACCATCCGACCTCTCCAACTCATACAAAATGCAGCAGCACAACTGATCTTCAACCTTCCCAAATCCCCCCACACCACCCCTCTGCTACGTTCCCTCCACCGGCTCCCAGTAGCTGCACGCATCAGGTTCAAAATACTGATGCTGGCCTACAAAGCCAAACATGGAGCAGCACCATCCTACCTCACAGCCCTTATTACACCTCACACTGCACCTCATATACTCCGAGCCTCCAGTACTGCTCGCTTGGTCCCTCCATCTCTGAAGGTAAAAGGAAGACATTCATCTAGACTCTTCTCCGTCTTGGCCCCTCGGTGGTGAAATGAACTTCCCCTCGAGGTCAGAACAGCTCAGTCACTGAGCACCTTCAAACGACAGCTCAAGACCTTCCTCTTTAAAGAATATTTAGATTAAATTGTAATTTTCTTGTTGTCGAACTTGTGTACAGAATCTACAACAGAGTGAATAAAATAGATGTATTCATAGTTGGGGGTCCTAGTGAACCGGAATTGATCTCTTCATCGATGGTAACTTAAGCACGTTGGCACGTATCGCTCTGGATAAGGGCGTCTGCCAAATGCCGTAAATGTAATTCCTGATCATGTACTTGATGTTATGCATAAACGTTGTCATTATTTTCTTTATATTTTCACACTCTCAGATTTTGCTGAGATGTAGATTGTGTAAATAATCTACGTTTTACATGCCAGTTTGCAAATACGGTGGCTTTGTGCCTAAATGGAGCCCCAAGTTTGTGAGGTTCTTGTGACCCGGAGGAAGGACCTGTGTGTAGAGGCATTTTCTAATCCTGGGACAGACACCCCACTCCCCAAAGACCTCCCCCTACAAGGACGCCTCCATTTCATCAACGAGGCCCCGAGGGCATGGCATTCACATGCAAATGTGTCTTTAAGACTCATTTATTACAGCCCAAGTTATTTAATCAATAAGTTACCCATTCGATGCTAATGGAACGTTTAGGGGCAAATCAGACTCGCATGTGTGATTCTGGCCAGCTTCTTGTGACACAAGCAGAACAAATACCTACAAGTAGCATTGCACAAGGTGGTAGTAGCCTAGTGGGTAACACACTCACCCACTACAGCCAGTGTGTTCCTGAGCAGCACACTTAACCCTAAGTGTCTCCAGGGGGACTGACCCTGTAACTACTGACTGGAAGTCACTCTGGATAAGGGCGTCTGGTAAATGCTGCAAATGTACATGTGAAGACCTTAATGAAACAAATAAAAACGGGTTGTTGTTCTAACGTTTTTTTTTTTTTTTTTATTCTGCATTTCTGTAGTCGTACTGCAGTGATCCTGACCTGGTTTTAGAGCTGAAGAACTTGATTGTAATATTTGCCGACACGTTACAGGTAAGAAATGGTGTTTGCAGTGTGAAAATAGTTTTGCCTCCATCAGAACCTCATATGTTCAAAACAAGTCACTTGAAGACCAGAAGACACCGCTCTCTTGCAAATAATCAGCAAGAAAGACACTGTGGATGTGTCCATTTAACATTTTCTAACTATTCTGCCCTTGTTTGACCTGTGGGACAGGGGTATGGATTCCCTGTGAACAGATTATTCGACCTCCTCTTTGAAATAAGGGACCAGTACAACGAAACTTTGCTGAAGAAGTGGGCACTAGTTTTCAGGTACGTGCGTTTGGTGTAGAGATACCTGCATTTGTGGGAAGCTTCAGACCCTCAGTGTGTGTGTGTGTGTGTGCGCGCATGTGTGGTGTTAACAGGGAGATATTTGAGCTGGACAACTACAGCCCCATCCCGGTGGAGAACGAGGAGGAGTACCGATCGGTCATTAGCCGATTCCCATTTCACGATGCTGAAATTGAAAAGGTAAAACGATTAAAATTAATGGACATAATGCAGGTCTAACAGATGGTCCCGTAGTCCCTTACACCATGCGTTCACTCCATCATATCACCGCAGATCGAGGTTCACGTCTCTAAATTACGTCCTGTAACCGGATACAAAAAAAAAAAAACTTTTAATACATTCTTTGGAGCGCTGAAGCTCTTTTGTGTGTTTTTTTTTTTTTCTGTGCTGCAGCAACAGTTTCCAAAGAAGCTCCCCATGTCCCAGTCAGTGCCTCAAATCTACATCCAAGTGAAGGAGTTCATCTACGCCAGCCTTAAGTTTTCGGAGTCCCTGCACCGCAGGTCAGTCTAGGCCATCCGTAGTGCTCCGAGCACATAATAACCAACCCTTATAACCAAATATATATATAGAAAATAGTGTAATAAGCCATAAAATATCCCTTTTCATGAAATTTGTAATGCATTTTCTGATCTGCTCTCAGGTGCCATGGTACGGTTACGTAGCTGAGTAAGTGATTTAGTTTGTTGAGGTACAAATGAAGAACAGAATATATGTATCGTGCGTTTATATTCCAGTATTCAGTTAGCCTGAGTGCTTTGTGATTTTATGTCCAGCCATGGGAAGCCCCTTTAAAAAAAAAAAAAAAAAGAAAAAGAAGCTGTTTTTGACTGGCAGATGAGGACGCCCCATCATAATATCTGCCTGCTTTCATACCTCCTGCCAATATTTGTTCTCTCCATAAGCTCTGCAGCATTCCTAGCGCCTGTGTCAATTCCGAGGGGGGGGGGGTCTGTGTTGTACTTGTCTTTGGCCCCCCAAATCCTTTCCCAGGGATTGTGCGTCCCTGCAAATCCAAGAGTGGTGCTCGGGGTGCCAGCCTCGCCCGCTGATGGCGTAGTGACATCCCATAGTGCCCTGGTGGCAAGCGCTTAGGCCCGCCACTTCTACATTTGGGCTTATTCTTATGTTCAGAACTTTTTTTTTTTTTTTTTTTTTTAACTTCATAAAAGTAAAGAAGACACTGAGAAGACGTCTTAATCTGTCCATTTTCGTACCCCAACCCCCCATTCAGCATCCACTGCCTATCCCTGGGACCGCTATTTTGAGGCTTAAGGAGCGATTTAAGCCCCTTTCTTCTCCTGGCCCTCCTGGCATGCCACTGAACAATGCTAATGGATGCAACTTTTCAATCCTCCCTGCGGGGGGCTTTAACATGTTAATAAGCTGGTAACGATGAGCCTCCCAGACAGTGGCTTTCTACCTGATCCCTCCTTCCAAATCACTGACCTTGCAGCCATCCTCCATAGATGGCCCCGTTTTGTACCATTCATCTTGCCATCATTTGTATTTTGCCACATTTTCTATCAAGCCAAGTGGCGATGATACCTGACATGGGCGTCACATAATGGATGTAAACTCCATTATGTGACTGGTCAAAAATAACATCGGTTATGTGAAATTTTGTTCTTTTTTTTCCCCTCCCCTTTTTCAGCTCAACGGAGATCGATGACATGCTACGCAAATCCACCAACCTTTTACTGACACGCACACTGAGTGGCTGCTTGCAGAACTTAATTAAAAAGCCCCACATAGGACTAACAGAGGTAACTGCGATGATTCAGTTCATAAAGGAAAATACCAAGTTTGTAGTATGTAATTGGTCCTTCTTTCTAATTTTTTTGCATGTTACGTTCATCCTTGCCATTGACTTTATTATTATTTTTTTTTAATTGTCTTGCAGCTCGTTCAGATCATTATCAACACTACTCACCTGGAACAGGCCTGCAAATACCTGGAGGATTTCATCACGAACATCACTAACGTCTCCCCGGAAACCGTGCACACCACCCGGCTCTACGGCCTCTCCACCTTCAAGGTATGTTAATTAGTAGGGGGGAATCAACCTTGGCAACCTGGTACAACGTGTTCACACAAGCATTGACTATGATGGTGCTGCCATAAACTTTATGGAGCTGACTGTGTCGAGAAGTTCATGACCTTCAGGCTTAAACAAATGTGTTTTTTTTTACCCGAGAGTGATTATTATTTAATTTAGAGCTTTGAGGTCTGCCGCTTGCGCGTCAGGTGCCGGAGGCTTGAGAAGTATACGAACAGTGTGAACTATTAAGCCACACCCAACCAAACTCTAAGTGAACCCGTCATTTACATAGCCTTTACTTGCTGAATTACAGAAACAGGGATACAGCTAGTGTGGCCTTTGACCTCTGACCTCTGTCTCCGGCAGGACGCACGGCACGCAGCTGAGGGCGAGATCTACACCAAACTGAACCAGAAGATTGATGAGTTCATCCAACTTGCCGACTACGAGTGGGGCATGGCCGAGTCGGACGGCCGTGCCAGCGGCTACCTCATGGACCTCATTAATTTCCTGCGTAGCACCTTTCAGGTCTTCACACACCTGCCGGTGAGCTCACATATCACACATAACACACACAAACACACACACACACACACACACACACACTCATTCAGTGCTCATACATCTTATTGACCTTTTGTGTGTCCCTATTTTATGTCTGGATATGGTGTGAGGTTTTACATTCTGGTTACCGCATGGTAACCAGAATCTGTGGTTCATGTCGATACTGTCACAAGAAGGTCGAGAACAGGAAGTGAAGATGAGTCCTTTAATACCCTGGATGAAGGTCCATCACAATGTCCATGATATTTAGTAAAAAAAATCTTATTTCTGAAAATGGCACATGTATAAATAAGGGGTTTTTATATATACATATATAAACTAGGGTTTAAAAAGGACAAATGGTAATTTTTTTGTTTTATAGTTATTGGATGCCTTTGGGGCTGCTTGCTTGCTTAACTCTTCTGACCTCCCTGTCCCACTATTAAAAGAACATTTTTCAAGTTTATATTTTTTTATTAATTTCCCCCTGCTTTCTGTTGTCTTTTCTTCTTTAAAGAGTGTGAATGTTCCTCCGGCCTCCTTTGGTGCTATGCATTAGTTTTTTGTTTCCTGCCAGGCATGCTTTGTTTCTGAACTTCCTTTTCTCTCCATTTACTGTTGCCACACTTTCTTCCCCTCTTCCCCTTGTCCATCTTTCTTTATATTTTTCGTTTGGTGATTGCGCTCAGAATAACAACAATGACCATGCCGCCATGTCGGTAAGTAAACCTCCTTGCATCTCCGGAGGGAACCGCATGCACCTGTCTGTCCTGTGGACTCGCCTCCGAGCTTGTTTTTCGCTTCCTCTCACATGTCTCTTAACGTCAACCAGAGCGGCCGCCAGCCACAGACCTAACCTGCTTCTCCGCGCAAAGTCTCATCGTACGTGAACCATGGGCACTGTTTTTGTGGAACACACCAAAAAAAAAATTAAAAATCCTACGCAATCAAGTTCAGAGTATCAATTATGACTGGTGAAGGCGAACCTCTGTTTCTGCATGTAGAATTAGGAAGCATTTGAATTTGTCTGCATTATTATTATTATGATTATTGTTATTAGTAGTAGTAGTTGTTGATTCATTGGATTAGGTTTTTCCATTTAACATACTATATCAGGACATATCTCCAGCACTCGCTAAATATGAAACCAGAGACAAATGGATAGTCTAATGTCCTGCATAAACCTCATGATTGGGTCCCAGTTGGAAGATATTGTAATGGTGGTACAACGTTTTATATATTCATTATTGTTGCTTTAAGTGGCTCTATTTGTTTTATATGTGAGTAACATAGTTAGTAAGATAGTAACAGGTTATCAGCCATTTAGCAGGTTAAACTTAATCACTAGAGCTGAGTCTATAAAATATAATTACTCTAATCTCATTAACAGCCCTGCAGGAGGACTCTTGCCTTATCATTGTTCGATGAACGGCCACTCACTCGGGGGCCTTTTACTTCTAAATGAATTAAATCGTCTGCCTCCAGCATGTCTCTATCGGTTTGCGTGGGGAATGTTCATTTGGAAGCCGTCCCAGGAATGTTTTGCTTCGGCGTACGGGCTTTGGCCGCCTACAGTTCACCCTTCACCCTCGGGAGCTGCAGCCGCTCCAGACGTGTGCAGGCCGAACCCTCCTACACCCAAGCCTCCGCAACGCGGCAAGCTGTACGGTGGAGTTTGAGACCTTGTGAGGTCTGTTGTGAGATTTATTTTTTTTTTTTTCACCACATCCTGTTACTTGTGGAAAATCTGGGATGTAGTTCACAAAACGAGTGAGATGGTTCTTTGTGTACTGATGGGATCTGATTGCTGGCTTTGGTGTAAAGCACGGGGCTTCATCATCCCAAAATGCTTCCTGCTTTTCTCCTGTTCTTGATGCTAAGTGCATCGTTTTAGTTGCTGTGCTGCGTTAAAAATATCTCATAGTCTGCAACCTGAAATCTCTATAGGCAAGTTTTTAGGACTGATTATAGGACATTATGTGGGACATTATATTATCAAGTATTATGCAATATTTTGATATAATTCTGAAGCGGTTGTAATAATTTCACTGTTAATAATGTCCGAGGTAATATTGCTAGGCTGAGGTTGCAGACCCACCAGACATCCCCGACACCAAATCAGCATCGCTGCTTCGTTACAGACACGTTAGTACTTTACCCCTTTCGCTGATTGTCAGCATTAGACATGCTGGATCCTGCGTCGCATCAGCCGCGGTTAGGTTGCCGTCATTGCGGTGTTCTGCGAGTTTTATTTATTTATTTATGTTTATAATTTGAAACGCTTATAATAAAAAATTTAACAATCGCTCCCAGTAGCAGAGATGCCACATCGGTGCAACCCTAAAGCAGCCTTTTACGAGTTCATCCCATGCCTGATCTTGTTGAATCTCCCATCCTGCAAAAAACAGGTTCCCTAAGAGATTATATTTCCATTTCGATTCATTCATTTACCTGCGATGCGGTTGCTTTCACACTTTTGTGCATCGAAACTGACCCTCCTGGAAGTACATCAATAGTAGGACATCAGTTACTGTGGCCCACAGAACTGTGTGTCCTTTGGTCAATTTGTTAGAAGTGTTGAATAGCTGGACTTGGACATGGCAGAATTTTTTGTTAGAATATTACTACACCTTTTAGGGTATCTATCTTGTGTGTTGATTATTTTCTATCTGTGTTGATGGTTAAAACCCCCAGGAAGAATGAATGAATGAATAAAATGAGGGAAATTTCCTGTGTTCAGATGTCGTCGTTGTACATCGTAGGTTTTGAATTTGTGAAATGATCAAGGTTGTTGGTGTACAGAGGAATTTCTTTCTTTTTTGCGAGCGACAGCACTCAGAAACCTTGATTCATGGTGTGGGCCGCGTGGGACCACCGAACCAGACCATGCATCTCTGTAGACCTGTACCAGGCATCTGCATGTATGCCA
The DNA here is from genome assembly GCF_900700375.1 of Denticeps clupeoides. Lineage (NCBI taxonomy): Eukaryota > Metazoa > Chordata > Actinopteri > Clupeiformes > Denticipitidae > Denticeps > Denticeps clupeoides. The sequence continues at coordinate 4,045,897 of NC_041708.1, read as the reverse complement.
AGCATATCAGTTATAGTGCATGTAAATGTCTGGGTGTGTGTGTGAGAGGTGTGTGTATTCCTCTGTACAGTCGCACAGCCTTACTCATTTCAGCACCAATGGTGGAGCCCTGTTTACTTGCATGTATGGTTCTGATCTGTGTGTGTAATTCTGATGTGTGAGTGTGTGAGGTGGTAAGAGAAATAATGTTATAATAAAAATAAGGTACTTTTTTTTTTTTTTTTTTTTGACGTTTGCCACTCTCCCCTCATGAGCTCAGGACACATGAGCCTAACCACCAACCATCTCCTGTGTGTGTGTGTGATTCTGTTTTCTCCATCAGGGCAAGGTGGCGCAGACGGCCTGCATGTCGGCCTGTAAGCACCTGGCCACCTCCCTGATGCAGATGCTGCTGGACACCGAGCTGAAGCAGATCAGCATGGGGGCCATTCAGCAGTTCAACCTGGATGTCATACAGTGTGAATGTAAGTGAGCAGCGTCGGAAATGACGTCATCAACACCACCATTCACCAACCACAGTCTTTGGTGCAGACAGGATGTCGTGCCGTCGTTTTTCCAGAAAAGATTCAATTAACCCACTGGATCTTTGGAGGCTCCCTTGACTGTCAGCTGGTGGAGTTACTTTTTTAGGAGAGGGTGGAAAAAGCATGAGAAAAGAGAGGTAAACTTTCCCCTTATGGTGTCGTAAGGGGAGATTCCAGATCCAACCATCAGACCATCTCATCTCTGAATGATGAAGCAGAATGGCCAAAGCACTCTTTTCTAGCCACTCCAGGACCATAGACGGGCTAGGAGAACTTTTCATGAGCTGAAAGGTCTGTTTCACAAAAGAACAAGGAACAAACTGTTTCCTTTATTAGTCTTCAAAATACAGTCTTAAAGTCTCCATAGACTCCATTGAGTAAGTGTGTCCAAGATTCATATTTTCAATGGTTTCACCATTTTGAGTGAATGCAAATGGTTTGACTTAATTTCAGTTTATGTGATTGGTTTGGTTTCAGTTTACATTTACATTTCCGGCATTTATCAGACGCCCTTATCCAGAGCGTCTTACAATCAGTAGTTACAGGGACAACTTTGGGTTAAGTGTCTTGCTCAGGGACACAATGGTAGTAAGCGGGATTTGAACCTGGGTCTTCTGGCTTGTTGCGATATGTGCGCAGATTAAGAAATCTATTAAGAAATGATGTACGATATCACCTCAACACTCACTCCACCTGTAATTATTGTTTAAGGAGGAGTCTTCATAATTGCAATGTAGTGGCTCATAGTCCATTATTTCACTGCAGGTTTCACAAACGTAGTATTCGTGCCCTCCGGTACATGGAACTGATGTTCCACCTTGAGAACAGTTTGTCTCCAAATCTCTTTATGTCCACAGCCTCGGGATTTTGACTTCTGCAAGGTTTGTACTTTCCACCCACCTGCTAACCTGTGGTTTCCCGCCCAGCAGGGAAAACATCCACTTCCCTGAAAAGTACCTGTTGCCGTGCCACATCCACATTCAGACAGCCGCCCCACTATTAGTGTAATTACAGCCCGACGCCAAATTACCACCCTGGGCGATCTGAAATGAATTGGTGCATGTCTGAGGGCCTGTAGTTCCGTCAAATGACCCCTTGCCTTTTGATTTGGGAACATGTTGGAAAAAAACGGGAAAATGGTGGTGGGTGTCGGCTGAAGACTGCATGTGATTCGGCGGCTCATGTTCATTGGCCCGCCGCAGTCAGAGTAATAGCACAATCCCACTCTCATTATAATGCACTGTTCACAGGTAACACAGCGTTATCAGAACATCCACGGTGGCGAATACAGAAGGGGCGGAGCCCTTGTTAGAGATCAAGTATGACTGTTCAGTATGTAGGATGAGTTTTCACTTTCGCTCTTCAATGTCTGAAAGGCTAATCCACTTGAAATTAAACACTGATGTAAATCTTTCACTGGTGTAAGGTCAAGGGCGTCATTGGGATTTACAGAAATAGATAAACCAAGAAAGAACTAGTTGCTTGTTGCTTTGTGGGTATCTAATCGAGCGACTTCCTCATTCTGGATTATTTATCCATAGACTCATCTCATGCGCCAACATCATTAAAGATTGTTTTATCTGTTTATTTATATAAATCCTTAGAAAACTCTTGAGAAATGTCAAATGCTTAGCGGCAGTTTGAAAATAGTGCCCATAGAATTTAATGTTTTGTAGGGATATTATAATATTGATACCTAGGAGACCCGACACTTAATCTCAGCCATCTTGATTGATCTGGAATCAGTGCAGGCAGCTCGATGTCCGGTAGTATATAACCTAAACACAACTGTTATGATACGGGGCATTTGAGGAAATGGATTTGTAGCTTCAACTTTGCAGGCCACTGAGATGTCTTTAGCCTGGATTTAAATATTGACACAGTGTCTGTGTTCCGAACATTTGTTGGAAGGCTGTTCCAAAGCAGGTGAGCTCTGCAGCAGAATCTGTCCACCTGCTGAGAATTTGTTCATTTTCTGTACCAGTAAGAGCCCGGGGTCTTGTGAGCGTAATTCTCGCGTATGGCGGTACTCTGTTAATAATTCACTCCGGTGATCAGGGACCAGTCTATATTGAGCTTTGTATGTTTTGGATGTATTTTCTAGGCTGTGCGAGGTAGCCAATGAAGCAAAGACAGAACTGGTGTGATGTGAAATGTTTCCTGAGCGATGATGCCAGGCTTCCAATAAGTGCAGCATTACAGTAGTAATTTCTTGACATTACAAATGTGTGTACCTGTTTTTCTGCATGTTTCTGTCTTATCGTTGAAATATTATGATGTTTGTAAAAGAATGCAGTCCGGGCCCGCCTCCTTACCCGCTAGGCCATCACTGCCCCCAAAAAGTCATTCTACTTCTTGAATAGAGTCTAGTTTGTTCAGATGAACGCCAAGGTTCCAGTAGTTTCTGTCCGCAGCCTCCCTGTCCAGACCCTGGATGATCACTGGTTGCAGTGGAGGATGTTTGTACCTCCGGAAGCCTACCACAAGCTCCTTACTTTCTTCAGTGTTAATGGCATGTATCTGTTGAAGTCCTTAGGATGTGGAGTCTTCGGCACTGGTATCTGTTGTTCTCCCAGCTTCAGGCTCAGGTTAAAAATGTGCAGCATCACCCATCACAGTTGATCCACGCAGGACGTGACAAACCTTGAGCTGATGCCATCTTGAGCCACTGCCTTCCTGCTTTTCATCATCCTTAGTTCCCTCCTAACCTGGACTGCTCAGATAGACAGACTAGAATCTTGTGCTGGATGTGTTCTGGATGCTGTGGTTGGGGCTGGGAGTGTGGAGTAAGTGTCTGAGGTGGAACACCTTCACTATCTGCAGGACGATTGTGATGCACAGGACATTTTGATAACTCAAGTTACTTTATGCCCATAACTAGTGGTCAGAACTATGAACAAGTGTGACATGTTGTAGTACTTGTCGTGCCGTACTACTGGGTACTTCAATAGAAAGTTCTGACGAAAGCCACACAAGCAGTTTGCAAATGTGCCATGTGATGCCCGGAACACAGAAAACTAGTCTCACTTGTTAAAACCAACTTCCACTATAAAATTCTGGGAGCTCTACAAGCATTCAGACAAAATTATCACCAAATATTTCAATGTATAACGGGTGTCAAAACTGTGCAATGAAATAATGTGGTTATGCAGTAAAATGATAAAAATTATAACTAAAATTATAAAGATGGTGTGATGCACAGGACAACAGTGCTGTTAAATTTAACATATGACAGCCAGGACTAAGAGTTCAAATGTGGTGCATTGTATGAATATTTTAATTAAGGCTGATGCACTATTCAGTATAACACACACACACACACACACTGAACTTTGACATTTTAACATTTAGGCCTCATTTTCCAGATAATCGCCCTGCAGACGTGTTGGTGTGTGTATTGAGAGAAGCATCGTGCAAGGTGGTTTTCAAACGGCAGTTCAGAGGATTGTGGGAGGCGGCCGGTGCGTTTAGGGCGGGGTGTCGAGAGTCTTGCTGAGTGAATGACATTCGTCTATTCAGAGGCGTCTTCATTCACGTTCTGAATGCATCACGTGCAGAGTGACGGGTGACGGCGCTACAGTGCTCTAAGGTTTCCTAAGAGGCCAATTACCTACTGAAGTCAATGTCACCGTGGATTAACCGTGCTCTAGTAAAGCACACACTTCAGAGCAGTGTCCGTGTTCAGGATAATCCAGGCAATTTTACAGATTAGCCAGATTATCCCATTTAGAGCACAGTCACTTGCCAAAGGTAATAAAACTTTTTGACATCCATTTAAATAGAATCGGCTTAACATGACTTCTTGACTGCATTCTAAACTCATCTTTAGCACTTTTCAGGTGGAATATTCACCCAGACTGTGGTATAAACTATAAGTATGCGTTTTTCCAAAATCAAAGTTCACATGTATTTTAATGTGTTATGTTTTTTTTTTTTTTTTTTTGCAGTGTTTGCCAGTTCAGAGCCAGTACCAGGATTCCAGGGGGACACATTACAACTGGCCTTCATAGACCTCAGACAGGTACCTTTTTTTTTTTTTTTTTTTTTTTTTTTTATATATAATTCTCTTTCTGTCTTGCCAGCCCCCGTGTATTGAGGAATGCCCCGCCCCAGCCACAGCCCTCCTCCTCTGAATGGGAATTCAGCAGATGCTTGGAGGATCCATGGCTGGGATGTGGAGCATGTTTTTTTTTTTTTTTTTTTTTTTTTTTTTTTTTTTTTTTTGGGGCCATGCCTCTCTCTCTCACCCTGTGTGTGTGTGTGTGTGTGTGTGTGTGTGTTTTGGGGCTGACTGGAGTTTGACCTCTTAAGCTGGGCCCGAGGTGCTTGTTGTTACTGGTGGAGGTCACAAGAGCGCGGCCTCTTTGAGCCGCCCCGGCCGGCGGCACCCAGCTTTACTCCACGCTTGCTTTACATCATTTAAACGGCTCCATGTTTTTTTTTCCCCCTAGTAATTTCTGATGTTAATTTATCCAGATTGCCCATAATTCTGAGCCTGTACCTGTATTCCTCCAAACCGTGTTATCGGACATTTTGCAGGTATTTTGAGGTAAATATGATTAATGAATAAGTCAGCTGCTTCTGCATGACGTACAGGTGTCTCAACAGTGCAAACCTGAGGTTTGGGCAGGGTCAGACTCCATGAGCTTCGAATGACCTTTCACCCCATGCCTGGCTCACTCTTCGGGGTCTCTGAACCGGCGAGAAGCCTTTAGCCAGCGGTGGTCATCTGGATGGACTGATCCAGTGGAAATTGCTTGACCCTCGGTGCAGGGGTCAGCCGGTGTCTGCTGCTTACCTAGTTACACAGTTGGCCTTTCTTGCCCATATGTGAATTTACCATCAATGACAAGCAACATTAGATCAGTCAAAGCATTTAATGAATTCTGGATGTTTGTATTGACTTATTTAGATTTAAACAGGGCTTTAAGAAATTCACTGCCTTTGTGATGTCATTTCGTCTCAAAATCACGTTCAGTGTTTTCCACAAAGGTCTCAAGTTTGAGCTTGTCGCAGAAATCTGTTGCCGCCGTTGGGATTTTTCTCGCAATTGTTGCCAGTGTTACATGTCAAAACCAAACTGAGATAAGGAAGTGGGTTCTTTTATCTTCAGGGGAGCAAAGCAATATTATTTGATGGGTGAGATTAAAATAAGGACGTGGGTGAAACGGGGACCATTAGGTCACCGCAGGCCAAAAGCTCATGCCGCGGCCATCGTGAGTTAGGGCCCAGCTTGCAGTGTTCTGCCCCGTGGAAGAATGCAATTTAGAGGGGATTAGCATTCACCCTAAAGAGCTCCTGGCTCGAAGTCAGAACTGCAGGCTGATACTGATATCATCTCGTATCACTCAACACCCCAGTGCTCGACTCCCGTCACCCCCCCATGCGAGTTGTGGGCCAGGGCAAGTGCTGTTTCAGTTTTGGGGCAAACTTCCGTGTGTGTGTGTGTGTGTGTGTGTGTGTGTGTGTGTGTGTGTGTGTGTGTGTGTGTGTGTGTGTGTGTGTGTGTATTTATTTATTTATTTATATGTTAAGTGGTTTAAAAATGTATTTATTCATTTACTCTATATAGTGTGTGTTTGTGTATATAATATATATAGTGTACGTATGTGTGTATATTTATCTACAGATATTGTTTTTTTTTTTTTTTTTTTATATATATATTTTTAAAGTGTTTAATATCTGTATCAAATTTGAAATGTCAGTTTCATGACAAGCCTAGCGCACGCCACAAATTGGCAGTTGCACTACAAAAACTATTGTTAAGAATGCAGAAAAACATGTTGTTTTATCGTCTTTTCGACAGGCTGATGCAAACCAACTGTACAAAAAAAAAAAACATCAGTTTGCTGTTTATAGAGCTTCCAAAGTCTACCGTGCACAGCTTGAATAGGAAGCATGGCAGTATCCTGGGACATAAATATCGAAATAGGCCTCTAAAGTCCATTTTATTGTGTGATACCTCTGCGCCGGGGTCCGAACCCCACCTCCCTCCCCCTTTCTTCACTCCAGTGCTGGGTGGGAAAGAGCATGTAACTGCCCAGCAGGAGCAGTAAACAACCCTAAATAGCAGCCATCAAAAAGCAGGCTCCTCCAATCAAGCCCTCACAGTAGGTGTGAAAATGGCACGATCCCTGCGGCCCCGCCTCTTTCCAGCCCCCGTAACGAACGTCCGCATGCAATTACCCCCTTCTCCATTAATTGATAATTGATTTACATTCTCAGAGGGCCCTGCAATCTCCCCTCTTCACAGCTTATTAAGTACAAAGCGTCTGGCTGTGACGGCCGCCGTTTGAGTCGGAGGTGCGAAAGGGCCACAGTAGCGCCGCGGCCTGGGCTGCATGGTAGGAGGATCAGGCCCTGGTTGGGTTAACCAAAGGTCACCAGGAGATTTTCTTTTCCCCTTTTTTGCATTTTAAGTGCCCCCCACTCCCACTGCCTCAGCAGACCCCCCAACCCTACATTCAACACACACACACACGCACCCACCGAGGTAGTAAGACTCAGTATGACACAGTTTAGGTCAAAAGGGGGCTCTTATGACCCAGCAGCAGCTGTGACTTACTTCAGGGCTGCACTGAAATATGTTCACGTGAAGCTTTGACTGACTTTTTTTTTTTTTTTTGTGCCTTCGGAAGTGTTGTATTATTATTTTTTTTATAGTTCCGATTGGTCACATATAGTTGTCCTTATTTATTTATTGTCCAGATGATGCCCAAATTGCTAGAATCATAAAAGAGGCAGAATGACAACGATCGATAACTCAAATGTATGTTTGTCCTTAGGCTTTTGCTGCAGTTTTTTGCACCATTTGAAACTTTAAGCTATTTGTTAAAGGTGCTCTATTACGAAAATGTCATTTTGTGAGATTATTTAACATTTAATACGTGTTCCCCTGGCCTGTCTATGGTCCTGTAGTTGCTAGAAATGGCGGTAAGCGTGCTTTGGCCGTTCTGCTTCGCTGTTCAGACAGTGGCAGCCCAGACGGTCTGATCTGGAATTTGTCCCCTTATGTGATCATAAGGGGACAGGTTACCTCCCATTTGTTGTGCTTTGTCCGGCCAGAGAATTTCCCACCCCTCCCCTAAAACATTATCTCCACCGACCGCCATGGGTTGAAAACGTGCAAAGCGTTGCTCTGTGATTGGATTTAAAAATGAGCACAAATACCTACCGGTGACGGCGAAATTCTTGCTACTGGTCCCAAGCTTGGGTTAATGGGGAGAGTTGAGTCAGGAAAGACATCCACATGCCAAAATCGATTGTGCGGGCCACTATCTGCTGTGCCGATCCCTAACCGAGAGAAGCCAAGAGAAGAAGAAAGAGAGATATTTCTAGAACCGATAAAATGTTCTCTCTCTCTCTCTCTCTCTGTAGCTGCTGGACCTGTTCATGGTGTGGGACTGGTCTACATACCTTGCGGACTACGGCCAGCCCACCTCCAAGTACCTGCGGGTCAACCCCTCCACCGCCCTCGCACTTTTGGAGAAGTATTTGTCTTATTTCTTCATCATTGCCTCTTTGCGCCCGGAATGCCTTTCTGCTTCTTTAGTCATCCTTCTCCTTCCCTTTCTCTGTCTCGCCAACGCTAACCCGCTCCAGAGTCTACCGAGGGTACGTACCCTGGGCTGCGAGGGCATCTCGTTACGCTCCTTCGCTTTGCGTGCTGCATACGGGGCCGCGGCGTGATGTAACCATATGCCACGCCACACGGGGAGGAAAGTAGGGTGGCAGGTCAGAGCGACGAATCGGTTAACCTTTAACCTCTCGTCCGCAGGATGAAGGACACGGGCAAGAAGAACAACATCTTCTCCCAGTTCCGCAAGAACGACAGAGACAAGCAGAAGCTGATCGAGACGGTGGTGAAGCAGCTGAGGAGCCTGGTCAATGGCATGTCCCAGCATTCCTAGGGCCGCGTGTCATTCAGTTATGTACATAGGAAGGATGAAGAGGCGGGCCCGGGAGGGGTGTCATTTTTATTGTTTATTATTTTTATATGTTTTTTCATTTGTTTGTTGGTTTGTGTGAAAGTGCAATGATTGTATCGCCTCAGAGGAGGCCGTGGGGAGGTAGCGGCGGGAGGCGTGAGGACGGGACCATGAAGTCCACGCGTGAGACTGACGTTCGCCGTTCTCCTGTAAATACCGTTCGGCCAGCGACGCTGGCGCCGAGTTGGGTCCGCAGTTCCACTTCAAAAGCACGAAAAACAAAGCGGGGAAAAAGCATGACGTGTCGCTTCTTGTTCGAGGTTAAAACGGCAGAGGACTTCTTTTTTTTTTTTTTTTTGGTGGAACTTTTATTTATAAATAATGTATCAGTTTTTTTTTTTTTTTCTCAAGTCACAAAGCAGTTTGCTTGCATCCAAAATGCAAATGTATTCTTATTATTAATTTTCTTCCTTTTGTTTTCTCCTCAGGGTGAAATGAAAGTTTTTTTTGGTTCTGATGCTTTAGAAGCTGAATGCTTAAGATGAAGCGGGAAAAAGCAATAATTGGTCTACTGGCAACGTCATCAACATTTATTGCTTGTTCGATTAACGCTTCTCGACATACTTTGAACTGCGCTCTGTATTTGGACGTTTATTTGCACTGAGTTCTTTTCAGTTTTTACATTTTTAATATATTGCGTGTGTAATTAAATTGCCATTGTACATACACCACTTATTTTGTTTTAAAAAATAAAAGAACTGCAGAAGAGCTACTTCTGCGGCAGCAATGTTAAGAGGTGGCTGTACCCAAATGCATCTCCTTCATGCTGAATATGTCGAGCAGATCTGTCGTATTCCAAACGAATGCACACGGCATTCCGGCGTGAAGGCCGAGAGAATCGGAGAGTTCCTCCCCATTTCAGTACGTTTGTCTGCCATAATAAAATGTGATACTTGAATTATTTATCTGCGAGGACCATTTTTTTTTTTTTTTTGTTTTGTTCGAAGGGTTTCTTGAATTGTCAGGAAGTAATGTGACCGGGGCCGCGGGGGCAGTGGTGGCCTAGCTCTTAAGGGAGCGGATCAGTCGCAAGGTTGCCGGTTCGAATCCCGATCCGCCACTGAGCAAAGCGCTCGTCCTCACACACCGCTCCCTGGGCAACGTTCATGGCTGCCCACTGCTCAGCAAGGGTGGTGGGTTACATGCACATCGTGTTTCACAATGACAATTACAACAGTAGGGTGGTAGTAGCCTAGTGGGTAAGACTCGCCTGTGAACCAGAAGACCCAAGTAAATCCCACTTACTACCATTGTGTCCCTGAGCAAGACATTTAACCTTAACTTGCTCCAGGGGGGGACTGTCCCTGTAACTACTGACTGTAAGTCGCTCTGGATAAGGGCGTCTGATAAATGCTGTAAATGTAAACTGATTGATTTCTTTTGCGCATGGGGTGCTTTTTTTTTTTTTTTTTTTTTTTAAAGGCTTAAAATAAATCCTCTTTAAAAAAAAAAAAAACAGGTTAATGGGCCTCATAATGGAGTAAAAATATGTTTTATATATATATATATATATATATTCTATATATGTATGTGTATATATGCCCACGTACGCCGTATGTGCCGCGTAAAAGCCATAAATCGCACGTGAACGGTCACGTGGTGAAATGTCGCGTCATAGCCCGTTATAAAGCGGTTGATTCGTTTTTTTTTTTTTTTTTATAGATATATGTACATATATGAGGAGGTCTGAGACTGTAGATAAAATGGGTGCATGTATGAAACATAATGAAGCTCCGCCGCGGTAACTGGCGCCGGGCAGTGAACTTGGCGCGCTGCTCGCCAGGGTTCACCGGGAAGTCAGGGTCCGTGTTGTGGGTCACAAGCGGGTCAGCGGCCGCGCCCGAAATGCCGCTAAAAAAGAGAAGAAAAAAAAAAACACATCGTAACGGGACATATGTGCATATGCAAATATTACTTGGGAGTCTATAATAACACTAATATGCCATGGAATTTCTTAATAAAAAAAGCATGAAACGTGCTAAGGTTAAGGGACACGACCAGTGCATGGTCTCCATTGCTGCGGGTGGATGTTTATGGAAGGATAAATATGTATTTTGATCTCGATTCTGAGCGAAGTGTACCTTTACGGCACCGTTTACGGTATAAACGTGCAGTCACGTGACTGCCGTAACGTCCAGTCCTTTCATTTTTTTGGGATCGGACAGTAAATCGTCGATTTGTTGTGATCGGTTATTATTATTTATTTAAAATAAAATTTTATCGTGAACTACACTTGAACTTGCACCAAAAAAAGAAGAAATCGCGAAACGTCCGGGAGTTTATTATGCGAGCATTACTGCCGATGCGTCGCGTTAAAAAAAAAAAAAAAAAAAAAAAAAAACGCGCATCCGAGCGTCGAGGGAAGCGTCGAAGGCGAATTCCGCTGCTGCGTACCGGCGACCTCGCTGGCTGACCCGCGTTTGAACCCGGCGCGTCATATTCTTTACGTCAGCGTCCGGTGTCGGTAAACGACGCGACGGACCGGGGCTCGAACCCGCAAATATAACAGTTGACCAATGAAATCCGGTTTATACATAATTATTATTGTTGGTTATAAAGTGCGACCAAATCGTCGCTGCGACAATTTGTTCACATTTGCAGCCGGTTTTTATACAGTCTGTTCAAACTCATCCTCCAGACAAAACTTTCTAATGAACGAGAAGTAATTTTTAATATTATCATTTTCTCTCCCAAAAATACACGTATATGTAAAATGTGGGACAGAGACGCTTCCAGAAGGTTTTTGTACGTGCGAGAGAAGTTTGTCGGATCGAACCCTCGTTCGGAATATATATTGTACATTTTATTTGGGGGGGAAAAAAATGCTCGGTTGGAAATGTAATTAAAAAAAAAAAAAGTGGAAATTAACACGTTAATAAACGAGCGAGCGGCTTTAATTCGTTTCCCCCTCGCGGAATATTCGCGTCCCGCCGCGCGGCGCGAACTAAGCCCCCTTTTCACAGTGAAATCCCCGGGATTGTCCGCGCTGCGACGGGAGGTGGCACGAAGACGCGCCCCCGCGACAAACGGCGGCTCCTGCGTCGGTGGGCGGGGCGAGCGCGACAATTAAAGATGAACTTTGCGTGAACTAATTTATCCGGCGCGGCGCGCGCGTATAAAAGCGCGCGGCCGCCGGGGGCCGCGCGCAGACGACGCGGTGCACCATGGGCTTGTACACGCTGGCCGTAACCTTGCTGTGCACGGTGCTGCTGCCGGTGCTGCTGCTCCTGGCCGCGGCGAAGCTGTGGGAGGTGCTGGTGGTCCGCGGCCGCGACCCGGCCTGCCCGAGCCCCCTGCCGCCGGGCACCATGGGAATGCCGTTCATCGGCGAGACGCTCCAGCTCATCCTGCAGGTACGTTCCGCGCGGCTCGGTTTTTTTTTTTTTTTTGGGGTGCGTAAAGGTACGCGGCGCTAATTCTTCCATCTTTGGAAAGCAGCGGAGGAAGTTCCTCAGGATGAAGCGCCAGAAGTACGGCTTCATCTACAAGACCCACCTCTTCGGCAACCCCACGGTGCGCGTCATGGGCGCCGACAACGTGCGCCAGATCCTCCTCGGCGAGCACAGGCTGGTCTCCGTGCAGTGGCCGGCGTCCGTGAGGACCATCCTGGGCTCCGACACCCTCTCCAACGTGCACGGCGCCCAGCACCGGAACAAGAAGAAGGTGAGCGCGCAGGCCCGAGTCGCGCACCGAGCCGCCGTCGCCCACCGGGGTCCCCGTTTAACTCCGCCTCGACCTTCTCCCCGTCCCCGATCTCGCAGGCGGTGGTGAGAGCCTTCTCTCGCGAGGCCCTGCAGCACTACGTCCCGGTCATCCAGGAGGAGGTGCGCGGCGCGCTGCGGGACTGGCTGCGGCGCGACCCCTGCGTGCTGGTCTACCTGGAGATGAAGCGCCTCATGTTCCGCATCGCCATGAGGATCCTGCTGGGCTTCGAGCCCGACCAGATCCGGACGGACGAGCAGGAGCTGGTGGAGGCGTTCGAGGAGATGATCAAGAACCTCTTCTCCCTGCCCATCGACGTGCCCTTCAGCGGCCTTTACAGGGTGAGCTTCCACAAAAGTCCACAAAAAGTTTCTTTATTTTAATCGAGTCTCCTGAATCGTTCATTACAACACTGAACCGAATTCCCAGGGGCTGAAGGCACGCAACTTTATCCACTCGAAAATCGAAGAGAACATCAAGAAGAAGATCCAGGATGACGACTGCGAGCGCAAGCACAAAGACGCCCTGCAGCTGCTGATCGAGAACTGCAGGCGATCCGGAGAACCGTTCAGCGTCCAGGTACGCGGTTACCTACCTACCGACCCGTCTACCCGCCTAACAACCGTCGCTAACGTGATTTGAATGTGGTTCTCAGGCCATCAAGGAGGCGGCCACTGAACTGTTATTCGGGGGCCACGAGACCACCGCCAGCACCGCCACGTCCCTGGTGATGTTCTTAGGACTCCATTCGGAAGTGGTTGAGAAAGTGAGGGAGGAGCTGCAGGAGAAGGTGGGTCGGGAAACCATTTCCGCTTCGAGAGAAAATATATATATATATATATATATATATATATATGGTGCCATTTATTATTATTAATGATAATTAACTTTTTCTTGTGTTCAGGAGGAGATGGGCTTGTACTCTCCAGGGAAGACCCTCACCATGGAGCTGCTGGAGCAGCTCAAGTACACGGGGTGCGTGATCAAGGAGACCCTGCGCATCAACCCCCCCGTTCCCGGGGGCTTCCGGGTCGCCCTAAAGACGTTTGAGCTGAATGTGAGTGTCCCGCTGCGCCACCCGATAGAAAATGCGCATCTTCGACAAAAAAGTTTTAATATTTTTATTATATTTACTTATAATATATATATTTTTTCCTTCTCCCAGGGTTATCAGATCCCCAAAGGCTGGAACGTCATTTACAGCATCTGCGACACTCACGACGTGGCTGAGGTCTTCCCCAACAAAGAGGAGTTCCGGCCGGAGCGCTTCATGGCCAAGGCCTCGGAGGACGGCTCCAGGTTCAACTACATCCCCTTCGGTGGCGGCTCCCGCATGTGCGTCGGCAAGGAGTTCGCCAAGGTGCTGCTGAAGATCTTCCTGGTGGAGCTCAGCCAGCACTGCAACTGGACTCTGCTGAACGGACCCCCGACCATGAAGACCGGCCCGACGGTCTACCCCGTGGACAATCTCCCCACCAAGTTCAGCAGCCGCGTCAGCAATTAGCCCCGTCAGCACGAGAGCCTGTACATAGGACTTATTTTAAAATGTGTAGAGATTTATCGCCTTGTATTTAACATTTATTATTATTATGATATTATCATATTTTATTTTTTTTGCTGTGTTAATACAATAGATGATTTTTGTGTACATATAATTTTTTTTATTTTTTTTTTTAACACAGGGCACTACTGTTTCATGGATCACTGCGATTTCTTTCAAGTGTCTGTGATGTACATTTGTAATGTAGTTTTTTATATATATATATATATATAGGCTTTTTTATTGTATGCAAACCTATTTAATGAGCTGCACATTATGAGCTTTATTTAATAAAAACATTTTACATTGAAATCTGCTTCATGCTCTTCAGTCTTGGGCTGAATGTGTGTAATGTATGGATAAATATGTAAATCTAATTTAATTGTTGGTCATGGCTCATGGAAATCAGACCTCTGGTGTTTCAAGTGGATAGAATATCACAACTTCACTTGTACTTGATATATGTCCATGTTCCAGCAAGACCACAAAACTCCTGTTGGTAACACTCAGTTTAAACATGGCAGTAATATGAGGGGGTCATGTGACTCCAAGGTGCAAGCGCCCTTTCTCGGGAAAAGTGGCCCTCTGACACCTTTCATGCCCCCCACCCTTCTATCACCACAGGTCCATTTCCCGGCGATAGATGAACTTTTTCCGCCTGATCTGTAGTCTAATTGAAGTGACCGGAAACCTTTTCTTTAAAATGGTCACTTTTATTCCAACATTGCAAGCATATGCAGAATTTATAGAATAATTAATAAAATGGGACTGAAGCCCATCAGTGTAGGTGCAGCTGGAAATGTGTATACTTGGTCCCGAGCCAGCCGTTTCAGGACGTTTTGACAGAATCTGGTGTTTCCGATGGCGCCCTGACCCCTGTTTCTGCCCCGCCGGAAGAGGTGACGAGCCTGCGGTGCTCCATTAACAGATGTGCGTGTCTCTCCTGCACGAGAGTGAGAACGACTTCTTCATTACCATGAAAGTCGACGAGGGCGCGCCCTAAAAGCATTTACATGTCTGCTGCACTCTTGCCCTTTCACCGTATCATATCAGGCCCTGCCGGCCTCAATCGGATTACCTATTAGCAGCCCATTGCTATTATTTATAATCAAGAGGGGGCTTTACACAGGTCCTCTGGGTCAGGCAAAGTTCAGCAACCCCCCCCTCCATCCTCACAAAAAAAAGGAGAGAGAGATGTGACCTCACGGGGACATGAAATCGTCCATTTCTCGAGAATCTGAAGACCCCCGCCTCTCTACGCTGCCCGCGCTTGCAGATGCAACAAAAAGAACTGCATTTGATGATAACCCATTAATTGCATGAAACACGAAGCAACTAATCGATTAGTAAATATTGCGTGCGTGTGTTTGAATGGTTATCAGACACGGGACCTGCTGGGGGGGGGTTTGCCGTCCCAGTGCTGAGATCTTCTTTTCTGGTGAGCCTGAAGTACGGTGGAAGGCGGGGGGGGCGGAGCTTTGGCAGAGAGACGTTCTGCGTACGGTTCCCTGTTAAGGTTCAAATGCCACCTTTCTTTGGGCACCTCTCGGCTTTCAGTGAAACTGCATTTCACTGCATTTTCAGTGAAAATTAACTCATTTCAGATAAGACGAGACCATCAATTAGGAGGGCAATGCATGAAAGCCAACTCCCTCCATTACTTCGAGAGAGGAAACCTGATTCTGCATCAGGAGGCCACGGAAAACTGACAGTGATTAATGACGTTACCTGGTTCGCCGGAAAAAAAGACTTTCACTTTTTGAAAAGGAAAAGCATCTGGCCATGTGAGCTGAAATGGAGTTTTTAAAAAGTGACCTCACGCGCTGGACCCGAGCACTGGAGAAGCTTGGAGGCCATTGGCTGATGCTTGGCGGCATGATTTTATATACCACTCCTGCTTACCTACATTTACATTTTACATTTATGGCATGCCCTTATCCAGAACGACTTACAATTAGTAGTTACAGGGACAGTCTGTCTCCCCCGGAGACACTCAGGGACACAATGGTAGTGAGTGGGGTTTGAACCTGTGACTTTGGGGTCTTCTGGCTCATAGAAGACCAGCACCGTGACCAGCTCTGCCTTTTGCAGGTTGTTTTTCTGCATTAAAAAATACGTAACGTGTGTTTGATGCGAGCATCCGTGCAGTACATTAACTCGGGAGAAGGTGCGGTGACCTGAACGCGTAAGGGGACACCAGTAATAGCAGGACACGCAGAGGTGAGAGGAGCGATAATCACCTCCTTTGTCCCACGACATCTGCTGCAGCCGCATTCCGGCGGCAACGCTCTTCTGAACTTTGGCGGGCAAGTTCGAGCGTCCTCCAACATAACCCGTTACTGACAAGGGCCCCGGGCATGCCATCCTGGCATCCTGGTAATGGGGTTCGGCAGGTCTGGAGCCTCGCAAAAGCCTCCTGTGGAAGCCTCACATACATACAGTTCGTTAGGACAATTCCAAATGTATTAGATAAGTGGTTGGACGAGCTACTTATCCTACAAAATAGTATTGAATTTAGGTGTTTCAATAATTTAGGTGTTTATGGATGACAAAAGGGGTCACTCAGAAATCAGAATTTTGGGGTCATTTTAAATAAACTTTCTCTTATGGGCAAATTGTAATTTCGGTTGCCAGCAGGTCACGTTTTGCTGAGTCTTTAGAGTTGCTGTTTTTTTTTTCAGTTACACGTTTTATTGCCCCCCTCCACCCCCCCGCCTCGCTCCCTATCACATTTCACGATAAGTTCAAAAGTTCAGCGCAGCCATGAACTTTGTCAGGGCCCAGCAGTCACCAGGTAGGTGAGTAATCTGGGCCAGATCCATTAACACGGAGAGTAATGCCGGTCATAGAGGTTTGCTGATGGGAAGAGGAAAAGAAAATTGCCATACACAAAAGTGTCAACCATAAAAATTATGTAATATTTACATCATTTCACATTTGTGTCCCTTGGGTTACTGTCACTTACACCACACAATATAAAATACTGTTTTGCATGCTCAGTAATCATAGCAACAGAGAAAGGGGGGAAATGTAAGTTTGATTTAAATGGTATATCATAATTTAAATGCATGTATTTTAACTCTTAAAACCTCTTAAAATGTATGTTGGTGTTTCCCATACCTAATGGGCCATAGTTGGAACATTGTCCATGAATGTGGAGGTGTTCAGAATAGTAACAATAATAAAAATACAAAACCTGAAAATATAATATAATATGATTTTGTTGACAAAACAACACCCTAACAGTAAAAAAAAAAAAAAAAGGATGTCACACCTATCCGTCCTCACTGTGAAAGCCAGGGCAATATCTTATGAGTTATATAGCTGACTGACTGGGGCCTGAACTCAGGCAACCTGATAAGGCGTCAAGGTGGAACAATACACTCCCCTCACAGGCCTCTGAATGATCCCATACATGCGAATGCGTCTGCAGTCATAAACCCCGAACGAGGGGGCGTCAGGCCGTTCTTACCTCATGGGGCCAGAGGACTCTCTGTTCAGAGGATGTGACACGTCCCTGACACATTTCTGTGAGCTGAGCCTTTGAAGAACATTGTCCCGAGTGGCACAATAACAAAATCATTGCATTGCGAGGAAGTAGCCAGGTACCTGCGCTGCCACCACCTCCCACCCACCAGTCTGCTGTGGTAATCATTTCTACATTCTGAAACAAAATAAAAAACAATAAAAAAGTGAAAGTGAAGTGATTATGAAACACTGCAGCATAGCACACGGTGACACAACAAAATGTGTCCTCTGCTTTTAACCATCACCCTTGGTGAGCAGTGGGCAGCTGTGACAGGCGCCGGGGAGCAGCGTGTGGGGACGGTGCTTTGCTCAGTGACGGGATTCAAACCGGCAACCTTCTGATTACAGGGCCGCTTCCTGAACCGCTAGGCCACCACTGGCCCGGTGCAGAAGTGAAAAGTGATCGTGCTGTGCTGTCATTGTGATACACAGCAGAGTACATGGCGCACGATGAAATGTGTCCTCTGCTTTTAACCATCACCCTTGGTGAGCAGTGGGCGGCCATGACAGGCGCCCGGGGAGCAGCGTGTGGGGACGGTGCCCTGCTGAGTGGCACCTCTTCGGTTACGAGTCTGCTTCCTTGCCCGCTAAGCCACCGAAACGTGTGGTGTAGGAATGACTTTAGTGTCCTTATAAATCGTCACGGGAAGTGTCTTGTTGGAGCACTTCCTGCTATTAAGGCATGCACAGAAGAAAACCTGGCAATGTCACGAAATTTCTACTCATTTCCGACCCTTCTCACTTATTTTGTGGCATAAACAACAAATTATTAAGAATAACAACAATAGCAATGAGAGATTGCACATTGTTACATAAACAGACGCACGTTCATAAGATGTTGCCATACTGACTGTACTTTCATATTCTGTATTGATACTAATGTGTCTTTTTATTGATATATTATATGAGTGTTGGTATGACAGTATAAATTAAAAATGACATTTCTGGCTTTGCTACCTAGAGAAAGGTATAACGTTTCACCCTCAGATAATGAAACAATTTTTCTGCTGAAGGGACGCGGGGAAAATGCCACAAGTCGTACGGAGGTCGGTTTGGGCGTGAAGGTTTCTGATCAGCGCGCCAGCGAGGGGCCAACTCGACACGCCTCCTCGAGACGCGCCACGCAAGAATCTGAGCGAACAGGCGCCGCGCTCAGGCTGTGGGGCTGCCAGATAAGGGAGGCTCTAGTCTGTCTCCCCCCCTTTGTTAAGCTTAATCTCTGCATCACAGAGGAGCCGCTGTCGCAGACGCCTCACGTCCAGCTCTGGCCCGAGTCTCCACCTGCCTCTTTAAAGACCCTGGACCCAGGCTGGAGACGTGCGACGAGGGGCCACGCTGAACTCATCGGATCGCTCGAGGCTCCTGAAACATGGAGATTTTGAGCAAAACACCTGTGCCGGTCTCGCCCCCAGGGAGTCATGTGTCCCGCACATGAACTCCGGTCCTCCTACAGCGTGGGCAGCTAAGAGTCACCAATTCATGTCCCCACAAAACAAGCATGATGCCTGGCCCTTCTGCTTCTGCAACGTTGCAGTAAATTGCCGCAGTCAGTGGTGGACAACGTGAAACTCGACTAAAGCCTTCGTTTGAAATACCAGCTGTCTGAAAAGCGAACGCCTGACCTCTTTATTGAAGCTCTTGAGCACATCATCATGCCTCACTGGTGGGTTTGTCGCTTCATTCATCAAGTGCTCAGTTTGGACAGGCGGAGCTCTGTTAACTTGCTCTGGCATGTGAACCCAGGCAATGGTCGGGTGGGAAAAACACAACATTTACCTTTATGGCATTGATCAGACGCCCTTGTCCAGAGCGTCTTACAATCAGTGGTGACAGGGAGACACTCAGGTTTAAGTGTCTTGCTCAGGGACACAATGGTAGCAAGAGGGGTTTGAACCTGTGACTCTGTGGCTATCTGTAGGGGCAGTGGTGGCCTAGTGGTTGAGGAAGTTCAAATCCTGACCCGCCAAGGTGCCACTGAGCAAGGCACCGTCCCCACACGCTGCTCCCCGGGCGCCTGTCATGGCTGCCCACTGCTCACCAAGGGTGATGGTTAAAAGCAGAGGACGCATTTCGTTGTGTCACCGTGTGCTGTGCTGCAGTGTATCACAATGACAATCATTTTACTTTCACTTTCATCTGGTTCACTGGCAACTGTGTTAACTGTTCGGCCAGTTCCGGAAGGCTCGGACGGCTGCCGCGCCGGGCGTTTCGAAGCGAGAGGGGCTGCCCGGTTCACCCGGAGGGCAGCGCCGGCCGAGGCTGACCTGCCTGCGATGCTTCTCCGCACACATATGCTGAAAGAGTTACCTCTGCCTGGCCCGCCACAAATCTCCCATTACCCTCCACAAGAGGAGAGGGGCGCTTTGCAACATTTCGCCCTCGTTCGGGGCCCATTACCGTCCCCGACTGACCCTGCCATGGGTTCACTCCCATGTCAGGTAGTGCAGTGTCTCAGCTGGACATCAGAATAGGGACCAAACACCTATAACCTGTTAAAAAAGAAGGGCTGTTATTGATCTGAGCTTTTTCAAACACAGATGTGATCCCTCGTGTGTCTTGGACTTCATTTAGCTGTGCTTTCTGACCCCCGGAGACACTTTTAGCTGTTATCTGTTGCAGAGTGCTCTGCCATGCAGATAGATTTACTCGCCCTTCAGCCACCTCATCCTTCATATCGTCCATCCATCAGGAGCCGCCGCCGTCTTCTCCTGTTCTTAATCCCGGCCACGACGCGGGACATCGCGCAGGCTCTGGATGTTCTCCCTCTCTGTCTCAGATGTCTGGATGTTGTTGTGCGATACCCAGTTTTGGTATCAGGATTAAATGTCATCAAAATAGCACAATAGTAACAGTAGAAGCATTCGTGACTGCCTCAGAGAGTCAAATGCGTGCTCTTTCCCAAGATGATAAGCGCTGCAAGAACGTTTTGTGGCCGATTTTCAAGGGCAACTTTTGGCCATGGCCACTAAAAAGGCACATGGTGTCCCCTTCAGTTCATGGGAAAACGCTCAAACCTTCTCCAGCCTGAGGTCTCTGAACTTTCACCGCATTACCAGACGCTGATATTACACACACACGTGCAAACCATTAGGTCCGCAGGACCAGGTCAGTGCGGAATCAGAGAGCGCGGGTTGGGTGTGGTCGGAGACAGTGGGACAGGACGGGGTGACCCAGGTGCCGCCACGTTGAGACAGACAGGGACAGATGAGGGGGGAATGGTCGGTGATTAGCGGGGGGTGTTAAGTTTAGAGTACAGCTGGGAAACCAGTCAGGGTCCCTAACCATCGTGTCTCCCGGTGAACTCTGCATCGCTCTTCTCCGGCCTCCGCTGACCTCTGCGCAACCCCTGTGATGCTAATTCTTATTTATGGCCTATTAAAGTGCAATGCTTCATCCACTCAAGTGCCACTTTGATTTATGCCAAAATTCGTCATTACATTTACATTTACAGCACTGATCAGACGCCCTCGTCCAGAGCGACTTACGGGGTTAATTAATGTCTTGCTCAGGGACACAATGGTAGTAGGTGGGGTGTGAACCTGAGACTTTGTGCTCTTCTGGCTCACAGGCCGGTGTGTTTGTAATATCGTTCAAGTTCTCCGCAAGTTTCTGCACCTTACAGGTTTTCTGAAACCCGTCCAGGGAAACATCATGGAGGGAGGGAAAGGCCAAAGGCCAAGATAAGAAGTTGTTTACCGGCACAAGCTCGCCACGTTCCTGCCTCAAGTGGTACCTGTTAAGTGCTGTCATTAAGCTGGAGTCAAAGCGTCTAGAGGAGGCTTCATTGTAAGCTTTGCTCCTCATGCTTCCTGTCAGCCCTGAAGATGTTAATAGTCTCAGGGCTCTTCATAAAAAGGGGGGGGGCAGAAACGGGACTAGGGACCCAGGGACAAGGGAGTACAAAGGCGTCTAGGAGTGGCAAGGAAACGCCAGGGGTGCGGGTTTGTCAAAACGCCGTCTCACGATGTCCTCCCACGTCTTGTTCTTACTAGCGTGTCACAAGCTTGCTGGGCCATTCAAGGCACAGGCAGCAGTAGTGCAATAAATATAATAGATATTTTCGCATACACTGGCGGTCGTAGCAGTCGGGAGGACACAATTAGCACGGTAATTAGTAGCACATTGTCCCCCAGAGAAAGCCAGAGAGGCGCCGTCGGCCCCTTTGAACTGGGCTATCCTCGTGCCATCGTCAGGCTACTTTGCATTTTACGCCCGAGACACACGTAGGTCGTATTGTGGTACAGGCAGAGCGCTGTTTTGTGGGAGAGAAATGCTTTCAGATCTTCAGCCACCTCCCACTTCGGAGGGTGTAAAGGTGGTGCAATGAAAGACGCTCCAGTGAAATGCTTTGATAGACTCCTCATTTATGGGACCCCCAATACGTCTGGGTAGGTGGGATGGACATGGAGGCAATAAGACCAGTTGACTTGAAGGGAAATACCTTCCAGTCTTGCAATTATCCCAAAAAACTCCTCTGGGGTAGAGGGGGAGACCATTACAGCTAAAAAGAAGAACTAGATGCACTAATGAAAGCTAACCTGACCTCAAAAAACATTGTGTCAAAGGTCGAAATGCTATCATTGTTCGCACATCCATACGCAACAAAAATATAGTCCTCAATATATATTGTGACAATATGTTTTGTGGGTGTTTATATATTGCGAACTGTACATAGTAAAATATGTTGATATATTCTATAATAATATATTTTACATGCAAGCAACATATAAATATATGAAATAGGATATATGACAATATATGAAACATTTACATTTACATTTACAGCATTTATCAGACGCCCTTATCCAGAGCGACTTACAATCAGTATTTACAGGGACAGTCCCCCTGGAGACACTCAGGGTTAAGTGTCTTGCTCAGGGAGACAGTGGTAGTAAGTGGGATTCGAACCCGGGTCTTCTGGTTCATAGGCGAGTGTTTTACCCACTAGGCTACTACCACCCATGAAAATACTACAATTATTCCCGTTTTCATATATTGAACACAGTACAAACCATTTCTTTATTTGTATGACCATTTACGTTGGTAGATTCTCACTGAAGGCATCAAAACTATGAATGAACACATGTGGAGTTATGTACTTAACAAAAAGTGGAGACCTGACCTCCACAGTCACCGGACCTGAACCCAATCCAGATGGTTTGGGGTGAGCTGGACCACAGAGTGAAAGAAAAGGGGCCAACAAGTGCTAAACACCTCTGAGAACTATACTGTACATTGTTATACTATTTAATACATTATTATATATACTGAAAAAATCTCCTACATTAAATGATATTATATATAACTGCAAATATATGGTAAAGTATATTGAAATATATTTACCGATGTATTGCAATGTAAATTCTAGTATATAGCAATACATGTTTGTTTCGTAAGGGCATATTAATGATAGCAGCGTTGGAATTGTTCGTGCACAGGGGGTAGGTGAATGCGGACATGACAAAGAGGAAGAAGTTCTGAGTCGATGAGCTCGTGCATTCTCGGAATTTCACCACCAATCTGGCATCTGCTTTTCAGGTAGGATTAAAAAATAGCATTAGATACCCGCCCCCTCCCTTGGTCCAGAGACCTCCCACCCTCAGCTTCACATTCGTCATCCATTTTCACTTTTGTTAAGGCCATGCATCAAATGATCAATCATAGCCACATGTTTGTTTTAGCATTGCCCATCTTTCATTGTCACCATCAAAGGACGGTCTCGTCTTTTTTTTCTGAGAAGGGAAGAGGTTGTGGAGGTGAGGAGACGCTGCAAGGAGCCATACTTGACCGGCAGTGGCATTACGTGTCTTTTTTTTTTTTTAAAGAAAAGGGATTCTGGGATTCTGGTTGATCTGCCCTCCGGTTCACCTTGAGAGGCTGCCATCCCTCTCCGTCTGTCAGTAAGAGTGCCTCTCTGGTTTGCAGAAGATCTGGGTTCAGCCAGAATTCACCAAGAATGCAACCTCCACCCGATTCACAGGATCTGTGTTCCATGTGTGATGCTCCTCCAACACTGGTACCCGACTGTCAGCCGAGACATTGAAACACGTGCAAGCTGTACAAAACTCTTTCTTAACATCCAGGTAGCATTTCTCAGGTAATCGAATGAGGCATGACTGAAAATACTGGAGCCGGTAAATCTTTTCAGCATCTGTGGCAATCATCAGAAGGTGGCCAGAAGCGAGAGGAAAAAGACTGTTGGCAAATTTGACAGGATCAGCGAAGACGGAGAACGGACTGTCAGGTGTAGGCAGGAACCGAAAGGGACCGATTAATGCAGAGAGACAGAGTGCGGGTGAGATATGCAGAGGACTGCGGTGAGGGAACGTGTCATGGCCTGGTTAATTATGATCCTTGTCAGACAAGGAGTGGTGGCAGAACTGATAAACATGGGGCTGTTTCTCTCTTTCCGCACATTTTTCATGGTGCTAAATGAGATGATGGTCCATGGCGAGTGAGAGTGTCTTCTGGATTTGGAGAAATAAACAGGAAGAAAGCACTGCATGCTGGTGATGTTGGAGGGTTGGAACTAACCACACTTTTTGTTGGTGCATTCTCATTCCCGACATCCGCAACATATTTTTATGAACAGCGTAAAAAGAGCAGGAGCCTTTAGCACGATTGACAGCTCTCACTCACCCTACTTCCTCACTCTGGGTGATTTAAACCCCCTCCTGCCAACGCGTCACATGCCCAGGTGTAGCGCAGCATCCACCTCCTCCCTTTCACCCCCATTTCCCTCCATTCTCTACACTCCATTCTAATACCCCCGGTGCACAGGGCATGTCAGTGGACGCCACAAACGTGACCACGCCCACTACCAACACCAACATGCAGGTTATTTCAAATATTCTGATGTGTGAACAAGTGGATGTGACATTAGCAAACATTCTGCTCCACGTTACACTCCTGACTCTTAATACACTAAACCAACTGTCTACTTCATATCCAAAAAACTAGTTGTATTGTATTCTATTTGGGGAAGTTCTTCAGCAAGCTGAACTCTACAGCGAGAGTGAAGTGTCCTTTACCATCAAACCACATCATAAGGAACCGTGGGGATGCACTTCCATTATCAGTTGGGACCATGTGCCCCATAAACACCCGAGATTTCTGCAATGATAGATTCTAATCATTCCTATCGCCATTAACGGTACGCCAACCAGTTATACAGACACAGCTGGCCTGAGAAGACACAGAAAAACAGATGGGGGGGGAGGGGGGGTGAATATGGATCCTTGTGGCAAATTGTTATGATGTCCACTGATCCAATAAAGCTCCTGCTATGGTGACAAAGACAATTTCCATCAGCGTTTAATGTGTTCAGCCGTAACACTTCAGCTCTGGGTGGAAGCTATTAAAAGAGCAGACTGGCACATTTCCTTTCACCCTGCCTCACCCTGAACTGCGGTTGAACCCGACTCCGACCGTGGCACAGGCGGCTGCTGGGGGAGTGACGCTGCGGCTCTTTTCAGGCCGGCCTCAAATTAAAGGGCATAAACGACGCCGCAGCCATTCAGGAACAGGGCAGAAATTCCGGTTCGGCGAGGGTCGAGCTCGGCGAGAGCCGCAATGGCAGGAGCTTAACCGCCCGACCTCGGCGCTAATGCTTTAGTTCTAAGTGAAGTGATTGTCACATGTGGTACACAGCAGCACAGCACACAGTGCACACAGTGAAATTTGTCCTCTGCATTTATCCCATCACCCTGAGTGAGCAGTGGGCAGCCATGACAGGCAGCCCGCCCGATGGCGAAATTCAGTTGGTTGTTCTTGACTCTGATTAGTGACTAGTGGTCACGTCTGACGATATGAATACATCAGTAGCGGTTTAAGACCCGCAGCCCCCCGCAGACCCACGTTGGATGCACCTTGCAGTTCTCCTGTGGGCGGCCGCAGGAACCGCTGCCGCAGCCTGGTGGTTTGTGGGTCAGCCTGTGTCACGCTCCCGTCCCTTGTTGTTGCACTCGGAGCGCTCAACTGGGTCACTTTCATCAGTCTAACACAAAGACAGGAGGCCAAGACAAAAGTCGGCATTGAGCTGCGGCCAAAAGCTGCCCGGCAAAAGGGCGTCAAAACATTAGGTTCAACGTGAGGCCTGTTTTTGTGCAAAAACCTGGACTAATTCAATGGGTTCGTGCGTAATGAACAACGATTATGACCCGTGTGCCAGAAAAAAAGAAACAGCACCTGTACGTTTGGCCAGAAAGCCATGGAGCAAATGGTCCCCGCTGTCCAGGGCTTCATGACTCGCCCAGAGGGGGTAGGGACAGCTTCCGCGCTGCCACGTCCCCATAGGACCGATGGCACCAGAGTGTCAACCATGAACCGGGACTTCAGGACGTAGGAGCGGCGGCGTGTTTTCAGGGGCGCAACTGCACCTGCCACGGGGACGCGCCTCGGCAGAAAACCCGGGCACAGGTGAGCTGAGCAGGCACCCGTACACACACACACAGGCTCATTTATCTGCGGAGGAGGCAAGGGGGTCGGCGAGGGGACAGCCACAGGAAATCTGCCCTGCACTTACCCCCGACACCCCCTGCCCACACACACCGCCCCTTCCACAGCGACACGCGCTGATTCCGCCATCAGATTTGTCCGTTTTATTTTGAGGTCCCGACCCCTGTACCTTTGGGAATGTGAACTTTTCTTGTTTATTGGTGGCCATCAGGCTGGGGCTTGTGAATAACAGCTGTGTGTGTGTGTGTGTGTGTGTGTGTGTGTGTGTGTGTAGATTGCCTCCATTTGGCTTTCACGGATTGCTCCCGTTAAGCAACAAAAAAAAGTCAAAGTTGCAAACTTACACCAGATACAGACCTACAGTCTCTACAGATTTCTTATAGGATTTTTGTGACATGATTTGTTACTGTTTCAATATTTTTAATCTTTTATGACGTCAAATTTAGGCCTCTTCAAACAGCAGATATAGTACTCACAGTATTCACTTTTCCCACATTTCGTTATGTTACAGCCTTATTCCAAAATGTATTAAATAAATTTCGTTCCGCTCCGAATACTACAAAATTCTTACTTGAGGTTTTGATTTGTTAAACTTTTTAAAAAGAGAGAAATCATATGCACATAAGAGTTCACAGCCTTTGCTCAATGCACCTTTAGGAGCAATTACAACCTCAAGTCTTTTTGAATATGATGTCACAAGCTTGGCACACCGATCCTTGGCCAGCTTGGCCTAAATCTCTCCAGAGATGTTCAATCGGATTCCAGTCTGGGCTCTGGCTGGGCCACTCAAGGACATTCACAGAGCTGTCTTGAAGCCACTCCTTTGAAATCTTGACTGCGTGTTTAGGGTTGTTGTCCTTCTGAAAGATGAACCGTCGGCCCAGTCTGAGTTCAAGAGCGCTCTGGAGCAGGTTTTCATCCAGGATGTACATTGCTGCAGTCATCTTTCCCTCCATCCTGACTAGTCCTTCCTAGTCCTCCTTCAGTTGAAAAACCACCATGCATCACCGGATGGTATCGGCC
Organism: Denticeps clupeoides; assembly: GCF_900700375.1. Taxonomy (NCBI): domain Eukaryota; kingdom Metazoa; phylum Chordata; class Actinopteri; order Clupeiformes; family Denticipitidae; genus Denticeps; species Denticeps clupeoides. The sequence goes on along the minus strand of NC_041708.1, from coordinate 4,019,135 downwards.
TGGTGATGAGTGGTGCCTGGTTTCCTCCAAACATGATGCCTGGTGTTTACACCAAAGAGTTCAATCTTTGTCTTATCAGATCAGAGACTTTTGTTTCTCATGGGCTGAGAGTCCACCTAGAAGGTTCTCCTCTGTCCACAGAGGACCTCTGGAGCACTGACAGAGAGACCATCAGGCTCTTGGTCACCTCCTTGACTGAGGCCTATCTCCCCCAATCGTTCCAGAAGAGTGTTTTGAACTTCTCCAACTTATGGATGATGGAGGACACTGTACTCGTTGTGAACTTCTGTAATCTTCCCCACATTTGTGCCTTGATACAATTCCTTTGACCTCATGCTTGGTTTGCACTCAGACGTGAACTGTCAACTGTGGGACCTTATATAGACAGATGTGTCCTTTTCCAAATCGTGTCCATGCAACTCCAATTAAGCTGCAGAAACATCTCAAGGACGATCAGGGGAATCAGGATGCACCTGAGCTTCGTGGCAAAGGCTGTGAATACTTATATACACGTGCTTTCTCCGTTTTTTTATTTTTAATGAATTTGCCAAATCATCAAGTAAACTTTTTTTATGCTGACATTATGGGGTGTTGTGTGTAGAATTCTGTGGAAAAATGAGTTTAATCAGTTTGGGATATGGCTGTAACATAACAAAATGTGGAAAAATTGATCACAATGCAGTCTTTCGCTCTGCAGCGACATTTGTCTCAACTATGCGCAGGTGGAACACTCAAAACATGGACCACGGTGGTGGCGCTTCGGTGACCACGGTCACCACATCTGGCCCCAAACTCCATCCACACACACACCTCCAGACTGACCAAGCAACCCAAACCTGAAAGCTTCTCTCTGCACCACGTGGACCTGAACGTACACCAGCACACGTGAACTTCTCTCACTGCAGTTTCATATTAGCCACACTTGGAGAAAAAAAGTTCCACATAAGCTGTAGGAAAAGGTCCTACGGGTGACAAAGCAGGTGACAAACTGGGATGATGGCCTTGGGCCGGCTTCACCTGTGTTCCTCCACGCTGAGCTATTTGTTTGGCTGCTGCTGAGCAGCTCGTACGGGGAACTGCCTGGGAGGAGCAGTGGCCCGCGGAAGCCAAGGAGGTGCACCGCCTGCTGTCACCAGCCTGGATTTATGACACGTCCTCTCACTTTGAAGGGTCCTACTGTTTGCTTAGTCCCCACTAACTGTTTTGCATGATCCGTCTCGGCGCATGTTCACTCCGCTGAAGCCTGAAGACCAGCCGTGGGGCTCCTGGGGCTCTTTTCGTGGCCAGGCGAGCGCTACCTGAGTTTTCACCACATTTTATTCATCTGTGTGCTTTTGTGAAGAACGTTAAATGTGAAAACGAAAAAAAAATTAAAATAAAAATAAAAAAAAAATATATATATATATAGAAGCATTTTAAAATGACCTTCCACACATGCAAGGCAAACTGACCTCCCTGTGGCCCAAAGTGTCGTGATAACCTCTTCACAAACAGTGCCGCTGAAGGGTGCTGGGGGTCGAGCTGGGGAGGGGAGCGAAGGGGGGGGGTTTGGCGCTACAACAACAGCAAATGCAGATAATGTGCGGTAGACGAATGGACCGGAGCGGCTGAGGCACAGAGAGAGAGAGAGAGAGGAGTGGGAAAGAGAGAATGAGAGCCATCTGTACCCCACTGCTGTTTTCCAGCACCCTGTCTGCCGAGGCGAGAGGAAGTCTCGGCAAAGTTCAGCCGTGGGTCAGTGTAGGCATTGCTCCTCCCACTCCACACACACTCCCACCCACCTGAGTGTCTTTGAGGGGTCATGGGGACTGCTAAAGGGGGGAGGAAGAGGAGGGCACACAAAAAGGAGGACAAGTACCTTATAATTCAAGCAATTAAAGAAACATTTCACTAACAGTGGTGGAAGGAGCCGTGTGGTTAAGTGTGTGACTGACCTCTCGCTGAACCCCTTTATGAACTCCTGTTTTGGTTCCTGTGGGCGTGAGTGTGCGTGGATGCCTGTTTGCCCAATCACATTGAGCTTCAAACTTGCTTCTGGAACAAGGCCTGCTTGTTGTAAACCGCCACCCATATAAGCCCCCCTAGAAATAAACAGCCGCCAGGAGGGCATCCAGGCAGTTGTCAGTTCACTGGCGTCTTCTCAGCAACATGTGACCCACTCTCCTCATAACTCCAGCTCAATAACATAGGTGGCGCGTGGCACGGGGAATTGCGGTTCAGCTTAGCACGCCGGTGTGATGGTTGTCATGAGGGGTTACTTCAGGGGGCGATGCAGGACACAGCTTCATGAAAACACTGAATCCTCATGTCCCCCTGCTTCGAGTCTTGCTTATTTGACACCAGAGCATGAATTCATAGGGGGCGGGTGGGGTGAGGGAGAACACCTTACATTGCATTTTTGATGAATGACGAAACTGCATTCAGAACAGGACATGGCCAGCATAATTATTCACATTTTTTAAAAAATACCTCAAATTATTATTTAAATGCATGTGTTGGAGTTATTTCCAATTTGGAGTCTTACATGTTCATTAGTACTGCTGCAGTGCCACCTAGCGGCCGTCTGTGTGCCATTGTCATATAGCAAGAAAACGCTTGATTTGAATTTGAATATTGTTTTCTCAAAATAGCATTTCACTGCTCGTACAGACTTAAATATAAATAAGAAGCCAAAATTGTTGAAACAAACAAAAGAAAAAAAACAGTAAAAATTTAACCTGGCACTTTGTGGTCTTCCGGTTTCATTGGCGAGTGTCTTAACCACTACGTGTGGTTTGCTGATGATATTAAAAGGTACTTGAGAAAATGACCTTGTTAAGAGCATACAACGCATTCAAAATTAATTTATTTGAACAAATTTAAATTTAAGTTTCGGAGACGTGGAAATGCTGCCACCTAGAGGCGGGAAACAGAACCACGAGGAAAATGGCGGGCTTTCAGTCACGTCGACGCTAAGGTCCTGATATATTCATGTCAAAGGAGAAAATTATTTTAACAGACAATAGTAATGCCCAGATACGTTTAAAGAAACATTAAGCGCTGTATTTATTTTGGCTTAACCACTGTCGTGCTTATATCTGGTATTATGCTATGCTTTTTTTGCACATGCTTTGTCCAACATATGAAGATTCACATTCAAGCTCAAAACAAAGGAACATAAAAGGTGCCACTAAATTTGAAGGGTTTTAACTTTAAAAGTGCGTGCTTGGTATCGGCCCACAGGTTCAAATGAATGTTGTTGAAGAAAATGTATGTTTCACGTTCACGTCTTAACTGTCAAAGCCATGCGCTCTCTTTGGGACCACAAATTGTGATAAAGTGAAGTGAGTCATTGTGATACACAGCAGCACAACACACTGTGCACACAGTGAAATGTGTCCTCTGCATTTAACCCATCACCCTTAGTGAGCAGTGGGCAGCCATGACAGGCGCCCAGGGAGCAGTGTGTGGGGACGGGGCTTTGCTCAGTGGCACCTTGCAGATCAGGATTCGAACCGGCAACCTTTTTTTTTTCCTCATTTTAATTGTTGGTTGTGATAAAGTTCCGTTCCATACAAAATCATAGAGGCTTTTCTGAACCCAGAGAAGTTCATTTAACCATGGTTATTCGTCTGACACCCTTCCATGTACTAATATGAGGGCAACGGAGTAAGTACAGGACCCAACCAATCAGTACTGTCGGTTTTGTATTGTTTTGTATTGTTTCATTCACACCAACCACTCTGAGCCTCGTGTACCTCTCAACCAGCTTTATTCAGTCACACAATTACAGTTTGTTCAAAGAACAAAAACACCCAATCCACGCACTTCCCAAAGCAGTCCTCACCCCACCAGCAGGTACACAGATGGTATTAAGAGTGTAATTCCCACGTTTGGTCCCAAACTAGGGCTACAATCCTGGTTGAGATGAGAGGCAGGACAAAGTGCAAAAAAGGTTTCCATAAAAAGTCTTTGTACCGTCTGACAGCTGTATGCACAAGTCAACTGGTTAAAATTTCACTCATAAAAACATATTTTCTTAAAAAAAAAAAAAAAAAAAAAATCCCTTTATCCATCTCAAAGGTATTTTCCTCAATAAAAGGTAAGGGACACTTTTTGGTCTGCTTTTCATTGATCAAAAATGTTGTTTACAATTTAAAAAGTCTACTACTAATACAATCTGCAAGGCAGCACATGGAAAGTAACAGCAAAATAAAACCCACACCCGACAATATATAAAATGTTTTTTTACAATGATCAAAAAGCTGATCCTATACCTTAGAACTGAGGATATAATAACATTAGAAAACGCCTTAAATTCATAACCTACAGACAAACGCACACGTCCTTGCATATTTGGGCTTTTTGCACAATAAATAAACTTGGTGTCAAAATGGGCACAGTTTCATCAAAACAGAGGCCTACAACACTTACACACACTGATATGAATACCAACACGAGCGTTCTCACAGCTGATTGTCGCTCTGATCAGTACTAAGATCCTGGATCGCCTCACGCCGCATAGTTGACAGAACTCAGCGCTGGCCTTCGCTTGCCTTTGATTTTCAATGATCCGTAACGGCCCTGCTTGAGAAACAAAAATAAATAAATGTAAAATTTGTAATCCGAAAAAAACGTTCGCATATAAACACATGAAAGCCAGTCTGTTTATCAGGACTCTCACATCATAGTGCCGCTGAAGTCATGGGCATGTAGTGTTGGGGTTAATTACTTTAGGTTGAGATATTAATATTGACAGTGGAGCAAAGTTACATATAGCGATGCTAGCTAAACTACCTCTATTTCTTTTGTTGATGCAGTACCAAAAGTAGTTCTAGTTATATTGTATATTCAAAAACAGGACATATTTCTGTGTAACTGAGATATGGGAAGAACTCTGTTTGCAATAAAACGGCCAGAGTAATGATGTGAGAGGCTCTTCTGGAGACTTACATCTCTGCGCACTTTTGATCGAGAGATTTTGACGCTCTGTGAGCGGCGAATGCCGCGCTGCGTTAGAGCCTCATCCTCAGAGAACGTGGGCTCCTCCTCCTCCTCCTCATCAGTCCTCTCCTCCCGGTCATATCCATAGTACTCTAAAGGGGGCGGAGACAAACAGAAATTAACACTAAATAGTGAGTATTCGCCTGCCGTATTGTGTTGACGGGCTCCAATCGGCCGGCTCATGTGATTCCATCTCCGTGCCGAACACGGGTGCTGGCTCTGCAAACGCGCTCCTCCTCTCCCACTTTCCAAGCGGTGTGGCAGTCAGACCGCACGCCACACCACGGTAATACTGATGTAGCCTCTAACGTGACTTAAATAAACCACGATGGTCAGGTGACACTCCTCCCAGCAGGGGGCGCTGGAGACACAGGAAAAACGCACATCCCACCTTCCTTTGTTTGCTACCGAAGCCTCAAACATTTTTGGATCCCTGCAATTAACGTAGCCTCTTCAATTATTATTATTATTATTTACACTGCTTTTTTCCCAGAAGACTTTGCATGTAGCATACGCACGCACGGTTCAGAGGATACGCGGAGGATAGGGTTTTGGTCGCAGGCTGTGGTACGCCTGTTCCGGCTGAGAGAGGTGGCTTTAGAGGGGGGAGAGGGATGAGAAATCTGTGTGATGACGCCATGTGCTCAGTACCCTCAGCTGACCCTGGCTCACGCTGGCAGTTCCTTGTTTGAACGGCGGCGTAGTCGGTAATACGGGTCGGATCTTTCATTCCAAGCTTGTTGTCGCCAATAATTATTTTTCACTCGAAGCCCCTCAATTAGCGTTTCACTTGATTGGGCGCGCAGCCTCGCGGCTTTTGCCGCTCCGAGAAAGCAGCGGCGCTTCTCCCCGGTGCTCTTTATGACCGCCTCGTTGCAGACAAGATGAAAATGACCTGGATGCCGGTGGAATTTCAAACGCGAGGCATTAGCATACCGAGATAGAGCGCATTACGTATTCCGCTCAGAACCCGACTATGAGATGGTTCCCCCCTCCTTCCGTTCTTCCCCCACCTCATCTGGCCAGGAAGCCACACCGGAGCGTTTCATGTTCAGAACACAACCGGCCTTAAAATGCTCCGACAAACACCAATCTATTACCTGGAGGGAGCGTTATCGCCGGGGTCTGAGATCTAATCGCGCGAGAGGGCAGCGGAAGGGAGGAGCGTACCGGCACCGTCGGGCTGCGCGTAGTTGCGCCTCACGGCGGGGTTGCCGTAGGGCGGGCCCATCTGCTCTCCCGACTGGTCCTCGGAGATCTGCGTGAGGTCGTGCATGCTGAAGCTGCGCAGCTTCTCGGTGATGGCTCCCTGGCCCTGCAGGAGAGAGCAGCGGGATGAGAGGATGGGAATGCCCGGCGCGCCACGCCGCGGCACGTACGCAACAACTCACCGAAAAACCACTATCTACCCCCGTTCTCATTTCAGGCATTCAACAGACCATGCGCTAGCACTATTACTGTTGGGACACTGCACACGGAAGATGACTACGGGATCATCATCGGTTAGCACGCCGCCAGCGGCAGGAAGCGTGGCAGGACGACAGTAACCGAGACCATCGGCCTTTGGGACCATCGTTAGTGACGGTGCCGGCGGTTTTAGTGGCCCATGCAGCAGAGATCTTTTGGCGTCATTACCTCTAGCTGAGAGAGCAGATGCAAGGAGAGCGGTGTTCCTATCAGACAGAGAATCAAGTGTTACGGCAAGAGGAGAAAGAGATCGACAGCAGAGTTAGGGCGCAACAATGAGGCAGGACATGGCGAGGGAAGAAAAAAAAAAGAAGAAGAAAGGAAGGAAAGTCGGAGAATAGGAAGAAGAAGAAAAAAAACAAAGCGCCAGCCTTTGAAAACATGATCAATGGCATCCCTAATGGAGGCCGGGGCTTTTTTTACAAGCTCACTGGCTCCACTTGAGAGGTTCGCCCTACACCGCGTCGACCCTTTCTTACAGTCGAGCGTTCCGGAATGAAAGGAACACCCTCCGCCGCATGGCTGTGGGCCTGTCCTTCGGGGAGGGGAACTTTTCTGTTTTGGCAGGTCTGCGGCGCTCGCCCCTGAAAGCAGTGCTTTGTGTTGCTGTGCGTAGTTAAGACATCAATTTGATCACTTTTGTCCTCTTAAAATGGGAGTTGTTGGCAAATCCAAACCATCATAACATGGGCTGGGTAACATTGACGAAACGTCACAATATGAAAGTCAACACATTGATCATTAAGTTTTGGAGTTACTTTTTTGGTTTACACCATATGCAAAATTCATTCACACATAACATAGCAGTACTATATGAGGATACCAAAACGAAGGCTTATTTGCATAGAAAATCAATTAATTTTTTTATTTTTTTTTAAACGATACCTAGGGCTGTTGCCGGCTAAATAAAAGCAAAAGCAATCGCTCTAAACATGTGCGGGAACTTCTCGTAGTTCCGGGATGACCAGCACACTTGTTCAGCATCAACATATCGGGTTTGACTACATTTTAACAAATCAACTGCACAAGAGACAATAATCAATGTTAATGCTAGAATTCCGACAACCTTGTTAATACAGAAATGGCAACCTTAGCAAGACACTGACCTCGAGACAATCAGACAGACACACACACACACACACACACACACACACACAGGGCAGTTCTGCACTTGCCTTGACAGCTGCGGAGACAGCTGCAGTTGCGGCTATACTTAGGCCCTGCTTGCCGAAGTTCACCATGGTCTCGTAGCTCCGCTCTTTGGCTTGAACGATGTAGTCGTCGATTTCCTGGCGAAAAAAACAAGGTTGGTTTGTGAGGGGGGGGACATTATGGACCTCTCCCTTTTTTTCCCGCCCCCCCCATGGCCGGGTAAAGGAGCGTTGCATTAACTCGGCGAGTTACCCTTTCTCGAGAGGACAGAAGTGGGTGCAGGGCTTTTCTGTAGATGAGACTCGCCCCTCTGGTGTAGGGTGACAGCAGCCAGATCACAAAAGCAATCTTTAATTCATAATACAGGGGGAACCTTCGCAACACACACACACACACACACACACACACACACACACAAACAAGGAATCAAATGACATTCTATTAATCAGGAACATAATTGCAGTCATTATGACTAAATGCCAACAAATTGATTTCTCCAGGTTCCAAATTAAAAAGGAAAGTTTCATTTCAATGATCCCTGATCGTTCCCCCCATGCCCCTAAGATCTTGTGTAGCATAACAAAAGCACCATCAGAACTGCCTGCTTGTTTCAGGTGAACGAAGCAGCTTGTGCCGAGGCTCTTACCAGGAAACGGTGAGGTCTGTGATGGTCTCCACCACGGTGTAGAGCGCAAATACAATCCAGTACATCATCCAGCGCACCTGGGAGGACAGAGGGTCATTACAGAGGGCACGGAGGGCGCCGTCCCGCTTCCTGGCCACCCGAGACGCCAACCGAGAGCCACCTCACATTGCGGACTTGGAACCGGAGCGCGGCTATTTGTCCCGATTTTATGACCGCCGCCGCGGCACGGTTTGCATTCGAGTCGGTTTTAATTAACACCCGTGTCATATTTCTCCAGACGTGGGACAAATTTATCTGCTCGGTGGCATGCTTATCAGACACAGAGCCCGAGACGACGCCGTGGGCACCCGAGGGGGGAAAAAAAAAAGGGAGCCCACCCCCAGGGCACAATTACAGGCTGCACGATTAATGGTGTAATAAATTAATCTGGACGTTCCCCTTTCTTCTCAAGACGTCAGAACCCCAGCGCGTTATGATACAGGAGTCTTTAAAAACGGAAAAGCCGCGAACAAAGGAGCTGCAATCCCAAGCATTGTGTGGGACCCTCCTCCGGCGAGCAGGACGGCTGCAACGCCCGTCTTACGGCGCCGACAGCAATAATTGGAAATTTATTGACTTTCATCCTCACTGACAGACGGACATGAAGAATGATCGTCTCCGGATTACGAAACAGCAAGAATTTATGGCGCTGCCGCGTGCTAAAAACCGCGAATAAAAGAGCAGATAAACCATTTGTGTCCACGAAAAGGGAAGTTCTGGTGCTGGATCATCATCCCTGATTATGACCTGCGTTAATTGGGAGTGTTCGTCACACGGCTTTGATGGCGGCCGCTAAAACGCCGAGCGTTCCCAGCTGCCGGCGCGGCCCGTTCCGCACCGACAGTGACTCACTGGCGCTCACGAACGATGCCGCCGCCGCCGATCGTTATCGTTACCGAGCCCCGCCTGGTACGCAGCAGTCTACCGAGGGGCTCCGGGCTGGCCGGAACGCCGACCGCCGGGCCCTGGACCGCCTCTTCAGGCGGTCTCTGCGTTCAGCCGACGGGCGGCTAATCTCACCACAGAGATTGGTTCACTAACGTCAATCCAATCGCAATGCGTCTCCCGTAGAACGGCGGAAGCGCGGCCCGAGTGCAGAAAAGGAAACGGGGGGGGGGGATCATTACCACCGCGACTTTAATTTCCATCTCGGCGAGTTCTCGCTCTCCCCGCCTCTCTCTCCCTCTCCGAAGCGGCGCAGCCTGCTTTGTATGCTCTGCCCTCTCCCTCAGCCGCGGCTCCAGGCGGCACCGGCTTTCAGGGGCTTCTTAGCATTTCAATTTCAAAAGGTGGTGCAGTCGGTCATGTGACCCGCCCCCCTCCAGTCGGCGGCTCTCCGAAGTATTAGGTGATATTTTCAGGCTCAGTGAACAAAGTAAAATGAATCTGCGCGGCGCTGGAATTACTAGCCTGACAGGCGTCGTCACATTTAATTGGTGACCTGGCGGTGAACCTGCGGGGGCTCTGGGCCTGGCGATCGTCCAGAAGGGCCGATCAATGCGCCGCATCCAAACGCGCTTCCCGGCCGAAAGGGAAGGGACTAAGAGCGGCAGCGGAAAACGCACGGGGAACCGGGTAAAAATCCGGTCCGCTTCATCACCGCGGCCGAAAACCGGAGGGTTTGTTCAGCCAGCAGTTACGGGCTCTGGTCCAAGACAAGCATTCCTCGTCTGAGGGGAGGGGGGGGGGGAAAGAAAAGAAATAAAACCTCCAAAATGTGATGGATTGCACGGTTCTGGCTTCCTTAAAGGAGCAGATCGCCCTCTCCTTTACTTTCTCTGGACGGACACCGTTTTTTTACGAAATTTGACCGGTTCTTCGAGCGACCTGCCTCACGTGATCCCTGGAGCAGCGAGTACAGTGAATCACGCATGGGAACGGTCGGAAGCGCCTTCCCTGGGCACGAACACGCCAGCGGGATATAAAAAGAAGGCCGACACAAAGCTGTGTTTGTCCCGGTTATTTTGGAGTCGGCTTTCAAAAAAAAAAAAAAAAAGAGAAAGAGACGTGATTCTCAGATCGCCGGGCCTGCCTTTCCCTTGCCGTTCAAAGACGAACCCCGACCGCAGTCGTGACATGTTTCTTTGGAGCACAGAAAGTGCTTTTGTGGCAGTGGGCGCTGGAACTTCTGTTTTCCGGGAGCCTGCCAGTAACCGTGTTTTGCAGGAACGCGCTCCCAGTTTCCATCCCGAACACTCGAGGCTGGAGAGAACGGCACAAACAAGCCTAACCTTTTGGCCGTGAACGCCTCGCGTTACATTACCAAAATCCGGCGGAAGTTTAACCATCGCCTCCCGCCGAAAAGGACGCAAGATAATTAATTCTGTCGCATTGTTAGAGCTCCCCGTTTCTTTATGAGGTGCTAATGCACTTGTTTGGACAAAAACGGTTATTACAAACACCCAGGGCTGCCATTATCGATCAAATCCCCCGTCTACGTTCACTCCTCCGACACACACTTCCATTAATTCCACGAAACCCGAAACTATTTTTACACTACAATCACGTACAGGTCGATGAAATATTTTTCGCCTGGGTCCGAAAAGCTGTTACACGTGCAGGAATACACTCACTCCCCCCATAATGTTTCTAAAACTGTAGGGACCCCGGGTTTGGTTTTTAATTATACTTTTCTGAAGGAAATCAGACATTGGCCAGGAGGGGAAAATCCATTTTGGACGAGATGGATATCAGCACTGGGTCTCGGCCTCTTCTAAAAGCCTTCAGGCTTGATTTCAGCATCAGACCCATGAACTTGGAATTACGCAATTCAGTTGATGGAAAACACCATTCGGTGAGGGCCGATATAATGCTCCAAAGAAACCTCAGTTAATGTCGATGCATACCTGCTTCCTGGACAAGACCTGCTTAATTTAAATGCGCCATAATGTAATAACCCCCTTTTTTTGTTGTTTTTTTACTGACGACAAAAAAAAAAAAAACTGTGCAAGACCGGCCTCGAAGATATTCCGAGAGTTCCGCCAATTTTGACGAAAACCCAATTGGAATGGTTTGGGAAATGAAGAGTCATGCAAAGAACATGTCAGAACACAATGCGATGGCATTTGATATGTTTGAATGAACTGCACGCTAGCTAGCCCACTTAATAGCCGAACACTGTTCTCAAGGCTACCTTGTGGTAATTTGGGGAACATTACACGCATTGCTTATCCTGTACAAATCACTGAAAAGCGACATTTCGGAACCTCCCGGGGTAAAACTAATCCAGCTCAAATAGATTAAGCGGGTTATGGAAGTCCTGGAACAATGCACGTGATTGGTGGGAATAATGCAGCAACAGCAACAGAGTCGTGTTCGCTGGGAGAACCGCCATTGTCACGGGTGTGGGGCGACCGCGGCCTCGGCTGCGCCCCAAATTAGCATTCCTGTGAGATCACCTGCTCAAATCGCTCATGTGAGGTCTCCGCACCCCGCCCACCTCAACCACCCACAGTCACTACGGCAAAAACCCCAGCCCGGCAGGCTGCGAGTCCCGACAGGGATCGGGAGGGAGCCTCGCCTCCCACCCTCGTGTTCAGGCCCGCTGATCACATGCAGCAGGGCGGGGCCGAGTGGGGTAGGACCACCTGGAAGACCTGCAGCCTAGCTATCAGGCAGCTAACTAACAGTAATGTGAATAGTCCACTGGCTCACCAATCCCAATGCTTGAGTTCGGTCCAGAACGAAGAGGTATGTTGCAAACCAAACTAGGCCAGAGCGGTACAAACCCTCCGACGGCTACCGCACCCTTAAGCAAGGCACTTAACGTTGCATTTGATGGTGCAAATCAAACATTTGCCAGCACCTCACCAACGGGAAACATGTTTTAACAGCTTGTCTTCCACGTGACCAGAAAGTACGCCATCCCTCCCAGACACCCAGGCAGAAATAGTCCCTAAACTTGCACTGGTCTTATAACACTTGGGCTTATCAGCGCAATTAGACGTCCGCAGTTCAAAATCAGCATAATCGCTCATTTTTTTTCTGGATCGATCCACATCCCAACATCCAAATGCTTGAATCTGAAGTCCTGCTGGGCTGCTTGTGTACTTACGTATTCCTTGACGTTTTTGGTTTTCACCGCTTTGTAGGAGTTGTAGGCAGGATACATCGTGCCAAACACCAGCCTGAAACGGAGACAGGGAATTGTGCAGAGTCAGAATTTAAAAAAAAAATAAAAAAAAAAGGAACAATACACTTCCCCCGAGAGATAAATAACACTGAAAAGAGGAGAACAGGCCGGTGTTGTATACGTTAGCCGCCTGGGTGTCCTGCCTGGACCGGGAGGCACCCCGTGAATTTCCTGCCACTGATTGCGTTCGCAAGATAAACAGCGATTTCCTCCGCTCTCCCTTCGCCCGTGCCAAATTCGAGAGACGCTCAACACATGGCAGATAATTCCCCTGCGAACCGGGCGGGGGGCGAAGAAAGGCCCATATTTCACACGCAGAGCTGGCGTGATTGTGTCCAGCGGCGTCCCCGTCCGGCCGGCGAGGGGTTGACCTGCGCCGAGCTCGTGCCCCTGCAGGTGGGAACGTTGCCAGGTCCATCATCTGGAAGCTGCGCGCTCAGCTGAGCCTCATTTCTAACGTTCCACTCGGCTAGGATTTGCGGGCGAGCCCTGGGGAACGATGCCCCCCCCTCTCACATTTTAGGGTTCTGTTTTATTCATTTGACCAGCACTGCTTTATTGACGTTCGAAAACCAAAAATCACCTCAGTGACAAAAATTGTCAAAAAATAAACACGTGTGTCTAACGCATTTTCAATATTCATTCAAACCCTTTTTTCATGCAAAAACACATTTCTCATTGGCAAACGTCTGTCGCATCAAAACATATTATAGGCTACAATAGTCTAAATATCGACTCTGTGCCTTAATTTGAAATTATATGTACATAGCTCGTGACGATATAGTGGCGAACTTTAGAGAGAGCATCTCAATTGAATTCCCCATTCAGTCTGAAGGAGAAACCCACGGTTAAGCTGCACTGTTCATTTCTCCCAGCAAATCATATCCGGCCTTGGTGTCGGGTTGGCAAAAACAAATAAAAAAAAAAAACAGCCAATTATCATACGTTCTTTACAGCCAATTTACATATGGTTTATACTATGTAATTCATTTACATTTAATAATTCTAATGCTGTAATGCTACCCCATTCTTCTCTGTGGATTTAAACTGGGCAGGCGTTCACCCTCGCATCCGCCACCACATTCACCAAGTCCGGCACTATTACAGCCGCAAAATTCACTATGTGTATTAAACTAGACAATGCTCTTAAAGTACACCGTATGACAGGAATCAATCTCATTATGCGTATATTAATATTAAGTGTAACCGTAGAATGGCACATAGTTGTTCCAGGACCATTTCCCCTAAACGTAAGGAAACAGGTCTTTCTGGTAATCACTTCAGATGAAGCGTTGAAAGTGTATTTCTATAAAATGAAAGGAAGAAAAGAAGAAAGAAAGAAAGAAAAACCCTTTCATTCTCTCTCATGTTCCCTGGACCTCGTCCAGGGATCCACCTCGGCAGGCGTTTATTTTCTCGTTGCCATAGAAACTACGGAGCAGCGAGGCTCTAACAATAGTCAGCAGCGCCACACGAGCGTTTCTCCTTCACCTGGAACGCTGTAATTTGAAGCTCCGGGTAACTGCTACTTGTGTTACTCGAGGTCGGGCCTGGCTAATAACTGGTGGTTTTCATTCACGGTGACCACAGTTCTAATCAGCTTAAATGGGGACGGATCCTCGGCTTGTTAGGGTGGACAAAGATAAAAATTAGCAGCACGCCATTGAACAGACAGAAAAATGCTTTGCCATCAATACGGACCATGTAGAACTGTGCCAAAATCATACTTCAGTGCATAAAACATGTAATTAATACTACAACATTATTTATCCCATTAGGTTATTACAACCTTCTCCACTTGCACAATGTAAAATGTATTTTTCTAAATATTATTCAAGACACACAATATCATGATCTCATAACAAGTTTGACAGACTAACATTTTTAAATATTTAAATTAAGATATTTCATATATAATGACCAGTTTCAGCAACTAATTACAACTACATGGCATGTTGTAGCATTTATGAAAAACATAAATCATTCTGCAACTCTTAAAAACATGCAATGTGTATGCAATATCAAAATATAATCCAGTTGGATTAAAATGTGATCAAAAATAATGCAACAGATATCATTTTCCAATGTAAAGTCCTGATCACTCCTGATGGCCATATATTGCATATCTTTTTCGGTCATAAAGTCCCAGGTTCATGACCCACTTACTACCATTGTGTCCCTGAGCAAGACACTTAACCCTGAGTGTCTCCAGGGGGACTGTCCCTGTAACTACTGATTGTAAATCGTGTCTGATAAATGCCATAAATGTAAATATCTTTATTGTCCTTATTATCGCCGCGCTCTGCCAGTACCAGAGATAATGAGAGTAATGCAGGCTACATTAGGGATATCAGGTTTGCCTGTTCGGTGTTGCATTATACAGCAGCTTTCTGATGCTACAAGGCCACGACACACGAGACGCCACCACCGGTTGTTAATGGGACACGGGGATACGTTGCACCGGGCCCAGTTACCAGTGCGGTGTAGCAACATCGCTCAACGGTGCGGCGGTTGGCATATTTTCTAGCTATAACATTTAGCAGAGGCCAAGGCCGTGTTGAGGCAGCTCTTGTTTCCAGGGTCAGGTTGCAGTATTAACTGCCAACAAACACACCCTCTACACAACCAAACACAAACCTCACCCAACCAAGGCCTGTGTAATCGACTCATTATTCCTTCTTGGGGCCGGAAATTAGTCCTGATGTTCGTCAAGAGATAATTGCTGCACTTTCCAGTAATACAGGTGTAATAACATCCTAAAAGCAAGTCTTGCATCATTTTTTCACACAAGTTCCTTTCTGTCACTGTCACACAAAAAGGCAAAAGGGAGGAGGGTATAAATCCAATTATTGTGAATATCATGGTATCAAAGTAACATCCTGGCCACTAGGATCCAATAATTGCCGCGCAAAGCTCATTCACTCCCATCACAACAAAAACAAGCAAGGCCGCCGCACATCGCTCCTCCGCCGGGGAGGAAACGGGCCCTGCCAAGCGAGCTCTTGAAACAATTTGGCGAGGCCGGGGCCCAGCTGAAAAAATACGACTCTCAGACAGGCCTTGACGTTGTGCGTTAAGGTCAGCCCTCGAGCTTCCTTCTCAGAAACCCTAACGCTGTACGCCCACGAGGGCCAGGGCCGGCTCCGGCCCGAGATGAGCCAGATGCTGGGGGCTTGTAATGGAATACGGTTCTGGTCCTGTAATGGAAACATCTGGTTCAGTTTGGAACGGCTTGCCATTTTCCCTTAAAAAGGCAAATCTGTTAGAAACTCGCGTAGCAGGGAGTTTAGATGCCTTTTGCTCTACTTTTCCCCACATTTTATGGAACGTATGAATGGCTGTATTTCAGTACAGTATCCAGTGTCCATGTATTGAGAACTGAAAGTCTGTTTCAGTCATCATTCGCGTCAAAGTAACTGCATAGCAAATATTTGCAAGGTTTTCAAACAGCGTTTTTTCTAAGAAAATGCCTTTTTTAGACTCATATCGTCGTGGAAACAAAACCATATTTTTAAAAAATCTAACTGAATTTAAAGTACATTACGTTCATACACATAACTGATATAAAGTGCAAATATAAAACTGATATAAAGGCTGTAATTCTACTCACTGCAAATCTAATGAAACTAATGGCAAATACCAAAAGTGTTCAACGACCAATTAAAAGGAGGATGCAAGGTTGGTGATCAATATATTCAGCATGCTGCATGGAACGCAGCGGCCGTGCCTACGGAAAATCAAAGCCTGCTTGCACAGGAAAATCAGGTCGGCCCGCTCTCTAACCCGGCGTACAGCTGGGAGGGTATAAAGTAACAGGCAGTTTATACGCACGAAGCAAGCGGACAGGAACTGTGCTATGGGAGGAGGTCGGCCCCCACCGACCTGCGGGGCAGCAATGCAGCGAGACTCGTTCTGACGGACGTCTCCAGTCACGTGCTCGCTTTCGGGCCAGATTTCACTGACAGTTCACTCTTGTTTTTCAGGAACGTGGAACGTTGAATTCGGTGTTTCATAATACAGTTAAAAAAAAACAATAAAGTTTATTATCAGTTTCGTTTATTTTGCAGAGGCAACATATCTCAGTACACACCCTCACGTA
Source organism: Denticeps clupeoides (assembly GCF_900700375.1). Taxonomy (NCBI): domain Eukaryota; kingdom Metazoa; phylum Chordata; class Actinopteri; order Clupeiformes; family Denticipitidae; genus Denticeps; species Denticeps clupeoides. The sequence continues at coordinate 4,002,617 of NC_041708.1, read as the reverse complement.
CCGCAGTATACCGCTCATCATGGGCGGCTGAAACATCACTTACACCCTCTCAAGCGAGGGCCGCTATTTACTGTTCCAGCAGCACGGCATGAACAAAAGAAGAGAAAACAAGGTCGAAACAACACAGACAACGAGGCCTAAAAGGGCATGTTTAGGGTGTGGCAGGCTCGAATACTTGCCCCCTACATACCAAATATATTTCTTCTGAACGACGAAATCGCATGATCGAGGCTTCGATTTCAGACAACTGCATTTAGCGATAACACTGACGAGGCCTTATCATTAGACGCAGGCCATACAGCGTTTTTTAATGCTTTTCTACACCCCCTCGATAAGTTGGACAGATGCATACGCCTACTTACCTAGACAAGATTTGAAAGCCTGAATAGAAATGAAAAGAACACATCAGGTGAAATCGGACGACCATTTCCAGCATGACACGGCCCTCCAAGTGTGCAGGGTTTGGTGAAGCTATCTATTTATGTGTTCTAAAGAAAATACTAATTGAAGACTCGTGAAAACTGCAATAAAACTGCAATTTGAACACTGCAAAGTGCAATCAAGACAACGCTGAAATAATGTATAATTACATATGAACTTAATATCATTTAAGTTAATTAACTCAGCAAGGTAAAGAGATATAAATACGCCAACACACATACACACACAACAGTCTTGTCTGCATCTGCTCCAACTAAAGCGAATATGCTGTCGTAAATATTCATTTGTGACACTACACATCGTAAAGGTGATCCAAAATGTTAATTGGTTACTCGATTGCGTTAAAATCGTACATATAAAAAAAACGATGGCTGGCGATACATTTCCACTTTCAACACAACCGAGATGCGGGAAATCAGAGAATAGCGTCAGATCACAACTCACACCACAGCTCTCGAGATGATCCACGACACCATCTTTCCTGTGCGGGTCAGGGCATACGTGAGGCGGGGAGGAGGACGGACAGGCCCGGCGCCGGGTTCTAGGGCTAAACTAGGCTAGGCTAAGCTAGGCTAAGCTAATCTGCTAGCCAGCCGTCTCTAAAGTTCAGGGGAAACTTCGAGCTCTTAACGTCCGCCGACCGCGACTCTTCCGGACCCGAACATTTCTTTTCACTCCGCGCTTTCACTCCATGGCCTCGGTATGTTTCGCAGCTCCGACCGCGACAGGCAGGTTTTCGCCGCTGCGTAACTTTTTGTTTTCAACTCCCCCCCCTTTAGCCTCCCCAACCCTCCACTCCTCTGTTGCTTTGTGCTTTGGTAACAAGGTGCGTCCGTTGACTCTGACGTCAGAGATTAGGAAGACACGCCCCCGAGGCATTACGATTGGACAGGGATTTTTGTTTACGATAAACTCTTAAGGCGATTGGGTGACGGATCTGCCAACCACACTGCGCAGCCTTGTTTTAATTATAAAAACAACGCACCGCACATCAGCGCACTGGACACGGATTGGTTTTTACGTTAAGCGCGGCTTGGCGGACGAATTAGATACAGTGTGTTGAGTTCGTTTTCACAAATCTCTGTAAAACGTGTCGCCTCAACCGCAAACAGTTTTTTTTACAGCCAAGTTGCACCGAAGTTTTCATACAATTCTAAAAAAGAGTGTTTATGGTAGATGTCGATATACATGTCCCATATATGTGGAATTTAACAGAACACAACACAGCCTACATTCGGTTATTTAACCGGAGTGCAATTTAAAAAATAACTATCATGAAATCTTTATTAAATATTATGAAATATTACAACCCCCCACTTTCATGTTTTTGTGATAAATTATGGTTGGTTTTAATACACAGGATGTACTTTAGGTATCCTTTTGGAAGTAGAACTATAAATAATAAATCACACATACAGTCAGTAATGTGCTAGAAGCAGATTCACTGGATATTGTTACTTTTTGGATAAGCACATTCAATCGTTGCATGTTTGAACAATTCGGTTGCTTGTTTTTTTCAAGAATTTTGGTACTGATTTGAGAGTCAGTGGAATAAAACTGGTGAATCCAGCACAAAAATCGTTTTTTCCGTGAGAATACAGGGTCATTGTTTCAGCTAACACATGGCGGAAGGCTTTGCAGTTAGAGATTAATGCCTACTACACAGGGGATCAAGGCCACACCATCCAAGTTCACATGACCTAATCCAGATTTAAACACACACAAGACACTGAGAAAGACACGCAGCTATGTGTGACAATCGCATTTTTAAAGATAAGAAAACGCTGTTCTGAGGTCTACGAACAGCGGGCACAAGGCTTAATTTTCTCACTGTGCTATAATTGCAGGTTGAGGTAATACAATTTGTCATCATGCACATCATGGAGATGGTAACCGTAATTAGCCTATTTTGGTAGTATGAATTATTTATGTTCGTATCCAAACGATATTGTCTCTAATGATCAATCCAAGTCATAACTTAATACATTATTTATGAATATGTTATTTCATATTTTAAAAAGATACAGATTTGTATTGATATAACCAAATACTATTTAATTAAATTTAGGTTAAATTGCAAACACAGTAGCGTAATGAAAATCTATATTTAAATTTGTGATTATTTTCTGGATCCAGTTGTGTGTGTTGAAAAAAATTGAGGTGTGGCATTGGCAGTTTGAGCCTCAGCGTGTCTGGCTTGGCCGCTCTGCATTTCCACACCTTAACAGCTGTGTCTGAGGCACTATGATTTGTGATTCTGTTGGCGGCTGGATGTCTTTCTCCATCTTACTGCCTTGACCTGAAGGTGACACGGGGCTGATTGCCTCCGGTGGTCATGCTTTACATGCAACAGCCCTCCTTTTACACTCATCAGAGCACATCGCATACGGTCAGCCTCAGGGTAGCTGTAAACCAGCAGTGAATGGAGGACAACAGAACCTACAACATCATTGATTTTTTTTTTTTAAACCTGAACAGAAGGACAAGCTAATGTGTAATGTGAAACAAATATACTGTAAGCACAGAATCTTCCCTGAATGTCTATATCAGCCAAAGATAATTTGTACACACATACAGAATCTTCCCGACAGTAACTGTGAAATTCTGTGTTCAGGACAGGACTAAAGCACACAAATAATATTGATTATAAATTAATGTTGATATCTAGAGATGCGCTGGAGATGATGAACAATATATTATCACTGCTCAGAGAACAAAGGGATAACAGAGTCTATTTTTCTACAGACATAATGGAATTGTTTCATGAAAATAAAGACATTCTATAATAAAAGGTTTCGGTTAAAATCCATATCCAATCAATGTTTGACATAGGGGGTTGGTTATGTTAACAAAATTGCAAGCATCTTAGATTAACAGTTATAAAAAACAGATATAAAATATGGTTCAGAAACCTTGTTACAACCCCTTTTTTTTTGTTAAAGATGCACAGTGTTTGGCTTTACTATGTTGTCATCACCTGTCCCTTGCATTCCTTGGTGGCCGGTTGCACGTTGTTGCCTAGTGTCGCATCGGAGCGGTTCTCCTTTAAAGAAACGCGCACTAGTTTTTGCCAGGCTGGTGCTAGTCTGGCTCCGCGCGAGCGGCAACGCGGAAGCGGACGGCGCGCGCGCCGCGGCCGGAGCGCGGAGGCGCGGAGGGATACCGGCTCTACGTTTGCCGTGATGCGCACCAGTGCTCAGTTTCGGCGGAGCGAAAGAGTGAATATTTGCGGGTGGAGACCGCGAGAAAATTTAAATCCCCCGGGTCGCGCTCGACACCCAGGGACGAAACCGTAGGCCTCCCCCCCTTTTTTCCCCCTTTTCTTTTCTTTCTTTCTTTTCGGTTCTTACGCACCGCTTCGCGTGGTAAATGTCCGATCGGCCGGGGCATCGGGGCTGAAGTTTTCCAGGGGTTTTCTCCCTCTCCGCGAAGGGCCATGGCGGTGGAAGCGCGGCCGGAGCTGGTGGGGAAGCGGTTCCTCTGCGTCGGCGGCGACGCGCCGCCGGAGCTCGGCGAGATCGGGCGCTGGGGATGGCGAGCCGGGGTCGTCCGCGCCGTCACCCACCGCGACAACGACAATCCCGAGCTGGCGGTAAGTGTCCTGTCCGAACCACGCACCGACTCATGTCCTGAGGTGGTGTTTTTTTGTTTTTTTTTTTTGCGTGGAAATCGGTACGTGTACGTGTAAAAACCGACGTCCGAGCCTCTTAATCAATAACCGGAGCTCGTACACGACAGCCGCGCTGCGTGCGTGGAGTTAGATCGCCGAAATGCAGGATTTCTCCGTGCACCCCCCCCCTCCACGCAGCCCACGGCGCGAGGTGTGCGCGCATTCGTTGTTGTTGTTGTTGTTTTTTTTTTTTTTTTTTGGGGGGGGGGGGGGGGGGGCAGTCCCTTTGTAAACCCGAGTGGCGTGGCCGTCCCCTAGTTTTATTAAAGAGACTCAGGTGCGAGGCTGCTGCGTGGACGGTGACACGCCACGTCCAGCCCCCCCCCCGTGGAAAAGGGAATTTAATCATCGAGCCTGGAACTATCCATCACTGGCACGTCACTGTCCCCCGAATACCTGTACCAATTTGTGGTGTGGTGCACACGTCGGTTCATTGTCCTCCGTTCCCTGGACGTTTGGACGGCGGTGAATGGCGCGGGTCGGTGCCATTGTGGTTATACAGTGAGGGCCGTACAGTGCGCCGCGAGCGTGTTCAGGGACGTGGCCTGAGGTCACCGGCCGCGGCGTTGCGGCTCATCAGCAGAAACGGGGCCGGGGGAAGAATTTTCCACGCTGAATGGCCCGTTTGTTAACCGTGGGCGCCGCGATTGTGAGCGCCGGCTCTGGTGAGTGTAGAGTGAGTTCTGGGCCTCTGACGGCGTAACTGCACACTTACAAACCGGACACAAAACCTGCAAACGTCGGATAAACGTTCACCGCAGAACGTCTCGTCCACGTTATTGCTGTGCCGGCCGATGGACGTGCGCTTTGGCCGTCGGAGATGCGGCAGAACCGTCGCCGGGTTCGCGGACGTGTGATGCATGGGAACGGCTCTTTGTTCCTTATGGCCGGACTCCCGGCCGCCGTGGTAGTGATTTATACCTGCGCCCTCGACCCGGGTCTGAAGTCGGCCTCCCCGTCGTCGGCGCGACCCGACGACCCCTTTATTTATTCTGCTCGGTAACCCCGTTAAAAATCCCCTTCTGTGCTGAATTAGCAGCTGTTGGGACATTTGACAGCGATGAGTGTGATGGCGTTTATCGGGCGAGTCGGGGGAGGAGTCTGATAATTGAATAATAGATTTGGAAATTCGTTTTTTTTTTTGTTGTCAGTTCCGCGCCGAGACAGGCGCGATTCCCAGAACGTGGCCCGGAGTGACCCACTTCCTGTCCGGTTTCGCTCCATCCAACAGGCCGGGCAGACGCGCATCTGGCGTCGGAGAACAATGGTGTTGCAACGCGCTGGAATTGCATAACCTCCGTTTATTTATTTATTTCCCGACTGTCCATTGACCCGCCCGTACGTGCACCTCCCACTTGTTGCCTTTGTTGTCTCCCCGTCTGCGGGGAAACATGACGGCGCCGACCCCCGTAACGGCGGCGTCGGGGACGGCGGTAATCGACTCTGCCCGTAATAGGTGGCGAGGAACGGAGCGGAATCTCTCATTACGAGTGTCGGCCGGACCTTTGAGCTCTGACTGACAGCAGGGCGAGATAGCGCGCTCGAGAGAGAGAGAGAGAGCGGGGCGTCGCTCGCCAATGGCTGGACTGCATCCCATAGCAACAGCAGCTTAGCCCGGTGAATGACAGCTTGGCACTTAACACTTTCAGCTCCAAGTCGGGGGGCATATACGGGATGGTAGTGGCCTAGTGGGTAACACACTTGCCTATGAACCAGAAGACTACAGAGTCACAGGTTCAAACCCCACTTAATACCATTGTGTCCCTGAGCAGGACACTTAACCCTGAGTGTCTCCAGGGGGGGACTGTCCCTGTAACTACTGATTTTAAGTCGCTCTGGATAAGGGCGTCGGGTAAATGCTGTAAATGTAAATATCCCATTATCCGCCGTCGTAGGGGCTTCCCATTGTGCTCGTCCGCAAACCGAACGCGTCCGTACGCGGCGTAGGTGGATGCACGATTACAAACAGAACCGCGTCACATGCAAAAAGGCTCTAGGCTTTAATTACAGGGCGGGCGTCGGTCAATTCCGTAATATTACTCAAGACGAGACGATAAATCGATACGCGGTGCATCGTACATTATTCATCCGTTGGTATCCAGTATATTATAGGGTGGTAGTAGCCTAGCGGGTAACACACTCGCCTATGAACCAGAAGACCCGGGTTCAAATCCCGCTTACTACCATTGTGTCCCTGAGCACGACACTTAACCCTGAGTGTCTCCAGGGGGGGACTGTCCCTGTAACTACTGACTGTAAGTCGCTCTGGATAAGGGCGTCTGGGGCAGCGGTGGCCCAGCGGTTAAGGAAGCGGCCCCGTACTCGGAAGGTTGCCGGTTCGAATCCCTATCGGCTGAGGTGCCACTGAGCAAAGCACCGTCCCCACACACTGCTCCCCGGGCGCCTGTCATGGCCGCCCACTGCTCACTCAGGGTGATGGGTTAAATGCAGAGGACAAATTTCACCGTGTGCACCGTGTGCTGTGCTGCTGTGTATCACAAGATTACAGTTACTTCACTTTCAAATGCCGTAAATATAAGCATGGGTGTGTCGGTTTACGTTAGCGGAGGCAAATTCGTCTTTTTTACTGTATTAATCACGTCGGTGGTTGAATGGAGGTTTTTTTTTTGCCGGTTAAAGACAAAGGTAACTATGGTTATATTGCCCCCCCCCCCCCCCCCTCACTTTACAACCCCGACGGCCCAAGACGGCAAGTGGGCCGCCGTAAAACACAAACAACATTACTCATTCCTTCGGAGGCTTTATCTCCGAGGGCCGCGCCGCCCCCACCGCGAATAGTGAATCCAGATGTTGTCCTCTTTTCTTTTTTTTTTCCGTACTCGGGCCCCCGTACCGTACATTCGCTTTCTCGGCGCACGCTTTCACAAATCAAATAAATGGACTGTTACCGCGAGGGCTCCGCTCAAAGCGTTATGGCGGCGGCGGCGCGGGGAGGAGAAGGCGGCAGCGCCGGGCACTTGACGAGGCTGCAGGAATGCGGCGGTAATTAAATTCCCTCCAAAAGACAAGTCAACTCTTGTAACCTTGCGAAGGTAGCCGCGGCGGCGAGGACGTCGAGGCGCGCCCGCTTTCTGGCGGGAAGTCGTCGCTCCGTGGCCCCGGCAACCCGCGCGAGGAGGAGGCGGCGGCACATCTGGAAAACAAATGAACGTCCCCGCCCGAGCTGTTTTTGTCTCTTTTCCCACCCCCCGCCGCCTCGCCGTAGGCCGTCACGCCCGCACCGCCGCGACTCGGCAGGGTCCGTATTTGGTTTTGCCGTGCCCGGATCTACGAGAGCGATGGCCGCAAGTGAGAGGAGGCTTCGTGACGGCGGCCCTCGCGGCACCTTCATTATTCTTCCTGACATCACTGTCCCGAGTTAGATTTCCGAGTACGTTTGCCGGCCCGGCCCTGCTTTTGCCCCGAAGCCTGTTTAACCTGGTGGGGGGGGGGGGGGGGGGGTGCAGGGGCTTGTGGGAAAAAGAGCGGCGCTCCGTAGCGCGAGTTGCGCGTTCGGCTCGAGGGGCGCGGTTCCCGCTCTCGTGTGGAACAGTATTCTTTGTTTGGGACGTCTTGCGGGTGCCGGGGAGCGTTCTGTGAGCGCCATTGATTGGTTCCATACAGCGGAAATTTGACCTTTAGCAGATGTTGGAGGCGCCGCCAGAGCGCAGCGTGATCTGCAGACCAGACAGCTTTTTCCTTGTTATGTCGACGGAGGAGTCGGCGTATCAACCCCCCCACAACCCCCCCACCACACCCCCACACCCCCACAACCCCCCCACCCCACACACCCCCCACAACCCCCCCACTCCACCCCACACACCCCCCACAACCCCCCCACCCCACCCCACACACCCCCCAAAACCACCCCACCCCACAACCCCCCCACTCCACCCCACACACCCCCCACAACCCCCCCCCCCCACAACCCCCCCACACACCCCCCACAACCCCCCCCCACACCCCCACAACCCCCCCACACCCACCCCACCCCACACACCCCACACACACCACCCCCCCCCACCCCACCCCACACCCCCCCCCCCCACAACCCACCCCACACACCCCCCACACCCCCACAACCCCCCCACACCCCCCCACCCCACCCCACACACCCCCCACAACCCCCCGGGCCGTCGAGAGAAACCAGGCCGTTGACTCTATTTAAATGAGCAGCTCTCTTGGTTTTGGAAAAAATACACACACACACACACACACACACACACGTGTTCCAAGGAGAGCACGTCCGGATATTCTCATGCAAATGTCACCGCGCCTAACGGTGCGAGACACCGCTGTGATTCATGCCTTTTTGGACAAAAGGTTCCTTCGTTAGACGGAAAAGAAGATCCTGGTGAGCAGCAGCCGGCTGCGATTTTCGCCGAACCCGGAGGGGCTCGGTCGTGTGACTCGCGGTGGATGTCTCAGCGTTTGAAATTGTCTCTGTATGTAGCCGTATCTGTTTTTTTTTTTTTTTTTTTTTTCTTTCTTTTCCGTTTCCTGCGTCGGCGGCCTGGAGTCGAGAACCGGCAGAAGACGAGTCCGGCGATGCCGCGCGCTGATTAAAAACAGGGACGCCGCCGCCCTAGTGCGCCGTGGCTTTAATCACAACGTGGCTAGACGTAATTAAAAGTGTGTCGGTGCGGGACGTGTTCGTATGTTCTCCGTGTCGACGCCAGGCAGGACGACATGGTCATTTTCTCTCACGTTCGGTGCAGATGCGCCGCGAAAGCAGACCTCAGTTTGACCCAGATAGCGGCGCTCAGGAGACGGGCGTGCTCTTACGTTCTGTCATTAGTCAAGAATTCTGCAAAAGTAAGCATAAAATGTCACCAATTGTCCGTTTCCGTTTACGGCATTTATCAGATGCCCTTATCCAGAGCGACTTACAGTCAGTAGTTACAGGGACCGTCCCCCCCTGGAGACACGATGGTAGTAAGTGGGCGAGTGTCTTACTAATAAAGTAAAGTGATAATGGTGCCCACAGTGAAATGTGTCCTCTGCATTTAATCCATCACCATTGGTGAGCAGTGGGCGGCCATGACAGGCGCCCGGGGAGCAGTGGGGGGGGGGTGCTTTGCTCACTGGCACCTTGGCGGATCGGGATTCGAACCGGCAACCTTCCGAGTACGGGGCCGCTTCCTTAACCGCAAGGCCACCACTGCCACCCACGGAGGTTCTAGACATTTCCTCTGGTCTTTCTTTGTCACACGCTGGGTTTGATTCCTTGTGAAATTGCACTAAAAGAGGATGTTTTGACATCGTCTCGCGTCCAACCGCTATTGCATCAGCTGTTGCGTACAGAAGCACTCGCATGTTTTTCGGCGACCGTTTTTTGTTGGTTGCCATGGTGAAATCTTCTAGCCGATTGCAACATCTTTACGGCTGGTTATGTATAGCAAATGCACGAACGGTGCACGTTTGTTGCAACAAATGCAACAAATGGCAGAAAATTGACAGGTAATTTGCAAGATTCTGTATTGGCCTTCCACGCTCTGGCCAGACCCTCAAAAGGCGTGCGCCGACCCGGGGATCTGCTGAGGCTGCGTCTTCGCCGAATTCCCAGCCGCTTGATCTTCAGCAGCAGCTGAGTGCTCAGCGCGTTGTGCGGCCATTTTTTTTTCTCTCCCCTTTTTCGGCGCTTGGATTAGATTCTGTATTGTCGTCGCACGTAGTATGAGCACAATGTAATGCGCTTTTACGTTTAACCAGACGAAACGAATATACATAGCAAAGTTTCACAAGAGGCCATGTGTAAAGGATGATTAATGTACAGGTTAGAGATTAAAATGATTACTATCCATAAATATATGAATGAATGCATGGACCGTGAGACACTGACATAGAATAGAGTAGAAACTGTAGGAGACGTTATAGCTGCACCCTTCATTTTGCAATATTCACGCGGTAAGAATGTCATGGTTTATAAAATGAGTCTGAAGAAGGATGTGTCTGGTGCGCAGACCTAATTTATGGACATGATGAGTAACGCTTTAATAACAACAATGAAACAATAGATGTGGAAATGGGGTACAAACATTTCTGTGATCTTATTGCTGTTAATCAATCATGCAGTTTGCTTTTAGGCTCTCAATACTTAATGCACACACCATAAAACAATATTTTAACTCTTCATAGCCCAGTGTTCGCTCTAGATTGGAGCTGTGTAGTTCTGTACTGTCGGTCCTGATGCATGAAATGCCTGTCGGCCAATCACGGCGTGAGATTGGAACTGGTGCAATACTTTTGCCAGTAAACGAAAAAGCATGACTTGTCTTGTTAAGTCGTCATCAAACCCAAACCATTTCTTTGGACCGATGCATGTTCCGTTCGTGCAACCGTTTGAAGTTGCCGGGCCCTGCCATCTGAGGGTGGGTTGAGGTTCGGCGGCGTCGTCTTCTGGCCGCGCGTGTCACAAAATTGCAACTTGTGATTAAGCGGACGGGCAAGCCGAGCAGCCGTGGGCACCGAGCGTAAGAGCTCTTCATTTAGAGTGTGGCGGGATTGCCTTTCATCATGTGGTCACATGACGGTCACACTTCCCGATTTCCCGACTTGCCGGTTGCTCTAAACCATAATGTTTGTACCTTTTTAGGCAAACTGGGGCTTTTTTTTTTTTTTTTTTTTTTTTGGAAAGCCACATTTAAGATTAGAGAGAGGGGAAAAACACTTTATCTAAATCCAACAAATCAATTGCATTAAACTCTAGGCTAAATGATAAAGGAAATATAAACAAAAATGGGAATCTGCCGCATCTGAAAACACTGATTAGGATGATATGAGGATACGTCACATGAAAGGAAGCTGCATCTTATCGTGTCATAAAAGGACAAAAACAAATTGATTCGCTGTTGTCCTCGTAACCGGTAGCTGAGCTGTTTGCTTCCCAGAAATACCTAAATGCCATCTCTTCAATCTTAGTCACCTTCAGGATGGGGAGCCGTGGAGGGCCCTGGCTGGTAGAGCAGGGTCTGTAGGGCTTCATTAGGACTTTTAGGAACACTGAAACAGCACTTTGGGTGCTATTTTCAAACTGTGGAGCTTCTTTGCTTAGTGTAAGGTCAGATGTCCTCAGGATTTATGCAAATGTATAAATCAGGTAAGAACTGCTGGGTAGTTGTTTTTATATTTTGAATTTTTTTTTCATCCTTGGTGAGCAGTGGGCAGCCATGAAAGGCAGTGTGTGGGGACGGTGCTTTGGTCAGTGGCACCGCAGTGGCACCCTGGCAGCTCGGGATCCGGCAACCTTCCATTTAACCGTCTAGGCCACCACTGCCCCTACATATCATTGTGATCGCCATCGTGAAACACCGCAGCACAGCACACGGTGACACAACGAAATGTGTCAGACTGGCCAGAAACATCTCACCAGGTCCCTTGCGTAGAGAATATCTGCTTCTGCCCTCCAACAGGGCAATTCCCTTGCCAACTGACCGTAAAGTAGTGCAGCATCGCGTCGCATCGTTCCTGTATTGAGCGCAAAATAGATCGTTGAGAAAGTAATCATCTTTCTTTTCTTTTTTTTTTAGTTTTTATTTGAGGGCATGGAATAGGCTTGATGCATTTTCTCCTAACCAAATAAAACAATCATCAGAAGTGCTTTAAAATATTAATCGGGACTGTTTGTGGAGGAAGCGGCCTCATCAAACAGACTGGCTTATGCCCTGACATTTGGAGGCCTGGCAGCTGATTGCTTTTAGTTACTGAGCAGGATGTTGTGAATTTTATGTGAATGGAAGTCCCTGAAGGCCTGCCTAATGGGACGAGGGGGGGGGGGCTGCAGATATGTCTGCCCTGGAATGGGATTTGGGAGGGCGAAACAGAGTGAGCTCTGTTCCTTTCCAGGCCCTGGTGGCGAGGGCCTGCAGAAGTGGGGGCCATAGTTTGGCTTTGTGTGGAGGCTTGCAGGGGACGGGCCCTGGGTGCGTTTCTGTTCCCACCGTTTCAGGCCCCGGATCCTGCAGGTGGTGGCCGGGCAGCCCCGTGTTCCATGTCACAGGCTGAAGGGAAAGATGGGAGTGCTGCGACATGGGGAAATTGGAGACCATTGTTCTGCTGGGGTAATAAGATGGTTTTTTTTTTTCCCAGTCAAGTTCGCTGTAAGGAAAGAGAGTTCAGCAGAGAGATACGTTTCAGACATCCTTTTATATATTTTGTAGCATTTATAAGATGGAATGTTATTTTATTTTAATTCACAAAATGTCATCATGGTTTCCTAAAAAATATTAAGTAGACTTTTTTTTTTTTTTTTTTTTTGTCCTAATCCTGCATTTCATAGCAGCGCTAAAAAGCAATTAACATCCACGGGAAATGATCACAATGGTCACAACAGTCATAAATAGTGAAATATGCAGACAGGTCTTCCTATTCATTGTCTTAATAATCTGAATTGGCCAGTTGCTAAAGATTTAACACATGAGACATACCAGTAATGTGCCTCTGTGTTAATCGTCTTTCTGCTTATTCAGCAGAAATAGGCCACAAGGCTCTGTTTTTCTGGCATAAACAGTAGTAGTTTTCTGCATATTTCTTCTCTGCTGCTGAGATTAAAGGTGATATTTTGAGCCTTGTAACCAAGGAGATGATAATAAATCTAAAAATAAAATTAGGAAAATAATAAATAAATAAATAAAAAAGCACAGAAGCAGCTTTCATTGCGAAAACACGCTTCTGTTGAAATTAAGCTGCAAAATTGCATGCATCGTTCAGGCATGGACGATGCTGTGTTATGGTACCTTTTTTTAATGTTCTCAAATCCTCATAATATTGGTAGGGGTGGGGAAGGGGGTCATTTTTTCCCAAGAAGAAGGAAAAAAAAGCCCAAGAACCAGACATTGGCCGGGATTACGGTCCTACAGCATTCCACATGACTGTTGTTTTGCCCCTTCACCTGAATCTTTTACTAAAATATGTCGGATTTGTCAAGGAGCTAACGGGGGAGCCTATCCGGTGCCCTTCCATGTTAGCAGATGTACAAATGTAAAATATTTCTCTCCAGCTCTGGGAATGGGGATTTTTCCTAACGCCCTGGCTGACATCCTGTCGGAGGGCTTCATCTGGAACCTTGTTTGCTTTCGCAATACCCGGCCCTCTGCCGGCTGGTCCCCCCAGGGCCTGAATTCGGGGGTCTGGCCAGAACATGTCAGAGTGCGGTTTCGTCCGAGCGTGGGCGACGGCGCGCTCAAAAGCGGCGCTGTGTAGCGGCCTTGTCCTCATTAGCGGCGGGAGAAAATGGCGCAGCTTTCGGCTCATCTTATCCAGCCCTTGTCTTGCAGCTCTCTGCGCCTTCCAGCTTGTGGATGTGTGGGATTTTTTCTCCGGTTCCAGGGGTTCGCGGAGGGAGCCGGGAGAGCTGTGGAAATCTGGCCGTAGTGCCGAGATCCCACGGGCCCCCTTCTTCCTCCCACACTCTTCCCACCTCTTATTTAGCTCTCCTGGCTGCCGTGTGAAAGATGTTTTCCCATCGCGTTCCTTCAGAAATCTGACCCCGGGGTCTTTTGCTGTAATATATATATTTTTTCCTCCCCACTCACTTTTTTTCTAATTTGAACCTGATCTGTGCCTAACCATCTTGGATTCGTTTGCATTTTTAAACTGGCAGTGTGACGGTGTAGTCTTCATATCATACATTTCTTCAGTTACAGCAACTTGGGGAAAACAAATCACAATTACAAACAGTCACTCGAACAGATTTTTCCATTTTTAACCGAATTTATCATGCTTAATAAACACTATTTGAACTGTACAGTACTGCATGCTAAGCATGGACCTCGTTTGCTTGTGTAAAGCCTCTTCTGCATCTATATAAATGGGTAAAACAAGAAAGAAACATGAGTTTTAATTATGATTGCGCTTCTGACGTATTGATGGGTGGGGTTTAAATCATTCAGATTGAGGAATTAGAGCGAAGTAATCTTTGAATGTCAGTCTTTGGTCTGTTTCGCTTCTCCATGATGCATAGTTAGCATTAGCATTTCTACATCACTGGACGTTCGGAGTGTATCCATACAGCAAAATGATCGTGATCATTTACGTGGTGATATTGTATCGATACAGGGACATCACATATCGATATTTTTGTATACAAATTTAGTCCAAAATTCAGTTCTGAGTTATGTTGTTTTGGCAGAATTGTCTATGTAATGTGATCCACACAGATCGTACACGGCATCTTGTATGTCAGCTCTGCTTTTACGTTTTCAGTGAACTGTAGAACATCGCAGGTTGTACAGTATGATATGAACGTGTATGGCGGCCCCGCTGTACGTGAACTCTCGCCCGGCTGAATGAATGCAGTATAAAAGGTCGCGTGCATGCCTCCAGTTGACCTGCTACGACAGCGCAGCTCTCCAGCCCGGCAAGACGCCTCCTCTCCGTGTGCACCAGTGCGGCCGCGCTTCATTTAGCATCGCAATTATCTCACTGAGGCCCTCACAGGCGGCAGCGAAAAGATTGAACGGCTGCCGAACCAGCCGCGGGGAGAGCGAAGGATGTCCGCGTCCAGCGTTCACCTGGCCTGAACTTGATTGCGGCCTCTAATTGGCCGATTTCCACCCCAGAGCGTATTATTATCCTTTGGTGTGGGGTAGATTAGACCCTCCCCCGCTGAAAAAGGCCTGCAGGCTGTGCTCACAGAGCGGCCATGCTGGGATGTTTGGCTGTGTCCTCACGGAATGTGACACTGTGCTAATGGAATGCTGGAAATGCCAGAACATTCTGCGTTTCGCTGCACTTTTGCTTGGGAGAAAATGAAAGCTCCAGCTGATGAATCAGCTTTTAGAACGCGACTCTGCCCTGACTTGTGGTTGAGAACGGGAGATCAGGAGACGCGCAGACGAGTGGGTGACGCCGTACGTCTGGATGGTGAGACATAGCCTGCATTTCTGACTGATCCAGCCACGTCCTGAGCCAGCTTAGCCAGGTCTGGGTTGCAGGATGTGCAAACTCCACTTGAACCCAGGGCTCCTTTTCTTCAGCATTAACTACTGTGAGCTCTAAGGTTAGAGGATAAAATCAAGAAAGGACTGCCTGCTAGTTGTCTGTATCATGAAGAAGAGATCTAACTAACCATTTGGTTGGTGTGTAATTGTTTGTGTAATGATGGCTGGACATGCCGAGGAAGAAGGACGCAAACATTGAGCACAGGACAGGAGAAACATCCCCAAACAACGACCCGGCGGCGAACAGACACAAACAGGGCAGCTTTATACCATCATACACAGGTGAAAACAATCAGGAAACCTAATAGGACGAACACAGGACAAGCACGAAACCCCGGGTCCGGAGTAGCCCCTTCCAGACCGGATCCTGACAGTTTGTCATCCAGAACACTGTCTTGGGTCCACATCTGCAGCCAAACCAAACATGCAGCTATCATTGACGAATCCTGACTGGCAAATCCGATGATCCTGAACTCACCGTGCTACTGCCTCAAAAATATACACCTATGCCATGTTTTCAAAAGGTTCGGAGATCTGGGCTAATTGCTGTTGTAACAAGATTCTCTGTGAAGGTGTGATTATGATAAATCTCTCTCTCTCTCTCTCTCTCTCGCTCTCTCTCTCTCTCTCTCTCTCTCTCTCTCTCTCTCTCTCTCTCTCTCTCTATATATATATATATATATATATATATATATATGAGAAACATCTGGCATGAGACCTATCTCAGCTGGCCCAGTGACAAGTTAAATTTCCTTTGGAACGTGGACTTGAACTTTTTCCATTTTCTCTGCTTGTGGTTGTTTGTGTTTTGTGGTAATTTGGCCATGGCGGTCTGTCTTCCATTAGAAAAACGTCATAACCCTGCCGAGGTCTGTTGGAAAGTTTTCCTTTTCATTTTTGGTCCCTTACGTTCGCTCTCGCTTGCTAAGTGCCACGTGGGAGTGAGTGATGCAGATTTTTACTGACTGGAGGATTTCAGCAACTGCTTTAAATTGCTACCAGGTATCCGTCCATCGGGGTGGCAAAATCCCCGATTATTCAGCACTGTGACTCCGGTGTGTCGCGAGGTTGAGTCACAGTGCTGGTTATCAGGGTGGTCGTAGCCTAGTGGGTAACGCACTCGCCTGTGAACCAGAAGACCCGGGTTTGAACCCCACTGACTACCATTGTGTCCCTGAGCAAGACACTTAACCCTAAGTTGCTCCAGGGGGGGACTGTCCCTGTAACTACTGATTGTAAGTCACTCTGGATAAGAATGTAAATGTAGTTGTAAATGAGTCACATAGCCCTAGATGCAACGCTACAGCTAACGGTGTTAGTAAAAAAAAAATGGCGGTGTAAGCGATTGACAGTGCTTTTATAAATGGTAAGCACCACGCTCCGGCGTGCCCCGCCTCCGAACGATTTGAACGATTTATGAAGCGCCTTGTTGCGGATGTGGAGCCGGCGTCTGGAGCGTTCCCGCGGAGACCCGTCCATTCTTGAGTAATCGGTTCCTCCGCCTGGGGCCCGGTTAACTTCGCTTCACCTCTGAGCCTTGTGTCCTGCCTACTGTCCAAGTTTACTAATTCACCAGGGAGGGGTGTTGTGAAACGCCGCGCGGCCTGCTAGACAGTAAACGTAGTAAATGAATAGCTGCGCCATTGCAACAGCCTGTTGGCAGCTTACAGGATGGTGGGCCGCCCGCAGCTCGGCCTCGCCTTTTTTCATTTATCCTCGCGTATCCATGAAGAATATGTTTTTTTTTTGGCTGTAGGCAGCGAAAAAAAAAAAGAACGTGATTGTGATTCGTGGCGACTCTTGTCCTGGGCACGTGTGCCCTTGCTGTCCTCGGTGCGACCACTGCAAACGGCTGCGGCGCTCCAGCCAGAATTTGCGGTGGGAAGCTCGGGCCTTGTTGCCGGGGACGATTGTGGAAAAGTGAAAAGCTGTTTTCCATGATGTCAGGTTCTGGCCCCGGCGTAGGTGAACTGGAATGGCTCCCTTCATCGGGCGTGTGCTAAAGATGGCAAAAAAAAAAATCGAATTTCCTGTTTCTTTTTGTTTGTTTTGTGTTCACCTGGCAAGTCAGTCGAGTGCGGTTCCGCGATCTTCTCCCCGAGAACAATGGAAACGTTCTTTAGGCGATTTGCATCTCCGCTGGCCTAACGACGCTGCGTTCGGAACAAAGAGCACCGCCGCAGTGCGTACGGGAGAGGGGGAAGATTTATGCGTTAGCGGCAGGAATTCTCGTCTCTCCGAACAGCTGAAAGACATTAAGTCCACACAAAAACCTTGTTTGAGTGGAAAGGAAATGGCCGCACACGGCAGATAAAGGTCACAGAATGTCGCGTCATGTGCCTCGTGTATGGCGGGGGTACAACAAAAAAAGGGCTGTTGCCAGTTGCTATGGAGATTGTCGGCAAGACATTTTTGCTCTGATATAACAGCAGAGAGATTTAGCTTGATTTAAATTTTTATGTATTTTCGAATGTAACAGCACTTAAACGGTAAATGAGTCAAGCTAAGATCGTTGAAGGTGCCAACTCCTGTCTATAGTCACAACACTGTTGGCATTAGAGGTGGGATATATACACTAAAATGTTATTCTAATGAGACCAACGTTATACTGTAATACTGTGTACTGAGTGAGAAATACCTGTTCTAGCATAATGTACTAAAGTCGAGTGTAGTGTAACACACTACTGTAGTGTTAGCACAGTAGTATTTATTTACTAAATTTCATAATTTTTTATTCTTTATTTAACTAAGAGTTGTGAATTAAATGGGAAAATTGAATTTCAAGATTCCAGATTGGTTTATTGTCAGTACAACAGTATACACAGTATACTGTGTATTGAAATAATGTTTCACACAGACCCCCCATAGTGCAATCATAAAAGAAAAATATATATGTATATACACACTAAACTAAACTATACTAACTGAAACTAAACTAAACGTTGAGTTGTGTATTATTTTCCTTATGACCTATAATGCATTTTGGGGCATTTCTCTGGAAAATAAAACCAAAATGCTAAAAAATATCTGTAATATTTGCACTTTTACTTGTCCTAATATTTAAGATGTGTACTCAGATAATGTGGAACGTCACATAATTTAAATGTATTTAAAACCCTGAATGTTTTGCAGACATTTGAAACATTTACCTCTCGCTATGTACATTTTAATGAAATTCAAAGCAAATTATTAGCATATTCAAAGTTAATTTTTTATATATTTTATAGGGGGGTGTATTGGCAACGATCCCAAGACATGAATCACAATACATACATATTTTGTGATATCATGATATAATTGCACCGTAAATATTGCGATATTCTACAATTCACCAAAAAGGTAAAAACAGAGCTGACATACGTGATGCTGTCGACGATCTGTATGGATCACATTACATTAATAATTCAGCCAAATCAAAATAACTCGGAACTGAATTTTGGACAAAATTTGTATACAAAAATATTGATATTTGATGTTCTTGTATCGATACAATATCACCACATTAATATATCACAGTATATTTCTGTATTGGTATTTTCTAACACCCCAAATATTATATTTATATGAATCCAGCTTAATTAAAATATTCATACAATGCACCACATTTGAATTCTTAGTACTTGCTGAACAGCACAACTTAACAGCACTCATGTAGCTTTTAGACCAGTGACATTGTCGTCCCGTGCATCACACCATCTTGGTAATTTTAATTGCATATATTGGTACCGCATAAACATTATTTAATTGAAGTGTTGCACAGTTTTGACACCCATTATACATCAAAATGTTTGGTGCAATAGTTTTGTCTTAATGCTCGTAGAGTTCACAGAGTTTGGTTTTAACAAGTGAGACAAGTTTTCTGCTTGTCTGGCTTTTGTCGGAACTTTCTATTGAAGTACCCAGTAGTACGGCACGACAGGTACTACAACACGTCACACTCGTTCGTAGTTCTGACCACTAGTTATGGGCATAAAGTAACTTGTGTTATTAAACACGTTTCGTGCGTCATGTAGAGAATTGTTCTTTAGTAAACACGTCAGAGAAATTAATCACCGTGTATTGCAGAATTAAATTCCAGTATCTCTTTGTTACAATCAGATATCTGGCTTTTTATCTGTAACGGAAGAGGAAAAAATTATATCATAAAGCACTGAATTCTTTAACAACAAAGACAGAAAAACAGTGTCTTGCACACAGTGTTCAGCGTAACGAAATACACTCTAGTCGGCACCCGGTTGATACGTCACTTCGGTGGTGACGAGGACATTTGCCAGATTGTCTCGCAGCCAGCCCCGTTCCTGGTATGTCCCCGAGAGACGTCCTCCGTTTTACAGCCTCGTGCACCCCAACGCTCCGGTGGGGGCGTGACCGGCCTGCATGCGAGTACGCTGGGCACCGGGGGCTCTCTGTATGGTGGCGCCAGCCCGGGTTCAGCCGGGCCGTGGGTGATCGGGTTCACGGGAGACGATTAAGCGTCTGGTCTGTGCGCTGCTGGCTCATCGACACACTTTTTTTTTTTTTTTTTATTAAAAAACAAATGCACTTCTCTCTCCCCGAGGTTCCTGTCGTACAGGCGGGCGTTCGCTGAATCGGAGGCGAACCTGTCGGCTGCTGTTGCCGGTCTGCATGAGTACATTTGCCCGCTGCATAATTTCCACGCGCGCCCGCCACGGCGTCACCGGCGGGCGTTCGTCGTGCATGCAGCGAGAGGGAGCGTGTGTGCGCGCGCCGTGTAGGGACGGCGCCTCCTGTGGGGCGTGCACGCGTGGCACCGACGCCCGGTTAAACGGCCGCGCTATTTAGATTGCGTTTGGACAGATGGCTGGGGGGGGGGCTCCTGGCTCCCATCATCTCCATCTTGCTACTTCCTCTCCTCCACCGAAGGGAAGGGCTGAATAAATGGCCGCGGCGCTGCTGTCCTTCTCTCTTTACGGTGAATAAATTGCGCCCGCTGCCTCTCGCATGTGCTCCTGCGCCACGTCCAACAGGCCCGGCGTTGGGGGACCGTTGGAATAACCAATTACACAGGAATGCAGTTGACCTGCTTTTGTCGGTGTCGAACAAGGTCCTCGCCGGGCCTCCCGTTCCGAGCCCCAGAGCCGTTTTCAGACGCGGCTTGTGGGCCACCGCTTTTACTCCGAGTTTACCGTTAAAATGCAAACCGGAGTGCGTTTTCAAGCAAGCAAGTATTTAGCGTGCAGGTACTTTTTGGAGAAAAAAAAAAAATCAGATTTGTGCTTAAATGCAGTCAAATCAATAAAAAAACCCCATGTGCATGAAGATGGGACCTCGTACAAGGCCTTCACACACTCAAATGCAGATAAGTCCGTAATAAATAATAATAGCGATCATGTTTTTTTTTTATTCACGTTGATGCTGGTATGTAAAAAGATCGACAAAACTCACCACCCAGAACTATTGCAAGAGGAACATTTCAAAACCATATAAACTGCTGCTAGAAGGAAACCGAGGGAATATCGACGGAGGGGTGAATGGAGGCGTGAGGGAGTGAGCTGGCCTGGTATGCTGCTGGTTTAATGTACAGCGACTCCAGGACCCGGTCACCATGGCAACTCATCGGTCTCATCTCCCGGTCGCTGTTTTAATACGGCGCCGTAAAAAAAAAAAAAAAAAAGCCACACGCGTTCGCATGTATAAGGCCGCTTCCAGACGCCCACAGACTATTTGCTCTTACCGTCGGGGGAACAATTAAGCCAATAAACCAATAAAGCTTTCATTCAGGCACAATAACCGGCCCACTGTCCTCAGAGCGCCGGGTCCTTCATCTTGTACGACTTGAAGGGTCTGTGGTGTTCGGACCCCGTCTCCAACACGCTGGAGGTGATGTAATCGCCACCTTCGCACCCAGACGGCTCACCTCGCTCGCCGCTCCAGCCAATCTGAAGGGACCGCGTGCGGCCGTCCTCGTCCTCGGTAACTGGCATGTCCTGAAATACGACCTTGTCTCTCTGGGTGCTCTGAATTATTGATCGTGGGCCAGGCGGCTGCTTTTTTTTTTTTTTTCTTGCCAGGGATGACTTGTCACCTCCAAAGAGGTGCAAAGGGATGCAACCTGCGCAAAGCCGCCATAGTTTTATCTATGTATGTCTTTATTAATTGCTGAGACATGACGACATACAATGCAAGTATACAATGAACCAATATGCAAATATTGCAAACATAACCAAATATTACACTTTTATGTCTTTAACATAAAATATGTATAACAGGTAGGGGATTCACTCAGTTCCCCTGGATGCATAACATCTACATTTACATTTACGGCATTTGGCAGACGGCCTTATCCAGAGCGACTTACAACGTGCTTTCAAGTCACCATCGATGAAGATTGTAACTTGAACTCTACCTAGAAGTCACATATCCCTGAACGTGGCCCATATTTTTATTGGCACGCTGTGAGGCTCTGTTGAGCGGCCGGCTGAAATGGAGCGAGACCCGTGGCCCTACGCGAGATGCGGCGCTCCGTTTTCACCCGGGCGCGAGGCGAAGCGGATTAGAATGCGATTTCAATGCGTCGCGCTCAGCATCAGGAACACTGTTGTCTCGGTGGAGTTGCTGTACCTGTACAAAATCTAGATAGATGTTTGATCCACAGGAGCGCGTTAAAATGAGACGTAGCCCGCACTTTCAGGGTGTTACTATGTCACCATGGTGACGTCATTTCTGATTCAAGCGTTCGAGGCGGAGCACAAGGTGTCCTCAATCCAAAACGGAACAAATGTTAATGAGCGATTAGTGGTCATTTGTGGCAAAGGAGAATATTTGAGGCGGAGCTTTGGACTACAGTGGCGAATCCAGGGCAAGCAGCTTGAAACACCGTTCCTGTTCCCCTGTAACGTGAACACACACACACACACACACACACACACACACAAACACCAGTGTGGCTTTCTGCAAGACGACTGCAGCATGTGAAACCTGAGACTAATGGGGCGCTGCGTGGAGTGATGTCAGCCACTATTCAGCCTCACAGGCGGGGGGCGCGCGGCTTGGCAGGGGGCGGGTCCTTTCATTGAATCACATGCCGCCGTGGGGGGAGAAACAGGCTGAACACGTGCGGTTGGGCGGCGTACGCTGTGCCGGCGCTTTCCGTCTCCCGTGCGGTGAAACCGGATCCTCTCGGCGGTGCGGAGAGACGCGGCCTGTCCACCGGCTGCCCTGGAAACTTGGTTGGGGGGGTCACTGGGAGCGAGGCTCAGGTTAGGGTTTCATGGAATGCGGCGAGGGGCGGGGTGGGAGGTTTTTATTTTTCTCTGTTCTTTGGAAGGGTGCTGAGGTGGTTCCAGTACAGCTGGGTGGCGACCAGAGGCCCTGAGGTCACTCAGCCTGCAAGGAAAAGCAAGGGGCGGAGTTTATCACAGGGGCGGGATTAAATTAATCATCTAACTTTGGGAGTCGGAACATTGCAAGTATTGAATAGTTTACATTTACAGCATTTACCAGACGCCCTTATCCAGAGCGCTTACAATCAGTAGTTACAGGGACAGTACCCCCTGGAGACACTCAGGGTTAAGTGTCTTGCTCGGGGACACAATGGTAGTAAGTGGGGTTCGAGCCTGGGTCTTCTGGTTCACAGGCGAGTGTCTTACCCACTAGGCTACTACCAGCCCTATAGTTATGTGTCTCTTTGTTTCTATGCAGAATAATAACTCACCTTGGCCAATTCACTTCTGTCCTTGTCCCAGTGATTTCTGATTTATTGAACTGGACGGATTGGACAGCTCTTTATGCTTTGGATGTGCTGTACACTGTAACGGGTATATTACAACGCCTGCATCTTGTCCCGCCCTCTTTGCCTCGTATTGCGTCCAGATTGGCCCCCAAAAAATGCATCGGGGGGTGCTGGTCGTGGAAACGGGAATAACCCTCATTCCCGTCCCACGCTGCAAATTGTCTCCCACTGCTGTTCCCGTGGGCGGGGCAAACATTGGCCGCGCGGCTGGTCGGTGGAGGTTGTAAACCCCCCCGCACCCCTTCCGTGATTAATGGCCTGCTTCCCTCTCCTTCCCCGACCAGCCTGCTCCGCTCGCTTCCTCTTTTCCTTTGTTCCTGTTCATCCTGCTTTCATTCGGCTCCTGCAGCTTTATTCCGCGCCGCACGGCGGCCAGATGCATTTAATGTTCACACCTAGGGACCCGCCATCGCCCGCAGACACGCGTTTGGTGAACTGCGGCGGCGCGATGCGATGGCGGATATGCGCCTTTGGTCTCCTCCCCGCCTCTTTGCTCGTTGGCGTGCTGGATTGGTTTTGTCCTCGCGGCAAACGCTAAATAAGGGCAGACGTACGCGATGCGGGGGCTCCCGCCAAGTTCCCGCGGCGATGAGTGACTTCACTTATTTCGCAATTATTTATTACTTCCTTGTGTGCTTGTCGCCTCTTTAAGAGAGACGCAGACATTTAATTAGAATAAAGTGAAGTGATTGTCACTTGTGATGCACAGCAGCACAGCACACGGTGCACACAGTGAAATGTGTCCTCTGCTTTTAACCATCACCCTTGGTGAGCAGTGTGTGGGGACGGTGCTTTGCTCAGTGGCACCTCAGTGGATCGGGACTCGAACCGGCAACCTTCTGATTACAGGGCCGCTTCCTTAACCGCCAGGCCACGATTATTCTTTTATTTTTTGTATGAACAAGTTTTGCGGGATAATCCCGGACCGGCTCGCCTCAGGGGGGGTGCCTGCCTCAGCGTCCCACGATGGTACCCGTGTAAATCATGATTAGTAAATTATGGTAATCATAGGTGGAGCCCCTACCAGCAGACAGGGTGCTTATTTCCGCTCGGCAAGGATGTTATTTTCGGCACTCTTCACACGTGAGAGGGTCCCGGCGAGCATCCATTCGCCTTTTGGCGGAGTGAGTGCATGTTTACGTAGGTCGTAGAGTTGGAACATTCGTGGGCGATTCATCGAAATATCATTTTTGATTATGGTTTTATCTTCCAAAAATCGCTGAATCAAGATACTGGCCCTCCTTTTGCCATGTGTCACATGTGTCAATCCTTCCCTGACATTATTAGTACAAATTTTATTTAAGAATTATTGTTTTTATTTACTTTTTTATTTGATTAATTTTTGGTTGTGAAGCTGAGATTCCAGTCAGGCCTGTTGAATACTCAGATGCGCAGTTTCATTAACATGATGCTGATTTCATTTGTGAATCATGCAAATTTTAGTAGCCTAGTGGGTAACACACTCGCCTATGAACCAGAAGACCCAGGTTCAAATCCCACTTACTACTATCATGTCCCCGAGCAAGAAACTTAACCCTGAGTGTCTCCAGGGGGGGGACTGTCCCTGTAGCTACTGATTGTAAGTCGCTCTGGATAAGGGCGTCTGGTAAATGCTGTGAATGTAAATGTGTGGGAGCTGTCATAAAATGCTGACCAGACGAGATTGTCTTCATATCTTCACATATCTTTATCTGGTGTTTTTGGAAATGTCTGTATGATTTTGATGGAATGATACCCATGCATCCCCCCCCCCGGAAAATGCAGCTTGACACGTTGCCCACAGTGTAAAATGCATCTCGCCACACTTTAAGGGCAGCCATTCGTGGTTTGTTTTTCCCGCATCGGATGCAATCCCCCCAGACGGCCTGGAGTGCGATGAACTTGTGTGGCCGCTGCGTTTACTCAGCGCACTTATCTGTCCGGCTAAATAATGACCGTCTTCCTGTGCAGACGACAACTTCCTTGGATCCCAAGAAGCCATGTGCCATTTGCAGCCAGTGAGCTTTATTAGTTATTACTCTTCTGGAAGAAGACGAACACCAGAGGGGTGGATCAGAAGGATTTTTCTCAGGCCCAGGGTTTGGCCCAGATTTCTCAGCCATAGATTTGTCTTTTAGTTTCGGCAATAAATCACATTTGCAGCCAAGTCGTAATTGTCTTTATTCACTGTCCGTAGTGTAACAGTCGAGAGGGTTTGTACCCCGTTTGTGAGGGACTTGGTTGGGTTTTGTGCGTTATTCATTATTCAGTGTTTAAAAACCTGTTCTGTGAGGACAAGAGCACCCTTTGCTGGGAACTACTGGGAGACTTTTAGGAACTCCTGTGGCTGTTAATTGCTGCAATTAATATATAATTATGTAACTCCGTAAAATAAATGCGAAACGCAATTGAACACAGCTGTGCATTCTTTACTTTCTCTGTGGGGCCTGACCTATGACACGGGTGTAAAAGGAATTTTAGGGCCATTTCAGGTAACGCTTTTTTAATCATTGAATTAAGTGTTTGTTACCGCAAAATTAAATTATAAGAACTCCTTGTGGCTGAAGGCATGTTTTTCTTTGATTGACAGCACTAAGTATTGCTTTTCATGCATGCAGAATTTGAGAATTTAGTGGCTGAAAAGCACCACTACTGGTGTTAGCAGTATGAGTAAGAGTAAGAGTGTGAGTAAGATGTAGTAGAGTAAATTGAGGAGTGTAGCGTCTAGCAGGGAAGTTGCGGATCCGTTTCCTCTTCAGTGGCTCGGGAGACGTGTGTGTTCACAGCGGGCGGGGGGTGTCGTACCAGGAGGTGACTTGGGAGCATCAAAAGCTTCTGGGATATTTTTGGAGATGCCCCTCCTCCGTCTCGCAGCCCCCCCTTCCCGAGATCCTCTGGGCACGCACCGCTGAAGGAAAAGGACACGAGGCCGGGACAGGAAGCGGTTGAGACTTTCATAAAGCAAGCGCACCCCCCCCCCCCCACCTCATTTCTGTCTCATGTTTTGCCCTTCGATGGCTCGCCACTGCTGACCTTGAAAGGAAATGGATGCTGGTCGAGGCTGTCGCGGTGAATTATTTCAGCCCATGTGCTTCTCTCTGTCGAGGTCAATCGCAGTTTCATACACACCCAGAAAAAAAAAACACTATAGGCTGGGCGATATGGCAAAAAACATCGCAAGATGTACGTTCCCATGTCGAATTATTGGGTTTTTCTATCTTTTTTTTTTTTTTTTTGCCTAAGACACAGTGACAATTAACAGTTTATTAAAATACACAACCAGCTTTATCTGCCCTCCTCGGTTCCGTTTTCAGCGCTTCTGTGGTACTGCGTGCGTTGCTTCCATTATTCAGCACCTCAGTAGCCACGCGTCTATTTAAAAGGAGTTTAAATTAGAGCTGAAGGTCTTCGCTTCGTTTCCGTCATTTATTTCTACGCGGGCTTGAGCCGGGCCCGGGCCCGCTGAGGTGATGTGCTTCGGTTGTAGCTGGTACAGTCAGGTTGGGCGGCCAGGCGGCTGTAAACGGGTTAGGGCTTTTAAAAAGCTGTACTTGTCGGGCCTAATTTATAAGGCCTGATTACACACACAAAAGATGCTGATTAGTGCCATTTTTTAATCTTAATCGCCCAGTGCCCTAAATGCCCATAGCTGATCACCAAGATTGAGCTGAATTTTATTGTAGGGTCCCATGACAGGGGCTCGGGGAGGGGGAGCAGTGCGTGGGGACCGGCAACCTTCTGATTAACCGAGTGACGAGAAATACAAATAAATGAGACATCAGATATTTCATAAAACTGAGAGCGGACATTTCAAAAGACCACCAGACAAAAAGATCGTGCTTACGGATGAACTGCACGCGTAATAAATTCTTCATTCATTCATCTGGTTTAATTTTCTTCCCCATGGCTGTTTAATTGGTCGCAATTTTATTGAGCTCGTGTGTTCTGCTGGTCCCATGTAATCCAGTTATGCTCAGTATTTATTTCTAATAAGAGGCCTGATCAGTGTGCTCTTCACAGTCCAATATTAGAATCCGGTCTAGCCAGACTCAAAACAATTGTCTCTCGATGGATCCACATGACCTGAGAAAAACGGTAAAATGTAAAGTTTGCTTGGTTTGATGCTCAGTGACGTTCGCTGTTGGACTTTTGTTGGATCGTATCAGCAGAAGGGACTTTCTCTGTCGCAGACGTTGGAAATACAGGCTATTCCTGCTTGGCTGGCTGGGCTAAAAATAGACTGTTCATGAATCCTCGCATCACATGCTTCCTAATCCCACCCTTTGTTATTCACCAAGTGCTGCCGCCGTAACTCTTTTGTGCGCAGATGACGGTCAACCCCCCCCCCCTCTCCACGCGGTGCCATGCTCATATTTCGCCGGTGGCGGAGAACCCGGGTGCATCTCAGTGGGTGGCAACCGGAGCAGTGTTGCGTGGGAGGTGGGCTCCACGTGCCCACCCCCCCACCCCCCCGCTGTCACTCATCCCCAGACAACCCCAGTCTTGCCACGTTGGGGCGCATGTGGCCGCGACACAAGTGCAATCTTAACAATGGCACAGGCTTTTGCAGTCAAGAAAAAAAGGCTTTTATGAACTCTTCCCAAGGTGCATTGTGGGTATTGGGGATTTAGTGTGTGTGTGTGTGTGTGAGAGAGGGACGGAGCCATTTAAATTCTGGGGAGGAGATGAGATTTCTCTCCCCCGCTGTAATTGAGAGGCAGAGGCTGGTTCTGTGTGACCAAGAAACGGCTCCGTATTTCCTCTGGGGGGCAACGCGCCCGTCATTTGTATGCAGCCCTCGCGCGGCGAAAACCGCATCACGGCCCTGCTCGCCAACGCTTTTGCTACAGTGACCGCCCGAAGGGCGTCGGGAAAGGGTGGTCGCTTGACGCCGACGCTTGCCGTTGTGTCGCGAGAGGAAGTAGCTGTCGTAATTGGACTAATTGTTTTAGTAAAAAGCAACGCGCTGCGGGCTCATGATCCGTTTCTTCGGGTTTATTGGGGGTCACTGGCAGCTGCGGTCACGTTGCCTTGCTGTGTATGTGTGTGTGTGTGTGTATGTGTGTGTGTGTATGCGTGCTAATTGGTGGGCCTCAGTGCCTCAGCAAGGCCTTTTGGGAATGACACGGCTCAGAGGTTGAAGCGAAAAGTATTTAATTGGATTCGCAAAAATTATATATATATATTTTTTTCTGTCCCTCCGCTTGTTAATTCACGGGGCGGATAAAACTCAAACTTGCGTACAACACAAACAAAACCAACGTCGATTTCTCTTGGATATGCTGTTGATTTTATGCTCTCTTCATATCGAAGTCATAATCACATGAGGTTTTTGGGGCCAATTAATGATTGTCAGTCTTCTGTATTCGAGAATGTTGCATCTTTAAATAATGTCTCAGAAATGGCGTGGGCTTTTTTCCCCCCATCTCGGAGGATTCTCTTCTCCCTGCTGTTAAAATCGTTGCAGACCAAACACGGCCAGCGATGCAGCGAGTGGGTTGGGTTGAGCTACGACTTCGGCGCATTGTGATGCATTGACGCGCGGTTAATAGAAACGAGGTGTCGAAGCGTGTTCTCGAACGAAGACAGGGGAGAGTTTGATTGTAGCAGTGATTTTTAAAAGTTGACTAGTAATTTAATTCACCATCTTACCCCGACGCCGTGAGGGAAAAAAACGTGCATGCGGATGTGTAGGGGAGCGAACTTTGAATGCGAACTACATGCTGTCTGTTTAAATTCAAATTCAAATGTTATTTGTCACATACACAGTCATACACGGTATGATATACAGTGAAACGTTTTTTGCGACTGCTACAGACCACAGTATTGCAAATGTTGCAAGTAAACAATGAACCAATATGCAAATATTGCAAACATAACCAAATATTACACTTTTACGTCTTTAACATAAAATATGGCGTCTGAGGTGGTAAAGATGCTGCCGGGCCTTTTTCACCACGGTGTTTAACGATTGGGATTAGGATTAGGATTAGGACGTTAGGATTTTTACTCGCCGGTCACAATATAGACATTTGCTACATTGCACATGGAACAAGATGACATACATAATGTTATATATCGCCCACCTGTACTCCTAGGAGAGCAAAAAAAGTTATCATTAGTAGACGTTGTAAAATGAGCTATAGTACCTACAGTGAGAACCACAGTAAGTAAAATTCTTGTTTATTTATTTATTTATTTTTTAACTTCATAAACAAACTCCAGTAATCTGTAGAATAGTCGATTTACTGCATCACGGTCAGTTCTAGCCTCATGTCGCCTTATTTACCTGGTTTTACTAGTCACAATGCGAAATAACAAGCATTTGCCGCCTACCTGTCTTCCGGCTGAGCCATGTTGCTTAGCAACAGCACCAACAGCTGGATCATAAATTGAGCTTTTTTTTCCCGTTTTTTTTTTTTTTTTGCAGAACAGAAGCTGCATTTTAAGTTTTTTTTTAGGGCTATTTGTGTCTCTCTTGTTGCCTCTAGAACATTCATAACCAGTGGTATAATCATAATAATACAAACCAGTTTATGTCTTTTTGTCTTCGTTACAAGCTCTGAATTTGAAGTGCATTTCTACGGCTTTTTGAGTCTTTTTATTTATAACTAAACGGCCCAATAAAACTGCTCCATAATTACACTTTTTAACATGTTTATCGCTGCCATTAATTTAAAATATTATATGCTTTCACACTTATGCATCACATCTGTGGTGCAGAGAGCACAGGAGCCTCGACCAATCATTGGTTCTCGTTTGCGACCACATAGCCGGATTAACCTGCAACGAACCCATGAACAGATTGGCGTGCATTTGCACCAGGCAATTTGCGTAAATGTGATTTATTGGTCTATACATTTTGCAGGGAAATTTGCATTAAACGGTCTTATTTGGACAGTGATTACTCTTAGAAATTGACCATGGTCAATCCGTTGGTAAATAGTTGATTGGTAGCCCTGGTTATTAATATAGATTTTGATACATCATCTGAAGTGAAACTGAAAAACATACTTTACAGAAATATTCATAATAATACAAGGTGTTCTTGGGTTTTTTTTTTTTTTTTTTTTTTTTTTTGTTCTATACCTTTTGATATCAGCACTTGCTGATATTGATCTGTACTGAAATGATATAGCATGCCCTGGTGGCTGTTATTGATGGATTAGAATATGGAAGCGTTGCATGTTTCAGGGTGTATGGCCGCGCGTTTGTACGCCTTGATCGTTATGAGCTTTGAAACCAGCCCTCGGTTTAAATATTTCCTGAATGCGGCCACTTTGGCTGACATTAATTTGCCCGTCGGCTGTCACATTTCTCATTGCCGCGGCAAATCCTCTCTCCGCCGTGTCACTTTTTTTTTTTTTTTTTTTTTATTTTATTTGTCCAGTGTGGTGGCGAGAAATTGCAAGAATGCTGGCGATCAATCCGCGGCTCATATCGCAAGCAATTAGGAACCGGAATGTGTGGAACAGAGGCCATAATGCCGAGAAATCCATTAGTGCTGGACATAAATTGAGCCTCTGCACCCCCCTCAACCCCTGGAATCCTGATGAGATTTCAAAAGCTGCAGCCATTGTGTTGTATTTTTTGCATTTTTTTTTTATTTTTTATTTCATTTTCTAGCCGCTTCGGCTTTTAGTGTGGTTGACGCCTGAAGTGGAAGATACCTTTTCAATTGGTGCGTAGAAGCTGTATCCTGCTGCCTTACTATACACACACACACACACACACACACACACACACACACACACACACACACACACACACACAATCCTGTTGAGCTGTTCTGTGAACGAGCTGATGGGGCTTATCGGGTCTTCGCAGGCCACACATTTGTTGCCGTGGTCAGCATCCGGCCGAGCTGCCGTCCAGCGCTGCGGAATACAGGGTGGTAGTAGCCTAGCGGGTAACACACTCGCCTGTGAACCAGAAGACCCAGGTTCAAACCCCACTTACTACCATTATGTCCCTGAGCAAGACACTTAAACCCTGAGTTGCTCCAGGGGGGACTGTCCCCTGTAACTACTGATTGTAAGTCGCTTTGGATAAGGCGTCTGATAAATGCTGTAAATGTAAAATGTAAATCGTGTTTGGGTTTTGGAATTTAAGCGCGTTTTAAGGACGTTCTCGTCCACTGTGGTGATCCTCCCACGAAGCCGTCCACTGTTGTTGTGTCTAGAGATGCTGGCCATTACAGAGCCAGAGGTGTGTAGCTGAGCGTAATGAAACGAAGTAGATGTGGAGTAAAATAGGAACGGTCGCCTGCGTCTCGCTTTCAGGCGCACAGTCTGCGTGTTGTTGGCCATTCAGTCGAGCCCAATAAATCAGATTCATTTGGGGGGGGGGCATTTGCCAGGAGAGAGAAGGGGCGGGTTGGTCATTATTCGAGTGAAGAACGCAACATAGTCTGG
This sequence comes from Denticeps clupeoides, assembly GCF_900700375.1. Classification (NCBI taxonomy): domain Eukaryota; kingdom Metazoa; phylum Chordata; class Actinopteri; order Clupeiformes; family Denticipitidae; genus Denticeps; species Denticeps clupeoides. The sequence continues at coordinate 3,971,420 of NC_041708.1, read as the reverse complement.
TCTGGGAGAGAGTTTGCACACACACACACACACACACACACACACTGTCATAAGCATATATGGACGCGTCAGGCTTAATCAGGTCTGAGGTCATTGGTGCTGGCTGTGCATCGCCGGCTTCATTAGGCGAAACTCTGCGGTTGGAAATCCCCGCTCTGGACCGGTGTGGTTCCCATGAATGCGGTTCAGGAGACCTCCTCCTCCTGCTCCACCTCCTGCTCCACCCGCTACTCCCTCTCCCTCATGGGTAGACATGTGAGTCGCATTAGTGCAGTCTTGTGTAAGCATGTCCTCTCTCGCTTTCTCTCTTTCGTGGACAAGAACTGCAACCTTCGCCTAGCTAGGTGCGGCGCTGGGCCGCGACGAACATCTCTCGCAGTATGGTGACACCCTTATTGGGGCACATTAACCTCACTGACCTTTTCACTTGTGTGTGTTTTTGTGAAACATATGAAATGATCTAAAAGTGTAAGACTTACTGTTGGAAGAAAGGCGTCCTCCTCTCGTCCTCCTTCTCGGACCCCCATGCTCATGAGCACATATGACCCATTACGCCCCAGAGCGGCGTGTTCTGCGAACCGGGAGTCCGAAAATCCACGTTCCGGGCCTGTTAGAGGAACGGCGGGGGCCGGGAAGCCGGGGATGTTGCTGATGTTTCCCGTTCGCGGAGCCGTGGTTGTTTTTGCTCATCATATTACCGTCTGTTATCTCTGGAGTCTGTGTCCGTGCTCAATATAATTTTTTTACGACGTGACGCTAAATGGACTTTTTCTCAGTTGGGAACATGAAGTAGAGTGTCGTTCATTTGGTACTCACTGCATGCATTGATGTGTCGAAACTCAAGATTTTATGATGCATCTAATTATTTGCCTATGAGCACAACTGGAAACTAATTTCGACCTCTGTTTGTCTCGTACCCCTGTCTGGGATTTTAGTAATTTTTTTTTTTTGTGTCCTCTGCATTTAACTCATCACCCTCGGTGAGCAGTGGGCAGCCATGACAGGCGCCCGGGGGGCAGCGTGTGGGGACGGTACCTTGATCAAGGGGACCTCGGTGGCACCTTGGCTGGTTCGGAATTTGAAGTCTGACTCCTTACCCGCTCGGCCACCACCGTCTGTGACCCTGCTGTCATCCTGTAATTCGGCTAGAAAAATGAATGGTGTTAATGATTGAACTCTGAATATACCATTGTATCTTAAAAAGGTCTATTGTTTTCGTAAATTACTTTTGTTAATTTGATGATTCACATTCAGAAAAATGATTTGGATGAAAACCAGCCTCTCACATCAATCAGAAACGCAGAAATGTCAATTTCCTGACAATATTTCTCATTTCTACGGTAGATAATCGGTCCGTCTGAACGGTTGATTGTTACTTTTGCCGTATTGAGATGCTACTGTACACCGCACCTCGTCTGTAAGGTCATTTGTGGCGCAGACCCGCCCGGCGCTGCTGTCAGTCCTGAAATGCCAGCGTGACGCATGCGTGGGAGACGTGACTGCAGCCGGGGGAAACCGGGACGCTGGGTTCGTTTTTTTAAGCTCCGTAAACAGAGAGGGGGAGGGGACCGGGGGGGGGAAGGAGCTCGCGGCGCCGGCGGTCACGTTGCTTTTACGCCGCACGCTGGCGACGGGGCCGGTGTCGAGGGCGACGGCGGCGGTTCAGAAGACGAGCCAGTCTTACACACGGTGCCATAAAAGAGGCTTTCCTGGTTAATCTGATCAAGAAGCCGCGGCAGACCTCCTCCCTCCCTCCCCTCTCTCTCGGCCCGAGTGATTTGAAACGCAGATTTGGGCCCCGTCGCGATTGGACTGCGCCACCCGGCGCCCAGCCAGTCAGGGGAGTCCTGCCTCCGTTAGTGACGGGCAGATTTTAACGCTGCCGCGGCCGTGAGTCGCGCTCGTTCCGACACGTTAGACTGAGACGAGAAAGAAAGTTTGAACCTCGTGTGTGAACGAGTCAAACTTCGGATAGAAATGAAGCTCGGATCCGCCTGGTCCACATATTAGTTCCGGTTTTGGGATGTGGAGGGACGTGGCTCTTCCAAGCGACGACTTGGGTGACTTTCCCGTAACCGACGCCGGCAGAGGGGTATAATGGAGAGGAGGAGGGGCAAAACAGGCGAGGATGGATAGAAAGCGAGAGAGAGAGAGAGAGAGATCGTGTTGGTCTACGTCTGCGTGTGCCATCAGTTGCGTAGCAACCGGATCTTTTTTCCGTTTTTTTGTCTCTTCCCGCGTTTTTACGGGCAGACCTGTTGGACGAAGGCAAGACCGGAACGTGTTTAATATGATAAGAGGACTAAATTGGATTCGTGCTGTTAGTAACTAAGACCGGCGGTGAAGACTGATGTCCTGCTCCTGTACGGGAATTATTAAAAAGCATAAATAATCAGTGCTAATGTCATGTTTTTATTTTTTTTTAATAACTAATGACGGGCGTTATAAATGGTGTATTTGGTTTTATAGCAGAATTAAGGTGGTGGTTAAGGTGGGTCACGGCTGGTTTGCTGTACCTGCCGCTGCGCCGTGGAGATTATTATGGGCTGGCGGGTCGCACCTTGTTTTGCCGTGTCCGCAGATGGCCTTTCGTCCGGTTACGTAAGAGCCACACGCTGCTGTGCTCCCGATGGCCCGAAAACAGGTCCGTCGAGGCCGAGTTAGCCGGAGAGCGAGGACAGGCCGGTGGCGTAGCCTCTGACTGTCTGAATGGGGTTATATAACACACACACACACACACACACACACACATTAAGAGACTTGTGCTAGACCTCCAACTGAACATTGTGTTTGGAACTCACTGTGGCTTTTCTCTTTTTTTTCTCTTTTTTTTTTTTTTTATTCTCCCCATTTCTTCACCTTTTTAGGCAGTTTTAATTATAGACTGGCGTCGATATCTTAATTTCAGACGGGGAGTCACAGAATGACCTAGAGTATGCCTCAATACACCACGGTACCACCTCAACACATCTCCTACGATGTCACCGCTGTCCTCCACTTCATGTGTACGCGTCATGTTTTCCGTCGCGATGCGCAGTAAGCACTGCGCACAGTGCACACAACGAAATGTGTCCTTGTTCAGCTGTACCTTCATGTCACCGTGATGGCCTCACCTGTTAGGCCACCGTTGCCCCGTGATTGCGCAGGTATGGTTTTGCTTTAAGGCATTAAAAAAGCAATCGAAATGCATCTTATTCTCACCGACACAAGTTGTCGTGAAATTTGGGGCACGACAGTCCCCTGTAAGTTGTTAAGTATTTGCCTGAAAATAGCAGTACAGTGTGGTTATGTTTGTCTAGAATAACAAATAGAAATGAAAAAAGAACCTTGACTGCACTTTGTTGAGAAGACCGAGCCCCTACGCACGGCGCGTTGGTGACTAAAGCACGAAAAAAGAATTTCAAGCTGCTTCACGCCCCGTTTGTCATCAACATGGAAACTGCTCCTATACAGATTCAGCTGCAGTGTAAAGGCAACTGAAGCACTGCATTATGGGATCTGTAGTTTGTGTGTTATCAGCACGTCATATCGTGGGGCTTTGCCACTCCTGCACCCCAACGTTGCATGCGGTACGAAATGGTTTGCCCCCATTTTCATGCAGGGGGGGGGGGGGTACCTTCTGGAAGCTTGCTGCATCCTGGGCTGTTACTGCGGCGTTATCTTGCGGAGACGGGTGCTGCGTTGAGCATGGTGACCTCTGAGCGGATGATTTATTGACTGGGACGGGGAGCCCGGATCAGCTGGGGGGTTTCGTATTGACTTTGTGACTGTGCTGTTTGTCTGTGTGTGTTTACGTTTGTCCTTATTATTGCCATAGTTACCATATCGGTCAAAAAGCAAGCCAGCACGTCCGGATCACATTCTGTTATGGAGCGGGTGACGTTGAGGGTTCACCCTGCAAGGTCACGTGCAGCTGCAGGAGCGGGTGCTGTTCTGTGTGTGAATTTTGTTGCTGCTGATGATGGAGCGTAAATCTCACACTCAGGAGCTGTGAAGTAGGATCCTGTCTGTCTCACGCACAGCATTTTAAATGTTCTTATTTTTTTGTTCCCTCTTTCCGTCTCTTCTCTCGTTCTCTTACTCTCCCGGGACCAAGCGCCATATTGTGTGATCAGTCAGTGAACAGGATACAAACACACACACACACCCATTGTAGTCTACACAGCCGTCCTTTATAAGAAAAGCTTGTCAGAAAAGGAAGAACAATCACATTCAGCAGTTCCTGGACCAAAACAATAGTTTAAGATGCGACGTAATATTGTTGTCATTTTTCACAGCACCACAGGTTCACCCATGAAAATTAAACCCGTTGAAAGTGATATTATATTAGGGTGGTAGTAGCCTAGTGGGTAACACCCTCGCTTATGAATCGGAAGACCCACCATCGTGTCCCTGAGTAGGACACTTAACCTTAAGTTGCTCCAGGGGGGACTGTCCCTGTAACAACTGATTGTAAGTCGCTCTGGATAAGGGCGTCTGATAAATACTGAAAATGTTAATATTACAATCTAATTAGTGCACCTACAGAAATTTGAATATGGCGTTAGCTCAGAAGCAGGGATGGAGCCTATTTGAATGGTTGCTGATAATATTCTGATCATTTTAGACACTATAAATATTTTACATGACATGATATAACATTTTTTTTTTAGATATTCCAGTTTGTATGCTATCAGAATTCAGAATTGAATTGCAGTGGACAGCTCACGCACTGCAATGCGTGGCACTCGGCGTTAGGTGTGTCCTGACACTGGAGGTCACGCCTCTCCGTGTGACACCATCCTCTGTAACCTTCTTAATCCTCATTCGATCTCCTCGCCCTTCTCCTTCCCTCCAATTCGGACGGCTGCAGGGCTCCAGCGGTGGGTGCCAGGTTGTCCTCTTTGATGGGCTAGTGTCAGGATGTGTGTGCGTTCTCTGACAGGCTTTTTAAAAGGAGGAGGAATAAAAAAAATAAAAAAAACTGTTCCCTGCCTCGACAACAAAGGCTCCGCCAAGCTGCTCGGCTGTTGTGGGCTCAGGGGAACTCCACTCGCCCCGGAGCAGGAAGGAGCCCAGAGCGAGGGAGGAGGTAAATCTGCCAGTTTGAGGGATTGCGAGAGGAAGCAGGAGGCTTTAACCCCGTGAGAAGCTGCAGGGATGATAATTGAGCTGATTCGAGGCTCTCTGCGTGTCTGTTTGACAAGAGAAACTAAGTGCGGAGGAGCGCTGCTTCCTGCTTTTGCGCGTTTTGGGATTATTTTTATTTTTTTCTCCCCCCATCTTCTTCTTCAATCTCTCCCCGTTGTGTGTGCAACGCGCCACCGATAAGAACAGACAAGATACCGACCCAGCATGAAGCTCCGAAGTCCCACTCGATCAGAATATACAGACGCACAGACCTAACCAGCCCGTCTCTGATGCCAGTAACCAGAATCTTGTAGGAATCTTGAGACCACAATAAATCATTTCAAATCTCTTTACCAACGTTAACCTGTACAATGAACGTGAAAAAGCAACAAAAATGCAACCAATAAGCCGGTCGCACCCTCAAACGAACATGCCGCGGTCACATCAGGCTGCAGGATGGTGCATCACGAGGATGATGAGGTTGAGTGACAGCTATGGATGTATGAGGATGTTTTGTGACCGACCAATCAGAACCGGACTGACCGTGGTGTACCGTTCCTTTAAACCGATGCTCCCGACTCGTCACATCTTCACCATGTCTGCTGTCTCATTAAAGTCATTTCCTATTGTTTGATTGCTCTTGTCCGTTGGCTCGAAGACGCGAGTCGTTATCTCTTTTTCCGACTAAAATAAAACGGTGGTGCAGACTGTCCAGACCGCCTTCCGATCCCACATTACGTAACTGGACTCACCGGTGATTCACCATCGGTCACCTCCTGCAGTGGTGTGGTGCACCACAGATGGAGAAGCCAGACCGCCTCCAGCCTCCTACGTCACCTCCAGGACGGAGGCCGCGTGTCCCTCCACGCTTACCGGGGGGTGGACGGGGGTGAATAGTTATTTTTATTATTATTATTTTTTTTAAAGCCACCTTGTGAATTAAAGAGGAAGGTGTTGATCGCCGGTCGTGGTGGGATTTGTAAACAAACGGGTGGCGTCCCGCGTCGCTGAGCGCGCGCCAGTTGGAAAACGCAGACGGCCCATCCGTTGCCAAGTCTCCCCCACCCCACCACGCCGTTTTTTTTTTTTTTTTTTTTTTAAACCCATTCCTGGAGGCTGCAGGCAAGCGTGGCTCTCCGACATACGGAGACGAGTCCTCTGCTTTTTGCAGCGCGTTGCTGGTTGTTCTCGTGGCATTTCCATTAAAACCCTGTGCCAGTGTGGATTTTATAGCGCTTGCAATGCAATAAATGTTTAAATGTAGTGAAACACAATTGTTTTTGTGCACGGTAATGGTGTGGTGCAAGTAAAATAATGCAGAAAATGAGTTTTGGCTTGATTATTAAGGCCGAAATCAGGCATCCAGTGTCTCCAATTTATTTCATTTATACTGAAGGTACTGAATGTTTTTTTTAATTAAAACGGCCCTTTTAAACACCTTGTTATTTTATTATATACCTTGTAATACACAATATAACAATATTTCTGTAGAAGGGTGAGTGAGTGTTGAGTATTTTCCTGGGCATTTATATGTTATGTAATATTATGTCTTTACCCCAGTTCCCTATATTAGAATGCATATTATTATTAAAGATAACATTAAACTTATAGAATTTGGTTCATGAATCACACGTGTCTTTCTCCATGCAAACAACGTCTTTATATTTCATAAGGAACCGCGTTTTTTTTTTTTTTTTTTTTTTTTTTTTTTAACACGCTCTACATATTCAGTTGCACTTGTACTCGTGTACTCTGGCCTTTTAATAATTAATGGCAGTCCTTCACTGGGGAGAGAACGGTTGAGTCTTACCGGCGCGTCAATCAAAACTCGCCCCGAAGGCTGTGCTGCACAATGGTTCAGGGTTCGGGCGGGCGGGCCTTCAGCGCACCAGTAATCTTGACATTTGGCTCACCGGCAAGCGCGTGTTCCTCAAGGCGCTGTTTCGCCTTGTCCTCCTGTCTCCACTCCGCTTCTAGTTTTGGTGGAACGTCCGGGGCCTGGCAGCATTTCCCCCTCGTACTTTGGCCGAGGTTGCTGCTAGCTTTTGTTACCTTGTCAATGTTGACCATTTTACTACGTCTGTAAAATCTGTTACTAATGTTTCACTTTCCCGTTACTCTAGTCAAATAGGATTTATGTCCCTTGCACCGTAACAAACACAGCATTACAAATCATTTTCACAATTTAGAACAGTTGTTGCCAGCCCAGAACGGCAAGTCACGTTGATGATGGGCTTCTGTGACTAACCTTGGCCTCCTCCCTCCTTCCCTCCCTCCCAGGTATATGTGGAGTTCGACGACCTGGAGTGGGACAAGCGCGAGTGGGTCAAGGTGTACGAGGACTTCCAGATCTTTCTGGTGGAGCACCAGCTCGTCTGGGCCAAGCGCAAAGAGGCCAACCAGCTGCAAGGAACTAAAGCCAAGCAGGTCCAGTGGCCGGCCTTGGTGAGTGATCCAATCTTTCCTTCCTTTCGTTCTTTGCTTTCTCACTCTGAGGTGGTTGAGTTTTGCACCCTTTTGGTTGCTGTGAAAGCCTTGAGCTGAGACGCTTCGATTTCTGTGTTGTCTTGGTTTGGACTTTAAAGATGCCTGAGTTGCGAGGACGAGCAGCAGAGGGTGCAACAGCAGATATACGAGGCTCAGCAGGAGATCTGAGTCCAAAAAAACCCCAGAAAGCAAGTCGTAAATGTTCAACAATGCAGCGTTGCGGGCCACGCTCCATGATCTGGTGGAGCGGAGCTGTGTGTGTTGCTGAGGAAGTCTGTGCAGTGTTTGGTTATGTAACCTGCAGCTCGCACAGCGCCATCTGGCAAAAACACTGGAGATAAGAGTTCAAAGAGAGTCCCAGTGAGACACACACACACACATACACACAGACACACACACTCAATCAAAGCAGCTCTGACAGCAACGCCCGCTGTGGAGTTCTGCATGGTAGACGGTGACCTGCTTATCGGTGCCCTGCTGTTTGTACCAGAGAGCAATAATCCATATGTCTGTATTATAGTATTAATAATAATAATAATTATTATTGTCACCATCACCGTGAGATGTCGCTGATAGATTTATTCCATTGTTTGCTCAGTTTGTTTGCATGTCTAAGATGTCTTAAGCTATTTTCATAATATATGAAGCACATCAATTTGGTTCAATCAAACAGAGAAGTACATAAAAAACGAATAACATTTAATACAGTGTTTGTACTCATACGCGTGACTCAGTAGCTATCGTCTTAATACGTGTACGGTTGTGAATGACCTGGAAGCGTGCAGTCCGCAATATTTGCAGTTTTTTTATGAACACACCGCTTGTGCAAATAGTTTCTTGACCTAACGTCCTTTGTGACTTACGCCCAAATAAGACTTTTTATGACGCACGGATACATTTGTTGCTGTTAATGTTTAGTCCAGTTGTCCCAACATTGTCAATAATATATTTGACATTTTTCTCTTTATTTCATGTTTTCCATTAGCTTAGCGTTATGAAAATGCGCAATCCTTGGGCCTGATGCGGGTCGTGTTCCCGCATTGTCCCTTCTGAAATGAGATCGTACCCTTGGATGGATCATTCCCCTCCGGTGTCTGAAGCTATTAGGCATGTCTCGACTTTGTACGTCGTGCGTCGTTATTACGGTGTCAGCCTAATTAGCTTTGCCGGATAGCCAGCAGCCCCTCAACGCACCCGCGTTTGCACCGTTGTCCGTTTCTGAAGGGAATTGTTCTCCGCGTCTGCCTCCTTTTAACTGAACCGCATTCCCTGCTCCATAATTTATGGCTGCTATTTCAGTGGCGTTCAAGGGTCGGGGGGGGGGGATGGGCACCGCACCGACTTTTTACTGCCACCGGATCGACCTTAGTCAGCAAAGCATCGGGCTCCAAGTGCCGCGGAACACTGCGGCCTTTTGTCTGTGGCCCCGACCGGCAACAGTAACTTCACTTGCCATGCAAGTCTAAGCAGACGTGACCCAGTGATGGAATGCCATCGATGGATACATCGGTGTTGCCCCGTCACCGCGCTTGGCCCTCAGCCCAAGGTTATCGAGCGTCTCGTCTTTCTCCTCCTCCTCGGGTTCGGCGTTTATGGGTCTGGCCCTGATGTTTCCGCATGAGATCCGGTGTTTTTGTTCTGGTGCACTTGGTCGCCAGCTGTTGGGAGAACACCGTACAAACATGTAACCTTGGTGTCTGATCGCTGCTCACAAACGACTTACAAATGGACACAACAACAAAAAAAAAAAAGACACTAGTGCACTGATGGCGATAGTAAGCTTATTTCTGAGCATGATTGATTTCATTTGGTTAAGTAGATAGTAGGGGTGTTGCGATTATAATCGATGCATCGCGATACTGCAACGATACAGTGCAGAACATAATCGATTATATCATAGTAACGTTGCTTGGTGATTTTCTGGTGGCGCCATAAAAATTGGGTAGTGACCGTGGCTGCCTGATCTGAGTACGGTATGCTGTGCAGTGGACACAACAGTCAAAGTTGAAATTAGTTGAACTTTCGCTGCTGGTCTCCGTGACGTATTTTCGCGTGACCAGTTGACCGAAGCGGTCTAGTGTTCTGTTCGGTCTGTCCGACACCACGGACACAAAAAGTGGGAATGAAGGAAATGCTAATCTTCTCAGTCTCTGAGTGTCCAGAACTCTACAAGATGATGTTATCGTCTTACGGAGAGTGAGGAAAATATGCCGATTTTTTGAGACCAAGTGCAAACCTCTCCAACGAGCAGAAAAAGGTTGTCTGTGCTCAGCTGATGCCATGGACGTCTGAACAAGGCATGTTTCCGGTGTTTGTGGCATCAAGTGTGGACTGAATGGCAAAAGTTTTTCTGCTCAGTGAGGCAAATCAAAGTGTCCACATGGGTGACATTAACTTGTATTTGTAATGTGATTCACTGATAATCATAACCAGTGAAGATTCAGACCTAGCTAGATACTTTATTGACCCCAAAATGTAGTCAGACAATATTTTTTGGATTTATGTCTCCTGTGATGGACTGATTTCCTTACTTTGATGTTGCAGTTGTTTATTGAATATGCAAGAATGTAGAATATGTTATAGAATGTAGGTTATACCATGACACTTATGATATAACAATGACACATTGCTCGCGATAACAGTTTGGGATAATGTGGGATAGTTGTCTATGATGTCTGTTGTCTGTTTATCATGAAATTACTGTTTTCTTTATTAAAGAATTGAGGGAAATGTGCTGTATACGTAGGCTTGATACATTGGTAGTGAATAGTGTATTGATTTTTGAGGAAGCATCATGATATATTGCAGTACTGATTAATGACTATAATGGATATCAATAATCAAGACGTTGTCCAGCTCTAGATGGTGTTGTGACCATCTTGGAGATATGACTGTTCTTTGTAAGGCCTTGCTCCGGTTGCCGTGGCGTCGGACAGATTATGCTCGCAGCATTATGCACGGCATGATGGGGAACAGATGAAAATCTCAGCCGTGCAGAACAACGCGCCGCTTTATAATCTTCAAAGCCGAGGCATGAAAATCCATTATTCTCCCTGCTGCTGACGAGCCCGGGTTTAATGGAAGGCCGAGCCACGGCAGTTCTGATGGATGTTAATCACAGAGAGCGGGGCAAGACGATGTGTACCCTACACTTCTGCAGCTGCAATGGCAAAAAAAAAAAAAAAAAGAAAAATCCCCCGTTCTGTGAAGACCAGGCCCATGTGAGGAGGATGATGTTTTATGGTGTTTGGGCCAACGTAGAAGATTTCGTAATTTTATGAACATTCTGTGCTGAATCACGTCACAAACAAACAAAGTGAACCAAATACTGATTCAGCTACTTTAATTTTCTTCATGAAATTCTGAACTTATTTATTGTTTGTTTATTTTATTAATTCTGATTTTTTTAAATTTTTTATTGTTGCAACTAGAATAGAGAGAATTCTATGATACGATTCTTGTGATTTGCTGCCCACGATAACAATAATATCACAATACAATATAATAGTCTTATTGAGAAGCTACCACCCTTACGCCAGGGTTACGCAAGAGGTGCATAAAATGCAATAAATCTCTATTTTTTAAGGAGAATTTACTGTCAGCTCTGTGAAAATGAAAACTTAAAGGTTTCGTATTAATTTTTTTTTTTTTTGAGGTAGCTATTTGAAATATTATTAGCCTCGATATAATTGATTTTTAAACGGATGCATAGTTTGGCGTGTGTTGTGTTGCCCTCCGCGGTGGCAGGTCGGATGAATGTCTTTCATTAGCCTAGCGGTGCTGACGGGGACCTGGCGGAGATGAATCCGTCTCCACCCTCCACATCAGAATCTGCCGCCGCGGTGATGGATTCCCTACCGCGTTTATTAGCTGAACTGCGTTCAGCACCGGCAACAGAGTCAGTCCGGCACTCTGCAGTGCGGTTAGTACGGTGAAACTAAGAGCCCCATCTTCTGAATATTATTTATGCATGTTTTTTTTGGTTATTTTGGTTGACTGCACAATGTGAACTCGACTGTCATCAACAATAAGTTATGCTTCCTACATCATAAATATAAAATTGCACAATTACACAGTATACAAATATACATGAGGCAAATACCCAGCATGAAAGATCTGTTTTTAAGGCCCTTGTTGATGTGTGAGGCAGCATTTGTGTTTTTAATATTTTCCCCTTTTTTTGTCTTTTTCTTGGTTGTAATGGCAGTGGTTCTGTGTGTCATGTTCTTATCTGTTTTGTGTGTGTGATTGTGGTTGTTGGTTAACACCACAAACTCCTTGTGACCTTTGAACTTCCGGTGTTGGAGTATGGGGGTAGCTGTGTGTAGGTGGAACTGCCTGTCAGCTGGTGTGTGTGTGTGTGTGTGTGTGTGTGTGTGTGATTGCTTTTACTTTGCCAGACAGCCAGCTCTGCTAAAAAGTGTTGCTAGAATAGAGGACAAAATGTCAGGAGCGTACAGATGATCCTTCACTGCCAACTGCACAGCTGGTTCCTTAATGGCAGCAATCATAGTCAGGCAGGCTTTACGGCGGCCAGCCTGGGGCGACTCGCTCCTCCTTTAAAGAGAGTGGGGGAGGGGGAAAGATGGAGGTTGGGTGGGGAGTAATGTAGCTGTGTGGAAAAGGTTGGGATAGAAATGACACAACCTTGGTGTCCTGTTCACGTCTTGGTCTCTTTGCACACAATGTGACCCACAATGTACAAAAGTCGTGTAAGATCAAATCATAAATAAGGTTTCATATTGAATACCTGCCTCTATTCGCTTCATAATGCATGCATGACGTAACAGAATTAAACTTTTAAACATCTGTTCGCATTGTAATATAAAGGCTCCCCGGTCAATTTTGCGGTGTTGCCAGATGCATCCAATCAGACTCAATAAAACTGTAAACCTTTCAGCCCAACCTGGCAACATGCAGTCTGCATGAGCTCATAGCTTTGAGTTTGATGTGAAGCTGTGGATCTCAGGTTTGCAGATTAGCATTTTTGTCTTTAAACAGATTTGTTGTAATTTAAAGGTCCCCTGACATTATTTTTGCTTTCTGAAGTAGCTTAAATCCCAAAATTCAGGCATGGTGCAGAAGTACAACCACTTTCATCCAGTCCCACAATGAGATTTCCCCAGGAGGCTGCGTTTCGGTGTCTGTAGCTTTAAATGCTAATGAGGAGGAGAGCGACCTATAGTAGTTGAGGGGGCATTTGCGAAAATTGCGTCATCAACACCATTCACCAACCACAATGTTTGGCGCAGACAGGAAGCTGTTTTTCAAAAAAGAAAAAAGTCTCGTCTGATGGAACTAAAAAAAAAAAAAAAAGAAAATTTCTGCTCATTTTCACATCCAACCCCCCCCCCTCATCTGTATGAAAGCCAAAAATATGTAATATTTTTGCTACAGCACTGGAACCAAAGGATTAAAGCGAACTGTTGTATGCTCAGTCGGTTCTCTGTATTTGGTTGCTGTTGGGACTGTCTGTTTTCTTTGCTAGTGCTCTTTTTGGGCTGTGATAAATGACATGACAAATGCTGTTATTTCAATCAAATATTGACATTAATGGCACATTAATAGGAAAATGATCTTAAATTCTTTGCCGTGGTTTTTATTGAGCATTTCATGTGCAAACATTCGAGTGGCATAACATGTAACGTCAGAAATTTGTCAAGCATTAATATTTGGCCGCTGTCATATTTGGACAATCAGCCACCACTGGGGGAAAAACATGTTACTCATCAGATTATGCACTCTGTTTTCCACCCCATGTTACACCATCTTTGGTCTGCTGCGTGATCTTCCACACTTACACTGAGGTGTGGAGCTGGGGGTCTACGAGATGCTCTGACCCCCCGTCTCAGTAGCCTAGCGAATAGCACACACGTCTCTGAACCAGAAGACCACAAGGTCATAGGTTTAAACCCCACTTACTACCATTGTGTCTTCAAGGGGGACTGTCCCTGTCACTATTGATTGTAAGTCTCGCCTGATGCATTTAGCAAATGCCGTTAAATTCCATGTTACTACGTTACTCCACATTTACTCTGCTAAACACCGACTGGGGGAGTTTCTGTTTGGACTTTTGTGGCCTTGGCACCAAGGCAAGGCAACGAGTCAACTTGCCTCCTTTTGGTCTTCGTTGTGGAAGTTGTGGAAAATGTGTGGTACCTGGCATGATGGGTGCCCATTGAACCTTTTGTCTGCATTTCAGCAGGCTTCAAGTAATTGACAAGTAGATGTTGCATATGACAAATGTATTGTGTTTTGTGTGTTGCTGTTATTGTCCCATGTGAGACTGTTCACTGAATAGTGAGTGTGTTGTGTTTTGTTATGGCCCCTTTTCACTAAATGGTCAACTCAACCTGGCACCTACAATTTTCTTAAGATCTGACAGGTTTCATTGAATTGCGGCTATTGTCCAGCGACAATAATAATTTTTATTGGGTAAATGTTGAAAATGGCTGAACTTTTTTAGACTGTCTGACTAAAACAAGAAAAAATATGGATATTTTCTTCAGTTTGACATGCCGGTCTGAGAAACGGAAGGATGATGTGGACCTGTAAATCCGCCTGGGGGAAGGCTTTGTGTTTCTCTTTAAAGACTGTTATGTATATTCGCTGTGTCCTTCGACCCCAGACGTCTGTGGAGAATGGGAAGTCTGTGTAGCTTTCCTGTCTACTATCTATGCCATTTTATGCCATAGCACGTCTGTGGCATTCGCGTGGGGTTGTCAGATTTATTGTCTCTGGTTTAAGAGTCACATTGCATTGTGGGTAAGCACTGTCGTGGGGTTTATTGATTACTTCAGGGTGCACCAGGGTGGTCCCATTCTCTTGGCCCAGACAGAGCGAGAAGCATAAATGGGCGGTGCATTCCTACAATGAACCCTGATTGGGTTCCCTTGAAGGGTTTATTTTTAGAGCACTTCCTTTTCGGCATTGTTCTCGGCCCCCGGAAAACACATTACCTCAGAGTGGTGTCCAACAAAAAAATTTCCTGCCCGCTCTGCAAATTCGCCGGCTCGCTAATGTTTTCATCCGTTTGGTCGCATGGTAACATTGCATAATGGTGGCCTAGCGGTTAAGGAAGCGGCCCCGTAATCAGAAGGTTGCCGGTTCGAATCCTGATCCGCCAAGGTTGCCACTGAGCAAAGCACCGTCCCCACACACTGCTCCCCAGGCACCTGTCATGGCTGCCCACTGCTCACCAAGGGTGATGGGTTAAATGCAGAGGACACATTTCACTGTGTGCAACATTGCTGTATATCACAATGACACTTCACTTATATCATAGAACAAAAATGCGGGCATTTCCTCTTCTTTCGCGATTAAGTGTGAGACAAAAATGATGGTTGCAGAAATGTAAATAATTTTAATTTCAGCTATTTTCCAAACAAAAGGTAAATATTGAATATGACTGCATAGTCCCTTCGTTTTTTTTTGTGTGTGTAGGGCAGGGGGGCTGTGTATGGTTGTTGTTCTACACAAGTCTATATTCTCATTACACCTTAAATTGCATCGGTCAGAATGTGGATCTAGGCAGAAAGTGGCGTTGCTCGTTAATTCTGATATTTGAAAGTAGGGATATAAATGCACTTTTATTGTGGTAATAAAATCTTTCATTTCACTTCATGCATTTAACGGCCTACGCTCAGCACACTTAAGAACAGAAGCAGAAATTGTAATAAGAATCACATGTTGAACAAGTCTGGTGTCTTTTGTTTTTTAATAAGACAATTTTGTTTCTGCTGACTATAGACAACTGATGAGTGTTTTTTTGGAATAAAATCATTCAACTTGTTTTCTCTGCAGCTTAATGCACTAAATATAACCCAGCCCCCACACCAGACTGTCTCAGATGCATTTGTTTGTCCCCCTAAAGTAAAAAATGTAATATAATTTTATGTTCTTGCAAAGTCTAATTCTGATCTCGAGCAGCTTGTTCAGATCACTGACTGAAAATGTTCAGTTGACTTCTGACAACATCATGTTGTCCATGATCCCAATGGACAGTTACAGTACAGTATGATCATGACATCATTGTAGTTTATATCATTTAAAATGGTAAAAATGTATCTTTTTTTTTAAACAAATGTTAATTCTGTATTTGTATTTTAGTACAAGTGTTAATTGTCTGAAAACAGATTAAAGCCATCAATACTGGTTATCGGCATATTGATAACGTATCACCACAGGAAGAACCATGGCATTGATTATATTGATATTTTTTTGGCCCCACCACTATTAGTAGTGTATTGTTTATTTGTTTAGAATCGGTCACGCTATCAGCCATATGTTTCATTTGTAGATCTGTGCTTCAGTGCATTGGGTGGAGCAAACTGCGCAGGGGTACTGTAACTGACTCCACCACATCATGCCACTTCCCAGTTGGGCAGATTTGGCGCAGCATTCCTCCACCCCTCCAATCTCTCTCTCTCTCTCTCTCTCTCTCTCTCTCTCTCTCTCTCTCTCTCTCTCTCTCTCTCTCTCTCTGTGTGGTCGTGGGCAGCAGTGGGTCCCGTCTGGCATTGAGGGCGGCGGCGGTGGGGGAGTTTTGCAAGCGCGCTTGTCTGTTGCGTTTCGGTGCCAGATATTACATCATACTTCTTCATCTGTTCGATCTGCAACCCGATGAAGGTCAGGCTCCGCCTCCACTCCCCCTCCTCTGTTCATTCGATCAGCCTGCGTCGAGGAGTCTCGCGTCGGGGCCCGGGCTGGGGCGCGAAGGTGGCCCTCGCCCCGTCTTTCCAGAGGAAGGACGAACAGCTGCTGCTGGAGAGATGCTGGATTTAGGGAGGGAGGGGAGTTTTTTTTTTTTTTTTTTTACATTTAAAACCTCGCTAATGGGCTCTTGCCCTTGCTGCACGGCTTTCTTCTTGGCAGCGCGCCGGCTCGTTCAGAAAAGACGTTATTTGGCAGGCTGTGGCGCTGCCCCAATTCGAAAGCTTTCAAGTTGGAAGTGAGCAAAAAATGTGCCTCATGCTGCGTTTGCTGGGACCCATTTGGATGTATTACTTTACCATTTAGTGTTCTGACCCTTGCGCATTTTACTGTATGTGTTGCATAATGGATTTACAGCATGGATTTTCCCTCGTTAGTCTTGAGAAAGAGGCAGGGCATGAGAACTGTGGATGAACAGCAGAAATGTGCATGCCTGCAGTCTGCAGAAGATGCAGCGCTGATAAAAGCATTTTGAGTTGTGCAGCGTTGCAAGCTAAGCGTAGGGCTTTTTCGCTGGTGTCAGGTCAAAGGCGTCCTCTGCATTTACGTAAATAGAAATTCTCTGTACCTTCAAAACAAACCCACCGCCCTTTTTTGTTGCCATGAAATTACACGACCTCCAATGGTGTCAGATGAAGCCAGATCTTGTAATGGGAGAAGCCAGACATCGAGCAGCTCTCTTGTATGCTACTTGCGCACGTGATGGACGCATGACAGTTGCTCTATGTCGGGCTCCTTCCATTTCAAGATCTGTTCATGAAAACATTCTGTTTCTCCCATGTTTGATCTATCTGCGCAGATTCGTAGGACACCTTTGACCCCATGCTTAGCGTGGAGTGCTGCGTTTTTCGGCAGTTTGAAGGTAGTGCCCAGAGGTTGTTATCCAAAAAGGTAGGAATGACCAGTTAACTGTCACGTTGGACAAAATAAGCTTTACCAACACGTTCATGAAATAAAATATCGTTATTTGCTATATTAAAATCGGTGGACACGTGATCACGTTTATCTCCATGAGTGAAAAGGATGGATGGGTGAATGCGCCTGTTACAGCATTCGGGTTTTTTTTTTTTTTTTTTTTATAAAGGAAGCATATTGGAGTTCTGGCGGATGCACCTTTTGCCCGCCGCAGCGCATCAGAAGCTCTATTTCTGTGCAGAGGCTGCTGCTGTCTTCTCTCTGAAAATACCTCGTTGTCAGAGCGCCGCGGTGCATAATTTATAGCTTTACTTTTCCATTTTTTCCCCCCGCCGCCCCTTTTTCCGTGCGACCTCGTTTTGGTCTGCGATGCTCTGCTTGCAGTTGAGATGATGACGAGTCTGACAGAGACGACAGCGCTGGTGACTTGGATATAAGGTTTGGGTGACTTGGAAAATGGGGTAAAAAAAAAAAAAACAGACTAGATGGAGAATACAACACCCCCCGTAATTTCCAAAAGAGCACGACCATTTTCCGTTTCCACACCAACGGAATAGAAGCAGGACTTGAAATATTCATCTGCAATAATCTGAGGCTGATATGTTGTTGTGAGGAGGGAGAATTCCACAGGAAACGTGAGAATTGGAAATGTGTTTATTTCCTTGCTGTGTAGGGTTATGGCAGTATGAAGTTCTGCAGGGTCCACGTTCATGCCCACCTAATTGTCTAAAAGACTACTAGTGATTCGGAATTGAGGTTTAAATATGTAGGGAAAGCTATTGATAAAAATGAGCCGTTAATTGTTTGAATATTTGGATTTAAACCGTCCATGGTTATAGAGCATCTCAGGGGAGTTCCATTAGGAAGGAGGCAACGTCTCACCTGGCACTCCGATCACCGGTATCATCCGCTCTCTTCTTGCTGCCTTCATTTCTGCAACGGTTCCATGGATTTTTGTTTTCTTTTCCCCTCTCCACCCCGGATCCACAGCGATGCGGTTCTGTGACGGCCTTCTGGATCTCATAGCAACAAAATGCACACGCAGAATCAGCATCATGGGGCCACAATCTCCCTTTCATCAGGATACGAGTCGAGTGCAACAAGAGGGTCTGTTGATGTGGAAACAAAGGAGCCACTGTCTCTGCTCAAGTGACTTCCTCTCCCCCGCCTCCCGCTCTTTATTTCTGATTTTTCAGCCGACTCTGCGATATCTTCACAGCACTCACTGCAGCTCTATCTATCTATCTGTCTGTCTGTCTGTATATGTGTATATCTATCTATCTATGTGTATATGTATATGTATGCATGTGTGTAAAGATAGATAGATAGATAGATAGATAGATAGATAGATAGATAGATATAGATATTATCTCTGGTTACCATGCTGTATTTTTATTGTCTTGGTAATTAACTGTATCTTGAAGATTGAACTACCCTTAATTAATAACTACTACCTATTTAATGCCTTTAACACCTTACCCTCCACTCTTAAGGCTGCTTTTAGTGGCAGATTGAAAACGGTGGCATACAAAATGTTAATTGAAATCAGAGTTTTTAAAGTTGCTTCATCCACATGGACATTTGAAATGAATGCTCTCTGAATGCCAGACGCATTTTTGCTGCACTTTGCAGCTGTGTTCAATTGACGTTTTACTGGCGTTCGGCTAGTTGCTGTTGAACGCTCTTCGGGATTCAGGAAGAAATTGACACCAAGAAAAACGCTGCATGCAACGTTATTTGATGACATCCAAACGTGCAGCCAACCGGACGCTGGTACTGAGCGCCTGTGTGGATGCTTTGATTTGCTCCAACGAACAGAAAATTGGTAGCCGTAATGTAGAAAAATTGTTGGGACGCATCGTGATTAATCGATAATTGTTGCGTTTATAATCAGAATTGAATTGAGTAGTGAGACCAAAAGAAGGTTCACACGTCTATTGCATTGTGAACATTGGTTTACGTTGTAGTTTAGCGCGCTTTTCTGGCAACATCTACCAGCATTAAGACCCCATTTCTCGAAACTCTGGGGTCTGCTGCACAGACACAAACACATTCTTGTGGTTGAGTCCCATCAACATTGTTCACAATCCTTGGAATTGGCCATTGGCCACTTTGTTCATACCCGTGGTCTCTTCCGCAACTTTCCCCACGTGAGCGCAAGTCGCAGCCACGACAGCTGCCATTCCTAAAATGACAAGGCTCGGCAAGGTGACAAAAGGCAGCGCCTCCGCCGGGGCCCTAGGAGACGAGCGCGGTCGTTTTATTTCACCCTGTCCCTGTCGGTGCGAGATTGGGGAGAGGCAGCTCGGCATGTGCATGTTTCACCGGGAAGCGTTAACGCTGCAACCGCAGATAAATCCGGCCGTGTCATCGGCCATCACCCTGCACTTTTAGCCAGAGGCTATTTTCAGTTGTGTTACGAGGGAATTCGTATTTGACAGATTTGACAGTACAGGAACACCTTACTGATTTAAAATTTATAGTGAGAGAAAATTAATTTCTAATTAATGGTGGTTTTCTTTTTGTCCCCAGTACTGATGCAAATAAGTAGCCCAGGGGTCCACATTTGTAAATTGTACATGGGTGGTAGGAGCCTAGTGGGTAACACACTCGCCTATGAACCAGAAGACCCAGGTTCAAATCCTGCTTACTACCATTGTGTCCCTGAGCGGGACACTTAACCCTGAGTGTCTCCAGGGGGGGGGACTGTCCTTGTAACTACTGATTCTCTGGATAAGGGCGTCTGATAAATGCCGTAAATGTAAATGTAAGCAACGGCAGAAATGTTCTCCTTTTATCACACTGCCTCCTCACTGTGAAGCCTGAAGATATGGTCCAGCACAACCAGATGGACATGAAAACGTGAGAAGGGTGGTACACTAATGTATAGTTCATCTATGTTACTATATTTTGTTCTTGTTTGATTACACACGTTCACGGCCACACACACACACACACACACACGGATGAGCTGTGTTATCTCCGGCCTCCTGTGGTCGGCAGCTACCTGCATGCCAGCGCTGCAGAGTGGGGATTTGTCTTCACGCGGGCGTTGGTCTTCGCAGGACGGGGCTGGCAGCCATTGTTCCCCACAAATCCAGTTTCCTTAACACTGTGTGTGTGTGTGTGTGTGTGTACCTGCGTCTGTTTGCTTTTCTTTGCATGTGTGTTCTTTACAAGCGGTTCTCAGCGCAGTCTTTTTTTCTAGTCATGGGGTTATGACAGTGGTGTGTGTGTGTGTGTGTGTGTGTGTGTGTGTGGTTTGTCTGGCAGACTGTAATCTGCAGCAGAGTGGCAGATGGGGGACGGCGCATTATGGCAGGGCTCTGATGGGGGATCCGGGGTCAGCAGCTGAGGGCCGGGCCCTCTCACCGGCGCACCCTGAGCAGCTGATCCAGGATCAGCTGACCGGCACCGCTGGCCACATAGTTCTTCAAAATTCACACCAAATATGTCTAATGTTCCATTCATAAAAAAAAAAAAAAAAAAAAATGGAACTCGGCCTCAACCGGAACTCATTTGAAATAAAATAAGTAAAAACATGTTGACTAGGATATTCATTTTTAGCTGGACCAGCAGACTATGCCAGATTTGCCAGATTTTCCAACCGTTCGATTGGCGCTCCGCCCTGCCTGGGGAAATTGTAATATTTATTTTGGAATCTCGAGGCACTCGCGCGGCGTCCGGTCCTGCCGAGATTCGCGCGGTGACTGCTCGGGACAGGTTCTCGCGCGGTGCCGTAGTAAGCAGCTGGCGGGCAGATTAGAGGGATTGCGGCGTCCGCGGTAAAAGCGGGGAGATTCCCAGGCCATCCGTCCCCATCAGTCATCGACTTAAATCCGTGCAAGCTGCCACTTCCTCCGCCCTCCTGCTGTCACCTCCAAGTGAGTAGAAGATTTTTACCGCAGTACTGATGATGTGTTAAAAACAACTGGTTCAGGGTGGGTCTCTGTAGAACAGCATCATGGGAAAATTTTATTGTAGATGCAGGATTGGCTATTTAAATAAAAATCTAAAAAAAATTCAATATGGAAATTCAAGTGTAATTAAAAAGGGTCTTAGCAGTTTAATGGGTGTCGCCTATGATCAATCATTAATCCATAGCTATGCTCTGTGAATGTTATTGTTCTTTCCTCAGCACATTTATCACACAGTGCATACGTTCTTCAACAGAGCAGACAACTAATGACCACGTCAAGTTACAACTCATTCTAAAAAAACATTCCAAGGCTTGTCAGCGTATAAATAATGGGCTCATGCGGGTGTGATCGAAAGTATAAATCCTGATAAATGCTGGAGAGAATTCATCCATTGACATGAAAAGGCTCTGCATTAGTGGGGCAGTGGTGGCCGAGCGGTGAAGGAAGCGGCCCCGTAATCGGAAGGTTGCCGGTTCGAATCCCGATCCGCCAAGGTGCCACTGAGCAAAAGCACCGTCCCCACACACTGCTCCCCGGGCGCCTGTCATGGCCGCCCACTGCTGACCAAGGGCGATGGTTAAATGCAGAGGTCACATTTCGTTGTGGCACCGTGTGCTGTGCTGACAATCACTTCACTTTTCACTTGCCGTCTTTTCGGAAAGAAAAATGGACTTGTCCCGACTACCTTTAAATCGGCCGGCATTTAACATCAGACGAAACAGATGTATGCCGCTGTTGTTTACCTTTTTTCGGTGGTGTAAGGGCAAAAATAAACTGCTTGGTACTTATCAGTATCTTGACAAAGATACCCTATTTACCCTTTTTGCGGGTGTCTAATTATTTCTGTCCCCAGAACATGATCCTTAATTATGTTTTTTCATAAAGCAATTTTAAAATGGACGGAGCTCGATGATGATTGACAGCTCTCATGCGCACCGGATGATTTAAACCTTAGTCCCTAAATACGTCCCGTATGTAAAGAATCTTTCATGTTTTAACTGTTTGTTTCTGTACATTCTGAGGAGACCTTTGACCCAGTGCTATAAAATATCCGCCAAAGAAACAAGTTCTCAAGGCTCAAAACGACGGTTCCTTCAGATTAAAAGCACGGAGGACTAGTGGATTGTTGAGCTCAAGTTACATCCTAATTCTTTTGGTTCTGCCTGACGGCAGCGTAGTAACCTTCGGTAAACATTGACAAAGCGTTCATGCACTGCTGGCAAACAGAAGATTGCATTAAGATTGTACTGATTTGACGCAACTGTTGTGAGTTGTTGTGATCTGAGACGTTATCAGCAGGCACTGGTCTGATGTCCTTTCGACGCTCTCATGCGATGTGGAGTGACCAGTGTTTGCAGGTGTGACCGCGTCGGCAGCGCTCGGCAGCATGCCTCTCAGACAGATCTGGAAACAGGAGAGGACTGTTCAGTAACACCTTTGTCACTTTAAAATGACGAGACTTGTTGCGGGGCGGAGTTACGTTATATTAGTTTTATTGTAGTACCTCTTCGACATGGCACATTTTCAGTACTATACATAATATAGAATTTTACTGTCATTGTACTGAAACATTGTGTGTACCGGCCTGTAGAACCTTTAGAAATGTTATTTGGGATGAACTTCATGTCTAGATATTTGTTGGTGGGCGTGTTCCCAAGATGTCTATAGCAGATGCCATGTTTGTGACCCTGTACCCTGTGTCCTAGGGGAACGATGGAAAAAATGAAGAAAGTGGGGAGATGGAAGCTATACAACACATGGGCTTGACGTATTGGCAGGAGGGGGGTTTTAATCGTCCATCCTATCATGTCTGTATTGCTCCGCCCATATTAAAATTTACTTTACCTTAATTGGTGCCAGAAAATTGGCCCTGCGTCACATGGACGTGCACACAGGCAATGTGTGCCTTAATATCTACTCATGAAACAAATGATCTCAGTGGCTTTCACACAGTGAGACCTGCAACTTGTTAATTAAAGGTGGAACATGCACAAATTTTGCCCAAAGGAGATTTGTAGCTCCAACCAATAGGGGAATTTCACCAGAATACTATTATCATCCTAATAATCGTAGTAAATATCACATGATTTTCATCATTTTAAAAAAATTGTATACATTGCTATTGGTTCAAATCTCCAGTATCTTAACAAAAATGAAACCGCGTATGCATTAATTCAGTCAGGCCGTATATAAAAAGACGGCCGTGTTGTTTTGGCCAATTCTCGGTGGAGTTCTGCGAGGTGAACCAACAGGAACAGTTCCCCGCAGTGCTCACCAGAACCCGGCCCCAGCCTCTATATTAAACCCTGCAGGGAAGGAGGGGGGGCGCTGTGTTCGGTCCTCACCGAAACGACCCCTGAAATAGCAGTAATACACATGAATTTGTGATCTAGTCACCAGCGTTAATATTGGACAGCCTTTCACGTATAAAATGCATTAATGCCTGGAGAATGGCTGATATAATGTACAATTTGGCACTTGGTGCAAAAACCGGCTTGTGTTTTGTAATTATTTTGCATTGATACTATCTATTCATACTATGTTAAGATACATAGATAATACTATAAAATAATGTTTTACACTATTTAT
This sequence comes from Denticeps clupeoides, assembly GCF_900700375.1. Taxonomy (NCBI): domain Eukaryota; kingdom Metazoa; phylum Chordata; class Actinopteri; order Clupeiformes; family Denticipitidae; genus Denticeps; species Denticeps clupeoides. The sequence goes on along the minus strand of NC_041708.1, from coordinate 3,947,688 downwards.
AGATTTATGTTCACTGGTCATGTTCATGCTTCTCATGTTCACTAGTGCACCAATCAGAACGCTTGAACTATAGCGCTTGATAGTCTGATGGTTATGGTGGTTAGAAGCCTGGTGGGGCCAGATGACCACCGGTTCAAATCCCACTTACTACCATTGTGTCTCTGAGCAAAACACTGAGTGTCCCCAGGGGGGACCGTCCCTGTCACTACTGATTGTAAGGCGGTCTTGGGCGTCTGATAAATGTTGGTGTCGGTAGTGGGTGTGGTCATGCTCTGGATTTTGTTGATTTCCACATGCTGGGCTGTACACGCCTCGGCCTCCTGGCTCTCACCTGTGCCAAACGGCTAATCACCGGCGTGACCCGTGGTGGAAGTGACTTTGCGGCTGTGAAAGGGGCTGTGATTAGTTACACTCTCAGCAGCCCCCGCCCATTACCTGGTTAAGCCCCGCCCCCCCTCGCCGCCGGTTTGGCACTCTTCTGTTTTCTCCAAAAGTAAAACGCCAACACGTAAACGGAGGGAAAGAACGGCGTGCACTTCCCGCGGGAGCCGAGCCTCCATCTATGGAACAAGCGAGTGCTTGTGTAACCGCCGCTAAAAAAAAAAAACGAAAAAGGAGAGAGGGAAAGAGAGACAGGACAAGGATGACCCAGATCCAGGCGGGCTGGAACCCTCCAGTCCGCTCGCAGGAGTTCTCGTTTGCTTGCTCTGCACCACTGATGACAACAACTGAATAACCATCATCATCATCATCACCACTTTCAGGCGAAGAGAGAGGGAGGGACAGAACAGAGGAAAAGAAACAAAGAGAGAGTTCCCTTTTAGTCCTCCTTGCTACATTCTGTTCTTCCAGCTCTGCGGCAGTAACACCCCCCCCCCCCTCACACACACACACACACACACACACTCTCTCTCTTTCGTCTTCCTCTCTCTCTCCCTCCCTCGCTTTTATTTTCTCTCTTCTCCCTGTCAGGCTCTCCGAACGCCTGACATGTGGCTGAGCCTCTCATCAAAGCTCAGCTCTTCCTTTAATGACCACAAGACTCCTTTTGAGAAGAACCGTTCTCTTCTTCACCCCCGCTCTCTCTCTCTCTCCTCTTTTTTTTTTTTTTTTTATTTTTTTTTGCGAGCGCTCGCGGGAGACAACCGGACGTGGCGATGGCGGCGGTGGCGGCAGCTTCTGTCCCGGGCTTGTCTCTGAACCGGGGCTGACGCGACGGCCGAGAGGTAAACAGGTTTACCGGCTGTTGTGTTTCTGCAGCGCAGGTAACTTCGGCTCTTTTTCTTTTTGTCTTTCGAGGGAACCGGCGCGGGCCGGTTCGGAAGCGGCGGCGTTTCTTCGCCTTTCGTCGCGTCTGCGGTAAAGCGCGAACTTTGGCCCACATTCTTGAAAAGCCCCCGGCGTTACGTCACCGAAAGACACTCTCGTCTGTTCTGGCGGGTCGCGGGCGCCCGCTTGCGTAACGACGCCCGCCCGCGGGCATCGATGGCGACGGGCACCGGGGTCTCGTTGGTGGACGACGTCCCCCCCGTTTAAAGCCGATTACGTCCACCTCCGCGGTCTACGTCTGGACGCGGTGAGCCGTGGGTGTGTGTGTGGGTGTGTGTGTGTGGGGGGGTGTGTGTGTGTGTGTGTGTGTGTGTGTGTGTGTGGAGGCAGGGCCCGGCTGCACTCTGACCCATTTAGCAAACAGCTCTCTGAATGCTACACTGTGCCGAGTGCGGCTGGTTCTAATTACGCCTGGTAAAAGGGGGCGGGGCTGGGGGCGGGGCGGCGCTGCCGCAGTAACAGCCGGAGGGGTTACCATAGTTCAGACCGGGAAAAGGAAATTTGATTGCGTGGTGGGTGTCTCTGTATTTGTGTGTGTGTGTGTGTTGGTCAGGCCCTGTTCTCAGGGTGGAGGAATGTGGCTGGTCCTTCCTCACCCCCTCATCTTCGGCGTTGCCAGATTTGTGCCATTGTGTTTCGGAACTGGCCGAGGCTCGAGTACCGCAGTGTCCGGACAACACACACACACACACACACACATTCTGCAGAGTGAGCCTAAGACCATTCAGGATCTGCTGTAAATATGGGAGTGGCCGGGCCTGACCACACGCACAGGTCACACACAAGGGCAAAGGACGGCATCGTGTAAACACGCGACGCGCGGAGCACGTTTTGGCGGGAAAATTGCACCCTTGTTTGTTGCACTGACGTGTGTGTGTAGCCGCGTGTCCGTTCCCGCGGTGACCTTCGGCGTTTCTGGGCCGGCCGATGGCGTCCCGGGCCTCCCCGCCGTTCAACTACGCATCAGTTTCATCGCTCTCCACCCAGTCAAATATTTTAGGGCCGAACGACGGCAGCGGAGTGACGAGAGGCGCCTTTTGCCTCAAAATAACGCCCTCTTCACCGTAATGTGTGCGTCTCCCTGCCGGCAGCCGGTGGCTGAGCACCCCTTACTAATGGGAAGTGGCAGATGTGACCTGATTGTGGTTGTGCGAGGAAAGGTGTGTGTGTGTGTGTGTGTGTGTGTGTGTGTGTGTGTTCCTTCGTCCGCATCCCTTCCGCTTCGGTTCAAACGGCGCCGGCAATAAGGTTCGATTTTTATTCTGGTTTTTCAGACAGGTGCCACTTCGGCGAGTAAGGCGAAGGGAAACGCGGAACCACACCCGCACCAGAGCGGCCGCGGCTCAATGTCTCCTGTGCGCTTCTTCTTCTTCTCCTTCTTTTCCAGTCTGCCGTGGCGCGGTACGCTTCTATATTTATCCGGCCCAGAAACCGCGCTGCTGCTGGAGCGCAGAACCGTTTACTTCCGGGTACCGGTCTCGCTCCCCCCCCCCGTCGGGCCGCTCGGTTGTTTGGAAAGTTCTCCGCCCGACTCGGCGAGGAGAGCGGGCTTTATTTTCAGCGCGGTTTGATGCACTGCAGCAGGATGAGTGGGCCGGGTCCGCCCTGCCCGCCGCAGCTGCCTCGGCCCCCTTTTTGTCTCACCGGAGCCCTGCCGCCACCTCGCACCGCCGTACGCTGCGCTTTCTGGTGGCCGGGTAAAGTGGGACATTACTCGACCGTATTCCAGGGGACGTTGCTCGGCGGCGGCTGTATAAATAGACCCGGCTTGCGGCTACAAAACCGGTTCTCTGAGCCAGGGTTACCGGAGTTCTTCCGATCCTTATCTAATCTAATCTGTCGCTTGGCCATGTTTGTGTTTTGAATTCGTTGACATGCTGTTTGAACTTTGGACAGGGTTTTTGGACCGTTTTAAATACGGACGCACGCCATGTGATCACATGACTGACTTCCCCGACCCTTTCGCCCAGTCCGACCCCATGGGACATGGTGGCAGGGCAACATGAAGGCGTAACTTGCTGATGACCAAGTTGGTGACGGCAGATGTCCTGTAATTTTTGTAATAGTGTATCTCAAAAAAAATCATTTGTTTTCATCATTTAAGACTATAAACATTCATATATGCCATATCCAATACACATAAAACTAAATATTTTATTTACGTTTCTGATTCTGAATGGAACTATACTTAGAATATTACCTAAAATCAACCAAAACGTATTGACAGTACAGAAATGTCCAACTCCGTCATTATTTAACTGATACTATAATACATAACAGATATTGGTAACAATTCGAAGGGAAAATCCTGTTATATTAAGAGGGGAATCTCATTTTGTGTTATTCGGGTGCATGATAGTTGGTTCTCCTCCAAAACTCCACCCCCATCCACAGGACATGGGTGTCTCTGATTGGCCGATGAGTATAACAGTCATTCAAATCTATTTGTCCTTCAGGCATCAACTCAGGAGATTTTGGAATCACCAAATAAGGGAATATCTTTCTGACAGATTTCTAGTAGAGTAACAGGGACACACACACACACACACACACACACACACAATGCCCGAGTGCCAGGACGCCCTCGACGGCAGGGAGACTGGGCGCTGGGCACCGCCAGGCAGTCGATGGCATCACACTCTGCTCATCGGCAGTGTGGTGGGAACAGAGGAGGCACATCAAAGTCGTCCCGGCTGCCTTTGAACTGTCAGAGCCCCTCGCGCTTATTTATTTATTTATCAGCCTCCATCGCCGCCTCACATTAACTACCCCCCCCCCCCCCCCCCCCTCCGTCCCATCACGCCGGATAACCCGAGGAAGGAAGGAAAGTAACGTGCCCTCCACTCTGCTTTCGTTCCGCAGACGTTCAAGCCGCTGGTGGGGAAGACGGTGCTCGGCTCCACGACGGCGGTGGAGTTCTTCTCCAACAGGCAGCTGGATTTCCTGACGGACGACGGCGCGTATCAGCCCTATCAGGTGAGTCCTTCTGACTTGTCCTTGTCCTGTAACTCCACGCTGGTGAAAGTGAAAGTTAAAGAATTGTCATTGTGACAGCAGACGGTGACGCGAAATGTGTCCTCTGTATTTAACCATCACCCTTGGTGAGCAGTGGGCGGCCATGACAGGCGCCCGGGGAGCAGTGTGTGGGGACGGTGCTTTGCTCAGTGGCACCTCGGTGGCTCTGGATTCGAACCGGCAACCTTCTTATTACAGTTCCGCTTCCTTCCTGCCCCAGTCCCGGTTTGGAGGTGGACCTCCACAAATTGCCTATTCTCTGTGCATGCGGTGTAATAAAGGGGAAAAAAACATGGCCGCCATATTTAAGCATGCTGATATTTTTGTGTAATGCTTGTTTGAAACACATCAGTTTATTCAGATGCATAAACAAAGAAATTATGGAACCCAGAATGAACATACTAGCATTAACCGTAGCCAGTCGTGAACCCACTGTGAAAGGTTTACTGTGTAAAGGCTGTTAACTATGTATATACACACAGTCGCGTTCCGTATCCTGTGTTCTTTGCGTCGGGTTTTGCCGACGTACTGAAAAATTAACGGAACAAATGCGGATACAGATATTGATGCAATACCTCCGTAATTTTATATGGGCAGTGTTGCGAGATGTCCGCGATCGTTTTATGATGAAGGTATTCATTCGTTTATTTGGTTTCGCGGACTCCACACTGTACTCCTCACCACCAGGGGTCAGACTACAGATTACGTCGCACAGTATGTACACAAGTATATCAGCACAAACATTAACAACACAACTGTCTACAGATACGTAGCTCACAGCAAGTATATTTCTTATGGCATTTTGTGGCATGCCATAAAAGTGCACAAGTGGAAAATTGGACTTCTGGTAGCTTTTTTCTTTAAATGTTCCCAGTTGAAGGTCTTGCGAGGTTAGTGACGTTTTAGCAGCCATGAATCATCATCGTGTTCATTCACGGCATTGTCCAGAGCGACGTGCTTCATATCATGTGTGTACTTGATTGTTGAGTTTGTTGACCACCCTGGGACCCGTCTTTGTTGTGTCTGTTTCCGAGACCTTGAGACTCTCCTCGTTCCCTGGCCAGATATCTTTTTGTTTTAGTCTGGTGTGGTTTTTGCGTTACGGTATGAAATGTCTTATTGTGTGCAGTGTGTGAAAAGTGTGTGGCAACACTCCCTGGCTGACTGCTGTATATTACATAATGCAGGATATGTTCTGAGTGTATTGATTACAGACTATAATTACCAATTGTGATCATTTTGGATGGTCAGTAAGGTTTGGCCTTTATTTGATGTGTTTGTTGGGCTGTGATGGTTTGCATGGTGAGTGGAGAGAGGGAACACACTCTCTCTCTCTCAGGGTGGTAGTAGCCACACACTCGCCTATGAACCAGAAGACCCAGGTTCAAATCCCACTTACTACCATTGTGTCCCTGAGCACGACACTTAACCCTGAGTGTCTCCAGGGGGGGGACTGTCCCTGTAACTACTGATTGTAAGTCGCTCTGGATAAGGGCGTCCGATAAATCCCGTAAATGTACTTGTAGTATTTCCTCTCGCTGTTGATTTATATTCACCCCGCATTCCACGCCACCGTTCTGTGGTTCCCCATCCCGAGTGGAGATGGAAGAGCCATCTGCCAGCGATTTGAAAAGCCCTTCCTCTGGCACAAGCCCAGAACCTACTGCACGGGGACGAGCCACGTCTCTGAGGAAATGCAGATTCCACCACCTCGTCTGTAATTTGTCTGGATTTCTGTTGAAATGCGTCACTCTGGACCGGTGATGCTTGCGGTCCCATGGTCAACGGGCTTGGGGCAAGTTCAGAGCGTTCCCCCGATTAACGCACTTAACCTCGGGGTGCTCATCGGTGTATGGACGAGTGCGAACAAAGGATCGCTGGATCTTTGAGGATATTCTCATCCCCGAGATTGGCGGGGGAGGAGAGGGACGTCGTTCACTCGGTAATGATGTGGATCCGGATTTCTCTGGCAGCGCGTAAAAGCACGGCTCGGTGAATGCATTACCTTTTCCTCTCTGTTCACCTCGCTCAACGCCGCCGCCGTTATTCTGGGGTGAACATGGCACCATGACATAAAATCCTTTTTTTTTATTTGTAAACCCCCATATGACGAGATGAAAAAGTGACAGTAATTCACGTCAAAGACTTTGTTTGCTATAGTAATTTGTCTACGTTAGTTGGTTTTGTGCTCACGTTTTTCGGAAATTTTACAAATTTGACACATTTTTTATATATTAAAAAAATTTTACCTAACTGTACTCGCCGATGGTGAGGTATTTACAGCTTTTACTAACTGTCATGCTATGATGTGTGACGTATTGACCCGAGGGACACACTGTTCATCTCCTGGATGTCTAGACACAGTTACACACCAGCAAAAAGTGCAGGATGGGTAGTTAGCTCGTCCCTAACTACACGATCTGCGTGCTTCGGAAACACGGCCTCCGGATGAGGACCGGCTCCTGTGTTTCGGCAAGAGCCTCCACTGGCTCTTTTTCCACCCTGCGTGCTGGGCCGGGGGAACGGGGCGGTACTGGCCGGAGCGCCGGCAATCTGTTTGGCATAAACGACACAATGGAGGCTCTGTTGGAGAGGCCAGCGGGCTCTGGAGCTGTGCGTGTCTGCGTACGCGCGTGTAGGAGGGGGGGACTGAGCCGCTCTGGTTGGACGCCGAGGGGAGATGGCTGCGTGCGGAGTGACTCAGGCTTCCAGCAACACGGAGCGGCGGAGCGCCGGCGACGTTCCGGTCTGTTACAGTGTTATTTTCCAGCAGCAGCAGTGAGATGGGAGCGGTCGCTGCGCGCAGGGCTTGTTCGATTGGACTTTACACCAGCCAGCAAAGCCCCATGCTCGCCGTGCATCATAACCTCCATTCGCCCTTATTTGTACTAACTGTACGGCCATTTCTGTGTATAGGTTTGTTAATTCATTTAATAAATGCACATACAATTTATTATTTCTAAACGTATATGTTTATTGATCTGTTTTTGTCACACCACCGCTGTGTGAGACACTTTGCACACTCATATGCAATGTACCTGTGTGTGGGTGTCATGTGATGTGACAATAAAAGCAGTTCAGTTCATTACAGTTAGAATCTTGAATCAGAGGGAAGACGCCTCCGCCACAAGCAAATCTTGACATTGTTGGAGGTTTTGCACGTTGTGGAAGATGATCAGGGCTGGTGCTGCGATGGTGTCTTGCAGTGGGGCACCACATTGGGAACATTTGGCTAAAAGTGTATGGAATATCTTGAGTGTGTCGCATTTTGATTTTGGAATAAAATGTGCAAATCGGATCCTCGCCACTTCCCGTCTGAGCCTTTCCCTAATACTGTGATAGTTTCAGGCTGCCTGAAGTTTTTCCATGAAGTTATGAAACCGGTCAGTGGCGCTTTACGATCTCCGTGACTGATACAATGATATTTTCGCAGTTAATGCATTCCGTAATTTTTGGTGTTGCCAGGAAGGGCCAATAATAAGCCTCTCTGATAGTTTATTACCAGTTAAAATGAACAAATAGCTGCAGTGTTCTCCACCCCGGTTCACCTGAGTTCTTCACTCATGGTGCTGGAGTCACATAGTACGGCATTGATCATCCTGTAGCTACAGGGACCGTCACCGGGGAGACACTCGAGTGTCTTGCTCGGAGACAGAATGGCAGTAAGTGAGTTTTGAACCTGTGACCTCTGGTCTTTTGGTTCATACCCACTAGGCTACTACCACCCAACTAACTGAAACATAGTTTGCACATCAGATTTATAGTGACCTTTCATTTACACATCGCCCCAGTCATGTTGTGTTTCCGTGGACGCCATTGGCGGCCGGGGGGGGAGGCGAGGCTCGTTTATAGTTTGCCTGCAGCGGCGAGGAGCTCGTGTTACAGAAGAAAGGCGTGCTGTCTGTCTCCGCAGTAAAACCGGTGCAGTGACTCCAGCTTAATGGTGATAACGTTGAGCGACTCGATGGGCTTTCCATCCTCGCTGCTGGTGCCGTCACGTACCGGCCTGATAAAGACGGCCATTTGTGATTA